>NW_027555514.1:274883623-274911123 GCF_003287225.1 Phascolarctos cinereus | reverse complement strand
CATTCAGGTAATAAGCAGCAGAGGCAGGATTCAAATCTGAGTCCTTACAACTCTACAAGTATTATTATTGTTCGAGACAGCAAGACAGCATAACAGAGAGTCTCAGACTTGCAGTCAGGAAGACCCGAGTTCAAATCCTTCCTCAGACATAACTTCTAGCTGTGTGTATAATGAAGAGACTCTCGGACTTAGAGTCAGGAAGTTCAAATTTTAACTCAGATGTACTTACTGCTATGGGTGATCCCAGACAGGATACAAGCTTTCTCAGCCTCAGTTTCTTCTTTGATAAAACAAAAATAGCATCTACATCACACGGTTGTTGAGAGGGAATAACATATATAAATTGCTTTGTAAATTGTAAAGTGTTATAGAAATGCTAGCTATATATTTATTCTCTTTTTACTTTTGTTTTTCACAACATGGCTAATGTGGATGTTTTATGTGATTATGTATATAAAGTGAGTATTTTATTTCTTGATTCTCAATGGTTGGTGGAGAGGGTGGAAGGAGGGAGAGAATTTGGAACTGAAAATAAAATTTAATTGATTTTAAAAATTGAAAAAAAGAAATGCTGGCTATTATTAGCTATCTCCATTTTATAGACAAGGAACTGAGCCTCATAGAGGCAAAATGACTTGGTGAAATAACTAGTAAGTGTTGGGGCCAGGATTTGAAATGAAGCATCTCCTGCCTGGGCTCTTGCTTTTCCCATGACACCATTCTGCCTCTCATACTGCAAGGAGGTGTTGCGAGAGCAGATGGACCCTCCTGAGCCACCCTCAGAGCCATATGAAACACCAGAGACTAAACAGTGAGTCACCCAAACAGCTCCCTCGCCTTGGGCCCAGCTTTGGTCTCTGAGGAGAACTTCTCAGCTGGGGCTGCTTCCCCTCCTTCTTTTAATTTTCTGTCTGTGTGTTCTTTAGGTGGGGGGGGAAAGGGGGCAGCTGCAGCCGAGTTGGGGAAGGTGTGGCTGGGCATGGGGTGACCCCATGGGGTGACGTTGCCATTCTGACACCAGCACTCAGTCTCTCCTCCTTCCTAGGGTATTGCAAAAGGCAGCACTTTGGGGCCAGGAGATCCAAATTCATGGCTTCACAGCTGGGAAATCGTGGATCTCCAAGGACATTTATTCCCAACCTTCTTATTTTTACAAATGAGAAAAATGAGGCACAGAGAGAGAGAGCTAAGACCTGAATCTGGGGCCTCCTGCTTTAAATACAGTATTCTTTTTCTTTTTTGGCAAACAGGGTTAAGTGACTTGCCCAGGGTCACACAGCTAGTAAGTGTCAAGTGTTTGGTCTGAGGCCAGATTTGAACTTAGGTCCTCCTGACTTCAGGGCTGGTGCTCTATTCACTGTGCCACCTGGTTGCTCCACAGTATTCTTTTTCTCTGGGATCTTGGGAGAATCACTTCTCCTTTCTGGGTCTTTCTTTCCTCCTTTTAGATAAGATGACTTCTCACATTCCTTTCAATTCTCAATCCTACTGCTGCTAATAATCCCGGACAGTGAAAAGAGCTTTAGGCAGCTAGGTGGTGCAGAGGATAGAGCCCCCTGAGTTCAAATCCAGGCTCACATACTAGCTGTGTGACCCTGATTAAGTCACTTCACTTTGTCTGCCTCAGTTCCCTCATCTGTAAAATGAGCTGGAGAAGGAAATGACAAACCGCTCCAGTATCTTTGCCAAAAAAGGCACAAAGGGGGTCATGAAGGGTTGGACACAACCTGAATGATTGAATAACAGATCCTTTCTTTACTATCTCATCACAACCATCCCATGAGGGAGGCAAGCTGGATATTATCCCCATTTTATGGATGGGGAAAAGAGCCCAGTGAGTTTAAGGGACTTGCCCAAGATTCACAAGGCTAGTAATTGTTGGTCAGGGCAAGAGCCCGGGTTACTCTTCCCATTACACTTCCCTTAGGGAGCATTCTGTTATCTGCTCAGGGGATGGAGGCACTGTGGTCCTGTTCATTCAATTCAGTTCAGTCCGACTCAGCTACCTTCAAAGCTCAACTCAACTTAGTCAAAAAACATTTACTGAGTTCCTAGAAATGTCTCAGGAAAGCAGATGCAAAGGCAAAAAGGAAAACATCCCTTGCCTTCAAGGGGCTTATAGCCTACTGGAGGGGATTCAGGCAATAATTCTTTTTTTTTCTTTTTGATGAGGCAATCAGGGTTAAATGACTTGCCCAGGGCCACACAGCTAGTAAGTGTCATATGTCTGAGGCCAGACTTGAACTCAGGTCCTTTTGACTCCAAGGGCAGAGTTCCATCCACCGTGCCATCTAGTTGCCCCTAAAGGGCCATCTTCCACGTGAAGGCTTTTGGAATCCCCATAGAGACTGGTGCCCTCTCCTCCAAATCACCTTCTTTCTGTTTTCTATATGTTTTGTCTGTTACCAGTACCTGTGTCATCTCCCCCAATAGAATCTGAGCTTCCTGAGGGCAGACTCTAATTTTTGTCTTCATCTCCCATGCCTAACAAATGCAGTACCTGGCACTGAGTAGGTATTTCAATAAAAAAAAATGTTGGTTGATTGGGGAAAATGGATTTTGAAACCATGGAGGAAGCCTGGGGTAGGGTAGAGGCAGCTCACAGAATCCCACTGCCTCCCTCCATAACTGACTCAGTGGCCTCTGTAGCAACCTGCACATTTAAGCTGGCTGGCTCCCAGACACTCTGCTCTCTTGGGAATTTGCCTGGCTCATTTAGCAGAGTTGGGCTCACCCTGAGCAACCCCAAAGGCAAGGAGAAGTAGAGGAAAGGACGCTAGGATTGGAATGAGACAAACTGGGCAGTCGTTCTGATACTTTCCAGCTATGCAAAGTGGGCATATGATGCCCTCTGAGCCTCAGTTTCCTCATCTGTAAAACTGAAATAATAATGCTGATACCACCTGGTAATAACCACAGGCTTTGAAAACTTGAATGTGCTATTAGAATCAGAATTTTAGAACCAGAATATTAGAATTAGGGTTAGAATTTGATAGGACCTCAGTTTGTCTACTCCAGGAGTTCTTTATCTGGGGTCTATAGATAGATTTCTTGGGGTATGGAAATACAGATGGAAAAAAAATTACATTTTTATATTCACTAACCTCTAACTAAAATTTAGCCTTTCTTTCCATTATAAATGCAGGAAACAAAATATGGCTCTGAGAAGGGGGTCTAGAAGGCTTTCCCAGATTGCCAAAGGGGTCCACGGACCCCCAAAACATTAAGAACTCCTGATTGAGTTTGACTTTTTTCTTTTTGGCTAGGCAATGGGACAAAATGACTTGCCTATGGTCACACAGCTACTAAGTGTTATGTATCTGAGGTTGGATTTGAACTCAGGTCCTCCTGATTCGAGTGCCCTCAGTGTTCTATCTACTGTGCCACCTAGCTGCTCCCCTTTCTTGTTACATATAAGAAAAGGGAGACTCAGAGGAATTAAGAGACAGCCCAGGTCACATATTTAGAGCTTGGTGAGACCTTGGGGCCATCCAACTCCATCCCCTCATTTCACAGATGAGAAAATTGAGACATAGAGAGTTGAAGTGGTTTGTCTAAGGTCACACCCATGACAGTAACAAGATTTGAACCAAGAGCTTTTGGCTCCAAATGCAGCCTTCTTTCCACATGTTTTCCTCCAGAGTGTTTCATACACACAGGCGAGGGCCAGCAAACACTCAGGAAGATTTTGCTGAGTCGCATAGAATTGACAGCAGTACAGGAGGTCTTCAGTATCCTGGGCACCTTTGAACACCGAAGACCCTGCATGGTCGAGGTATCTAGAATGAGAATGGAATGAGACAAAAGGGAAACAGAGTCTCCTGATGTAACTGCCAATTGAGCATTGCAGCCTGCAAACAAGTGGAGTTGGGAAAAGGCTTCTTTCAGGTCAGTGGTGTTCCCAGGCCAATAGAATCAATAGTAGCTGCCCCCAAGCCATGATTCCTAGGGGGTCCCATGCGTCTCACTAAAACATCCCTGATCCTTTCAACTTGGCATTTTCCTAAGTCATCATTCTGGGCACAGGTGCGCCTCCCTCCCCCAGAGAGCCAGACAGGGCCGATGAGTCAATTTCCCTGAAAGACCTAGTCTGCAGGAATTTCATCAGTGGAAACACATCTGAAGAAGGGTGGTTTCCCTCAAGACCACAGCTAATAAGAATGTGTGGCTTTCACAGAAAGGATTCTTTGTGATTCTTAGAGGAAAAATGTTGTCCACAAATACTTGGGGTCTGGCATCTGTCACTTTCAAATATTTAGTGGAAATTATCTGCAGAGCTGTGAGTGTGGCAAGGGGACATTACAGCCAGGGAGATACCTTGGGTCTGGTGGGTTTTCATTTTCTTGCTTTCCATCCCTGTCTCCTATTTTATTTCTCCTGTGGCCATGGTCCTCTATTTCTTATTGCTTCTTGCAAGATACAATGGAAGAGAGCTCCAGATTTGGAATGGGAGGACTGAGGTTTGAACCCTAACTCTGCCATATGTTTTATCTGTTTGACCATGGCAGATTCTTCTCCCCTTTCCGGGACTTGGTTTCCTCATCTTTAAAATGGAAAGAGGGGAAGCTAGGTGGCGCAGTGGATAGAGCTCTGCCCTTGGAGTCAGGAGGACCTGAGTTCAAATGTGACCTCAGACACTTGACACTTACTAGCTGTGTGTCAACACAGCTTAACTCCATTGCCTCACCAAAAAAAAAAAGCAAAAAAAATAAAATGGAGAGGTCTGATTAGATGGTCACTAAGGGTCCTTTTCTGTTCCAAATATATGATCCTATGATTAAACCCAAATTACTATAACCTCACTGTATTGTAGGTAACCTTCTCTTCTATACAGGCTTCATTGTACTTTGCAGATATTGCATTTTTTACAAATGCATTTTCCCAACATTGTTAGCTCACATGGTGTCTCTGGGTCACATTTTAGAAATTCTCGCAGTATTTCAAACTTTTTCATTATTATCATATCTGTTATGGTGAGCTGTGATATTACTATTGTAATTGTTTTGGGGCACCATGAGCCATGTCCATATAAGAAGTTAATCTGTAAATGTTGTGTGTGTTCTGACCAATCCATTGACCTTACCTCCTTCCTGCCTCTCTCCTTCTCCTCAGGCCTCCCTATTCCCTGAGACACAACAATATAGAAGAATATTATAGAACCTTAGTTAACAAAGCAGTGGTAGGGTTTGAGAGGATTGACTCCAATTCTGAAAGTTCTACTGTAGATGAAATGCTATCAAACACCATCGCATGCTATGGAGAAATCGTTCACGAAAGGAAGAGTCATCTGATGCAGCAAACTTCACTGCTGGCTTATTTTAAGGAATTGCCACAGACACCCCAACCTTCAGCAACCACCATCCTGATCAGTCAGCAGCCGTCAGCATCGAGGCAAGACCTTCCACCAGCAGAAAGTTTACAACTTGCTGAAGGTTCGGTTGAGGGTTAGCTTTTTTCCCCCTTAGCAATAAAGTATTTTTAAATTAAAGTATATACTTTTTTTAGACATAATACTACTGCACACTTAATAGACTATGGTATAGTGTAAACATAACTTTTATATGCACTGGGAAACCAAAAAATTTGTGTGACACTTTATCATAAAATTTGCTTTATTGTGATGGTCTGGAATCAAAACCACAATATCTCCAAGGTATGTCTGTACTCAAATAGCCACATTTTGTAAATTTAAGCATTCCCTCTCATGATGCAGGATGCAGCCCACTCAGACTTGCCCATGTCCTTCAAAAATTATTATTACTCCCATACTGTTACTAGTCCTGTGGCAATTTTGACAATGACAGTGGTGATCAATCATGATTACTCCCATAAGTTCATTACATAGAGTTCATCCAGTGTGCTAGAGACCTTCCTTGCTTTGTTCTAGCATTTTGTGGATACCAGCGGAACGCTATGTCTGTCTACACATCATCCTCAATCTTGGCACGTGACCAGCCCATCTCTTCCCATCATGTAATTCCTTAATGACATCCTTAACCCTGTTCTTCTTTGGGGTTCCTCATTGATTATATGTTACCCTGCTGACAACTACCATGAACCCTCCTATTGTCCTCTGGGTGATAATCTCCTACAATTTTTCAAAGGCAGTGGTGTTCCTCATCTCCTTGCCATATAGAAACACAGAAAAAAAAATATAATATTGTAGCTTGGTGTTTCAAGTAGTTCACTGAAAGGTACCGTTTCCAGACCAGGCTCCTCATTAGCAGCTAGGTGGTGCAGGAGATTGAATATTGGACTTGAGAGTCACGGAGACTGGTGTTCAAATCTTGCCTTGGACGTTGACCAGCCATGTGACCCAGGGAAAGTCACTTAGCCTCTCTTGGACTCAGTTTGTAAAATGAAGTTTTTGCTGAGGAGCAGATGAGTCAGCATATATATAAAACACATTGCAAACCTTAAATGTTAGTTAGATAAGATAGAGAATGTCTTTATCTTATCTCTATAAATGTTAGTATTATTGTCTATGATCATGATGACGTTGGACAAGTCTTTTAATAGTTTCATTGATAATGACTGTCCCTAGTAGTGGTTTGAAACCAATCAGATTGTGCACCTCTCTCATTTTTTCCTACTTCTTGTCCCCCCCCCCATATATTTTAATCTAGATGAATTTTTTTTTTAGGCAATTGGGATTAAGTGACTTGCCCAGGGTCACACAGCTAGTAAGTGTGTCAAGTGTTTGGTCTGAGGCCGGATTTGAACTCAGGTCCTCCTGACTTCAGGGCCGGTGCTCTATCCACTGCACCACCTAGCTGCCCCTAGATGAAATTTTCTTAAACATCCCCAGGAGCCCATCAGCTCTGGACCCAGGCAAGCAGCTGGACTGGGTTCAGTTCTAGGGGAGGCCGGTTGCCTTTCCTTTTGCTCATCCCAGCATCGCAGGGCCAAATCATAAAAAGCTTAGGTTTTGATTTGTCCATGACTTCCTCTAAAATGAAAGAGAGTCCAAGTGCAACATGAATCAGGTATGGGACAGATATTTTATGCCAACACAGAAGAAATGAAAAACACAAAAAACACAGTATAAATCGACAGGACAACTTAAACCAGGATCCAGTAACATAACTTACTTCTTCTTAAAAACTATTACAATCTTCCAGAAGGATGATACTTAAAACTTATGAAAAATAAATTAAAGGGGCAGCTAGGTGGCGCAGTGGAGAGAGCTTTGGCCTTGGAGTCAGGAGGACCTGAGTTCAAATCCGGCCTCAGACACATGACTCTGGGTAAGTCACTTAACCCCATTGCCTAGCCCCCAAAAAATTAAAAATTGTTTTTATGTGTAATGAAGGGAAAAATAAAATGTTAAATATTTTAAAAAATTAAAGAAACACCAGATTGCATTTCACCTCTGCTCTGCACTTTCTCTCCCAAAGTTCCTGTCTTCTGCCAAGTCTAGCTAGGCCTCTGTTCTCCTCTTCCTGATTGTTTTCTCTGGTGAAGAAACTTTCTTTGCCACCAGTCAACTGCATTCAATGGACCCAGTACCCCTGGAGCTCTCCAACTCATATGATCCCTTGTAAGCCTTGAGATGTCCAGCTCGGTGTTGATACTTAGACACTAGCCCTGCTTTTATCAATGAAGAAACTGAGGCCCACTTTAAATCTTTGCTTCTAGAATCCCCAAGGCCCTGCTCAAATGATGTTGCTTGTAAGAAGCCTTCTTGGTATACCCCTCAAACTTCTGCCTCAAAAACGATGTCTTCTTGCTCAAATTTCTCAAAATAATTTGCTAAGATCTCTGTGTTTATCGCACTTTCTCTTATATCTTGTACATCTTGTGCGCTTGTCCTCAGCCTCCTCCTTCCTCCCACTATTACATTGCAATCTTGCTGAAGGCAAGGCCTATATTTATCTGTGTATTCCTATTGACAAGAGCCCTGTATCTGGTAGGCTGAAGTCACTGAAGGGTCATATACAGCCTTGGTGGGGACTGAGGGGGTAGGCCAGGTATATGTGTGTGGGTTGGGGAAGGGGGAGGCTCTCTGCTTTGGTTTTAGGGGCTAATAAGATGGATTGCCTATATGTTTATGAGCCTGTGGTCATTGTTGGCCCTGCGCTCTGGCTGCCTCTTATTTAGGAGGTAGTGCTCGAGCTAAGCTAAGCTCTGAAAGAAGTGATTTCCCCTAACATATGTCCCCACTCCCCACTCTACGTACAGGAAGAGTGAGGACAGCTCCATTCTCCATGTGTTTACATGCCTTAACTCCCCTACTAGACTGTCAGGTCCATAAGGCAGGAGCTGGGTCTTAGTTAGATATAGGAAACACGGGGACGTGAAGATATTCTTGTGTCTTTTCCATTTGTGCTGCAGGCTTGCTGCTGTCTTGGTTAAATTCATCTGGAAATTTTCCCAAGGGCTTCATCTTGGGCAGAGGAATCATGGTCTTCCTCATTTGGTACCTGAAGAGTCCAGCTCTGTTCTCTTGGGCACCTAGTGCACATAATGTAGTCCACTTTCCTCCTGAAAAGTCAATGCCCCCTCCCGATGATTTCCAGACCCCTCTTTATCCTAGACCAGGCTCTGAGGCTTAAGGTAGAGGGAGTCACCAGGGAGGCCCATCCCTAGTCTGTGGTTTGCCTTGAGCTAGTGAGTTTAGCTTCCCCAGCTAACCACAAGGGTGAGGATGCCAGAGCCTGGGCCTACCTCTCCAACTAGCAGGGCCCTTCAGAAAAAAACCGATGGGACAATCTCCATATTGTCCTCTTTTCTACCCCCACTCCCAGCCAAGCTTGGCCTAAAGTAAATCATTAATTGAGCAGGGGCAAAACCTCCTCAGTCTGTCTGCCTTATTTAATTAAGGCAAAGCCTAGAGCAGAGAAAAACCTGGACCAGAAATATCAGCACTGTATTGCTCCTGTCAGAGAGATAAAAATAAAGCATTTTGGCCCTAAGAAAGTTGGCTTCTCTCATCAGACTTGTGTATTTACTCTTTAGAAAAATGTCACTACTGTTGTTTTCATAATGTTTTTGGTGCCTAGGGACCGCTGACACAAGCAGGCCTATTCACCAAGTGCTTCTTGGCCATTTAATGACGGGCTGCGTATCAGACGCTGGCAGGATGCACCGGCCGTGAGTGCTATGTAATTACCAGGCAAATTCATCGTTACTCCTGTCTTATAAACCCGAATATGTGTTAACTAATACTTTGAGGCCCACTGAAGGTAATTACGAAGCCCTGTCCTCCCTAAGAACATGTAATTACCCTACATCGGGCTGCATATTTACTAAGCAAATCTAGGCAATTATTATCTGAAGGCCAAATCTTGCCCCTGGAGCCACAGAAATGCACTCAAGGGCAGGCCTCAGCTCTAAGGAGAACCGGCTTCAGTGCTGGGTCAGGGAGATTGGTGGAGGTTGGTTTCCTCAGCCCCAGTTCCAAGATATTCTTCTGTCCTCACAGAGTCAGAGAAACTCAGCCCTAGAAGGGACTTTGGAGGCCTTCCGATTTACTCCCTCTGTTTTATGGTTGAGGGAAACTGAGTTCACGAGAGAAGGGCCCTAAGGCCCTTTGTGGGTTGAGTTGGAAAGAGAGGCTGTCTTGTCTAACCGGCCACTATCCCTCACCCTTACCTGCTGGCTTCCCTGGGCCCCGCCCCAACCCTACTTGACTCCCACCATCCATATCCCTTCCTGGTACTTCCTATAAACTCATCCAAGTCTTCTCCATTCTTAAAAAATCCCTCCCGTAGTCTGACCACCCCTGCCAGCTCTCATCCCCTATCTCTCCTCCCTAACCTCTTTGAGAAAGTATTTTACATTCAGGGCCTCTGTGTCTCTTCTCATTCACTTTTAAACCCTTGGCAATCCAGCTTCCAAACTCATCAATTAGCTTTCTCCAGAGTTACTGATGATGTCCTAACTGCTGAGTCTAATGACCTTTTCTTTACTCTCATCCTTGATTTCTCCATAGTTATTGACGCTGTTGATCACCTCCTCCTACCGTTAACTCTCTTCTCTTGATTTTTTTTTTTGTAACTCTGCTTTCTCATGCTTCTCTTCCTACATGTCTGACTGCTCCTTCTCAGTCTTCCCTGCTGAATCTTCCTTTAGGACATGCCCACTAATTGTGGGTGTCCCCTAAGATTCTGTTTTGGGCCCACTTCCCCTGCCCCCACTGTATCCAATGTCACCTGGTGACCGCATCGGCTCTTACAGTGGGCTAAGCTTAAATTTGAGGGCAGCTAGGTTTTGCAGCAGAGTGTAAGTTGTAGAGTCAAGAAGAACTGAGTTCAAATCCAGCCTCAGACACTGGACAAGTCACTTACCAGTGTTTGCCTCAGTTTCCTCCCTGTAAAATGAGCTGGAGGAGGAAGTGGCAAACGACTCCAGTATCTTTTCAAAGAAAACCCCAAATGGGATCATGATGAGTCAGACATGACTGAAAACAATTCAGTAACAACAGCAACAACAAAAGCTTCAGTTTGGGGTAGCTGGGCAGGTTTAAGGTTTTTCCTTTAAAAAATACACTTGTGTATTGTAGAATTCAATTAAAATTACTTTAATGCTTAAAGATTCAAAATACACAATGGAAGAATAAACAAGATGTAAATGTAATTCTCCTTCAGCAGTCATCAAATTAAGAACTGAAGGAAGTCACCTATAGGCATCTGGAGCTCAGGAAAAGATTTCTGACAACCTTTCTGCCACTAGCTTCATCCATTTATAGTTCAAACTACCAAATGTGTAAAGCCACCAGATGGGGCTGAACTAAGGTGCAGGATGGAGGACCAGTTGTGGCCATAATGGCACCGATATCGTCAGGATCCTGCCCATCCAGGGTCCCACACCAGCTCCCATGGGTTCTGTGATGTCCGTGTAGATGATTGCCAGATCCCTCTATCTAGCCTTAGTCTCTTTCATGACTTCCACTCACTCATCTCCTTCCAACTGCCTCTTTGATATTTCAGATTAGATGTCCTATAAGACATGTCCATAGGGAGACTCAACATGTCCACGAGAGAACTCATTGTCTTTCCCCAAAAAACTCTCCCCTTTTACAAACTTCTCTATTATTTCTAGGGCATCACTATCCTCCCAGTCAACCAGGCTTGAAAGCTCAGTGTCACCCTTGACTTCTCACTCTTACTCATCCCACGTAGCCACTCCCTTGGCCAAATCTCATCATTTCTACCTCCACAATATCTCCACTCACACAGCTACCACCCCAGTTCATTATCTCACCCAACTGGTTTCTCTCCCTTAAGTGTCTCCCCACTCCAATCCACCTTCCCTTTACATGTAAAACTGATATTGCTAAAACATAGGTTACTCTCCTACTCAATGAGTTTTAGCTCCCTATTATCTCCAGAATAAAATAAACTCTTCTGTTTCCTATTTAAAGCTCCTCATAACTTGACTTTTTCCTATTTTCCCAGTTTTCTTACACTCTACTTCTCTCCAAGCAATCTATGGTTTACATACATGGATCTACTTGCAAACTCTTCAAATACATCAGTCCATCGCTTATTTCTGCTTCTTTGCATTGGCTGTCCGCCATGCCTGGAATGACCCTCCACCTCTGCGTTTTCCTGGCTTTCTTCAAACGTGTTCAGTCATGTCTGACTCTGTGACCCCATTTGAGGTTTTCTTAGCAAAGATACTGAAGTGGTTTGCCATTTCTTTCAGGTAAGGAACTGAGGTAAACTTGCCTAGAGTCATACAGCTAGTAAGCTTCTGAGGCCAGATTTGAACTCAGGAAGATGAGTCCTTCTGGTTCTAAGCCTAGTGCTCTCTTCATTGTACTACCTAGCTGCCTGCTTAGCACATAAGAAGTATTTAATAAAGTCCTGTTGACTGACTGATCAACTCACCTCTTCCTTTTACAAATGAGGAGACCTAATGGAAAAAAGGTAGAACAGACTGAGATCCAGAAAGCAGAGGGAGGGTGTGGCCTATAGCTTTCAGCTGGAGCTAGAACCAATCCAAGGTGAGGCTAAGAGATGGTCATTGGATTAGCCTGCATGGAGTGGAGAATGTGGAACCTGTACCTGGCATAGAGCCAGACACATGGTTTTCTGGGACCTGGAAGACCTTTTTAATGCAAATGATTTTTGAGATTTGGTCCCCAGTGAGAAGCAAAAGCTGACTGGCCCTTTGATTACCTCTGGCAAGCCCTCCCTGGTATGGCATACTGGTCCAAATATAGGTCATAATTTCCCCCCAAGTTTGGCTCATCTAAGGCCTGAGTGGAGCCAATAACCACACTTTGATTGGCTTTCTTCTGCCCCTGCCTCCTGAGCAAAAGGCTGGGGTTGATTGGGTTGATTGTAGAACTTGTAGTCAGTTTCCACCAGACTCTTCTTTTTTCCTCTGCCCAGATGTGGTTCTGTAGGGCTGCCAACAGTGTCCAGTTGCCAACCCTGCCACAAACACCACAGGTCCTCGGGCGCCTCCCCTCAGTCTGGCAGGCCTGAATGGCACGCCCTACACCTCTCCTTCAACTCTAGCCATAAATATGTGGCATTTCCGTGTAATTATTTTAGAGGGTATAAATATAAATTTTTACCTTTGAAAGAAATCTCAGTTTTGGAGGTATGGCTTCTATTCAGGGGTGACCTCCCTCTAGACCAGCACTCAGACTTGGATTCTACATTAGAGCTATGATCTCACCAATGTATATATTATAGATACACATACGTGTTTACATACTCTATCTATTCATTCAATATCTATTATTATCTATCTATTGATATCTCTCTCTATCCATCCATATCTGTCATCCATTCATTATCGTTTTCTCTCTATCCATCCACCCATCTATCCATATCTATTTATCTATCTATCCATTCATCATCTATTTGTCCATATTTATCCATCGATTACTCTCTATCCATTCATATCGGTCCATCCATTCATTATTTCTCTATCTATCTTTATCTATCTATCCAAATCTATTCATTGATATTGATCTATCCATCCATAGCTATCTATCCATTCATCATCATCATCATCATCTCCTCTATACAAAATATCTATAAGAAAATATGTATGTATGCATATGAATGTATATGTGCATATGCATTGCATGTGTGTGTGTAAGCATTAGCATCTAAGTGAATGAGAAAAGACTTCATGTAGAAGATATGGCTTGAGTTGAGTCTTAAAAAACTTTTTTGAGCTAGATCTTGAATAAAACCAGGAATGACCAAGCCACATCCTTTTCTAGTAATACCCATCCTGATGATGACTTTTATGTCACACTTCTTTTTGTACCCAGGATACATCATTGGTAATACATCACAACCTCCTTACACCTACCATGTGCCTGTCTTTCTTGGCCCTTTTGGCCATCTGCAGTTCTTATATTTCTAAGATCATGGAGTTCCATAATAGTACCATACAGCATCACTGGAAGAATACTGATCTTTAAAAAAATGGATGCTTGTGGAGGGAGTAATTAGCTTAGAGTTATTGGGGACTCTGTTTAGTTTCCCAAATTTAGTTCAATCCACCTCTTCCTACTCATTTATGGGCCAAAAGCTATAGGTAAGAAGCCAGTCAATCAGACAAGAATCCAGGAGTACCAGGGTACTGGAGTGGCAGATGGGCTACCTCAGTGGGCTGCCCTTCCAATGGCATCTTGTAATCTAGGTAATGGGTATTCTTAATCCACTTGGTTTTTCCTCTGTGAATAGCAAGGACATCTCCCCTTCTCCCTCCTCCTCCTTCCTCCTCTTTCTCTTTCTCTCTCCTCTTCCTCCATTTGCAAGATGCTTTTTAAAGCACTTTTTAAAGACCATGGATCTCACTCAAGTGTCCTTGTCATATTTCTGTACTAAGTGAAATCAGAAAAATGTCATCCACAAACAGAGAATTTAGAGAGAATAAACAGAAGAATGGAGAGACTGCCTAATGAGAGCTTGGTCCTTGGGCCATTCATAACATACTCTGTCTGGCATCAGCCCATGTGGAGGCTTGGAGAATCTGCTTCTGGGAACATGCTGTGATGTGAAATGATGGGGGTCTGCCCTGATTCAGAGCATATACAGGTATTTTTTAACTATTCCCTTTGTGGTGACAGAAAGGCTGCTGATTCAGAACTGGGTGTGCATACAAACATATGAAAGCCCATTCTTCCTCTCCCTCTCCTCCCTTCACCTCTCTTCCCCGGTTGCCATGTGGTCATGAATGCATGTTGCTGCTGTTTTCTATCTCTACCGTGTTTATTCTTTTCTGATCTTAGGTGAATGAGTATCAAAGATGGAACAGAATAGATTATGATTTGGGAGAGCTTTGAACAGTGGGAAGAACCACCAGAAGCCAGCAATGGGAATACATACCAGAGTCGGCTGGTAACAGCATCAGTCCCTGGTGGGGAGCCAGATCTAAGGAACAATCTGCTTGACCCAGTCAAACAGTGGGTGGACTTGACTTGTGGGACATAGTGTCCTACAAGTGAAAGAGTTCATCCATTGTCTATGCTAAACTCCAGAGTGAGCCAGTATGCTCAAGTTTGAGCCCTCTCTCCCAGGGACAAAGTATGTATATAAAGGTGAGAGATGGGGGGTGTTTTTGTAGCTTTGTTCTTGTTATACTTTCTCAGTAAATATCCCTTTGTAGAAGCTAATTGATTAATTGATATTGAGAAGATATTGTTGAGTTTAGTGATATTGAGGAGACGCTGACTGATATTGGGAGAACCCCTCAGATTGAATATCATGAATAATAACAGTAGAAAGAGACCCCAATCCCTCAGAACTCTGAGGCAAGGTTGGGGAGTAGCAGCCTTGTTCTGGGGATCCAATCTGCTAGGCAGAGTGTAGGGTAAGAGAGTATCTCAAAATGTACATGCGCGCCTGCACGATTAGAAATGATACCTTAGAGTTGTGTTCCTGATGGGTTCCTGATGACTGCGGGAGAGACACGAGGCTTCAGTCATCTCCAGAGTGCCAAGTCGTTAGCCATTTTGTATCCCTCCTAGGGAAAAGAAAAGAAAAGAAAACACCATGAGTCACAGGGCCTTGCCCCCAAAGTGTTTCCCACTAAGGCCAAGAGTTCTGAAGTGAATAGCCCTCTTTCCACCATGTCCAGGAATGAGGGAGCTTAAAAGGGCATTAGATTCTAATTCCTCTGGAGGTGTGGGAGATGGGTCCCATTTGGAGATGGGTGCAGAGAATGCTTTTACTTCTTAATGCCTTTCTCATTATTTACTTTATCTCCTGTCTTAATTTACTGCTTTTGCCATTGGATTTCTGTGTCTCTTGTGTGGTCTGGCAATAGAGAAGAGATTGGATGGAGGCTTGGGCTGGGAGTTGGAGAGCTGGTTTTCCTAAACAAGTCATACTGAAGTGGGGGAGTAGAGAAGGTGTTCTCCTCCTGAAGATGGGTATTAGAGCTACAGCTAAAGAACCCTGGCTCAGTCGTTAGAGGATCTGGGTTCGAATCCTGTCTCTGATGCTCACTACTTCTGTGATCTTGCACCAGACACTTCATGTTCTCGGTCCTCAGTTTCCTCCTCTGTAAAATGATCTGGTTGGACTAGATAATCTTTGAGGTCCTTTTTAGTTGCAGAGCTCGGATTCTATGTCACTTCAACTCTCTGACCTCAGTTTCCCCACCTGTAAAGTTAAGGGGTTGGGCAGATGGACGCTTCTAGCTTGTAATTCTAAGTCACTTCCGTAATAATTAGTATAAGATAGCATCGATATAACATTTTAACATTTGTTTTCATTTTTTGGAGATAATCAGGGTTAAGTAACTTGCCAGGGTCACACAACTAGTAAGTGTCTGAGGCAGGATTTGAACTCAGGTCTTCCTGATTTTGAGGTCAGTGATCTATCCTCTGAGCCATATAGCTACCCCAACTTTAACATGGATGAAATGCTTTACAAATATCTCATCTGATCCTCACAACAAATCTAGGAGGGAGGTGCTATTATTATCCCCATTTTACAGATAAGGAAATGGAGAATAAGGGAACTTAAGTGAATTGGCCAAGGACACACAGTTAGTAAGTGTCTGAGGCTGGATTTGAACTCAGAGCTTTCCCACTCCAAGCCCAGCTCTCTACTCATCCATAAGATGGAGGAATGAGACTTAGATGGCTCCTGAAGTCCCTCCAGTGATGACCCAACATTGTTTTAATTCTTGAAGCCTTGACATTTCCTTGTCTGTAAAATGAAGGATTTGGGCTAGATGGCCTCCATGTTCCCTACTAGCTCTCTCTCTCTATGATTTTGTGAATTTTAATTAAACTTTTGTATACATATCCCACTCTTCATATGTTCATGTCTTGTCTTCCCAACTAGATGGTGCACCAGAGAGAGCACTGGACTTAGAGTCAGGAGACCTGAGTCCAAACCTGATCGCAGACACTTACCAGCTGTGTGATCCTGGGCAAGTCCCTTAATCTTGTTTGCCTCAGTTTCCTCATCTGCAAAACGAGCTGGAGAAGGAAATGGCAAACCATTCCAGTATCTTTGCCAAGAAAATGCCCAATGGAGTCATGGAGAGTTGGACATAAAAAGTGACTGAACAACAACAACGACAAAAATCTTCCTAACTAGAAAATACTCTTGGGAAGCTACCACTTCTCTTTTACCACCCCTCTCCCCCCACAGTGCCTAGCACAGGGCTGGGCACGGAATAGGCACTGAATAAAAATGTGAATAGAACCCCTTATGAAAAGGGCGCTGACTGTGTCTGGCAGGTACTTGAAAGGAGAGGGGGAGCTGGGCTTTGAAATAATCTTTGTGGACTCTGTGGTTTCCTTGGTCCTTCACTGTGGGAATGATGGACAACATGGCAAAGAAAGAAAGAAACAAATGGAAAAACAAGAAACAAAACCCCAAACTGGCGCCTAAGCTTTTGGCTTCTTCACTGCTCCATGAAGATGGATGGTCGTCCAGTTAGCCTTGGGTCTGGCTATTCATGCAAGCCTCGCTAGACTTCTCGCCAGCAGAATGGTGGGCATCCTCAGTTGCTTTTAGGCTGGGGTCGCTGGGGTCTCCCTCCCAGGGCTGGAGCTCTGTACTGTTAGTGACTTTCTATGGGACTTTCTTAAGCAGCTGCCTTCCTTCTTGTATCTCATGCTTCCACCCTGTCCCCATCATCCTGAACTATCCCCCTAGCCCATTGCATTCATTCTGTCCCTTTAATGGCCCAGATTCTAAGGGGATGCTAATTAGGATGAATTCAGGCTTGAAGTGGGATTGATGTAAACACGGTCTCACAGAAGCTCTCTTCCCATTGTCTTTGATTTCCATTGCCTGTAGATTCTTACACGTTCAGAGGATCAGAGACTTAGCAGGGGCCCTAAATATCATTTAGTCTTCAGGTCATAGGTGCTAGGATAGGGAGCAGAGCTGAGATTTCATTAGTATAAGGAATTCCCTAGTAAGGAAACTCCATTTTTTAAGACCAGGTAGCATCTGGTATATACCAGGTGCCATGCCTGTTCTCTAGATGGAAAGGGATGAAATAGAACCTGACCTCAAGGAGCTTATATTCTACCAGGGGGAAAAGTGTATAGATGAGGAAATATAAGAGAGTAGTGTGAGGGGTGGGAAGGGGACATTAAAAAGTGGAGGAATTGGGAAAGATCTCTTATAGAAGCTTGAACTGAGCCTTGGAGGGAGGTAGTGATTCCAAGAATCAATCAATACGTATTTACTAAGAACCTACTATGTGCCAGGCTCTGTACTAAGCACTGAAGATACAAAGAAGGCAAAAGACAATCCTTGTCCTCATAATCTAATGGGGAGCTAATAATCTAATTAAGATTGGGCAAGTCACTTCACCCCATTTGCCTCAGTTTCCTCATCTGTAAAAGGAGCTGGAGAAGGAAATGGCAAACCACTCTAGGATCTTTGTCAAGAAAACTCCAAATGGGGTCATGGAGAGTTGGACATGACTGAAACAACAGAATAACAACCTGATTAGGTATGGGGGTAAATGAAAATGAAGACCATCAGGTGACTTTCAGGTTGCAGGCCTGAGTGACAGGGAGCTCAATGGTTCTCACAAAAGGAACAGGGGCAAATTTTTTGGGAAGAGACAGTGGGCCATATTCTGGCCATGTTGAGTTTGAGATGCCCGTGGGATATTTGGGTGAGATGTTTGGCAGGCAGGATGTAGCTGAGGGTAGATAGGAAAGGTTGGGAGGAATCTGCTTAGGGATGGCCATTGAACCCATGCAAACTGATGAGAGCACTAGAATAAGACAACATATGCTCAGATCTTAAAACGTGTGACCCAGGGCACGAAGTGCAGCAGGTCTTCAATGGGGAGCCTGGAAGGAGCCACAGAGAGGCAGTGCTTGAGTTGGACTTTGAAGGCAGTAGCATTTGTCAGGCATGGATCCATTCTTGGTCAGTTTCTGGGAATTCAGCCCTTCTCTGAATTGGTCCAGGGGACCTGGTCCCCAGCCCCCCATCCTTGGTCTTCTTCTATTTTCTAACGTCCCCTGATCACTGATCCCTTCCCGAACCCCCCCGGGGCCTGGGCCTGTTTGGCTCCCTGGATCCTGTGGTCTACTTCTCCCCATCAAGCCTTACTTCCCTTTCCTTCTTCTCCTGTGGTTGCCACTGTAACTGGACACCTGCTTCTAGCATCTGTTCTCTGTTTCTCCCCTAGTCCCTTTCTCCACACACTCCAAACCACAAGAGTTCATACTCTAGGGTTCATTTACATGAAAAGAGGATATACAACTTCAGAAATAATACACTAGGGTGAGGTCATTAGAAGCGGGTTAAAAGAAACCAACTTAGCCCCCAGTTTAAACTTTCCAAGTGATTCTAGCTATAATTCTGAGGACCTAGTTTATCCCAAGACCCTCTCCTGGAGCCTCATGTCATCACATGTAGCTCCTTTGAGTTTCTGGAAGAAGTAATTCTCTTTTTGAATAGAGCCCTCATGCTGGTCCTCTTGGAGCTTGGAGAGAGGTCACTGGTCCATTCTATAATCAGTGGATGATTGAAACGTTGCCTTCCAGCTAGAAGGGACCTTTGATGTTATGAAACAAAGGGACCATTGATGTTATCAAACCCCTTTATTTTACAGATGAGGAAACCCAGACCTAGAAAGGTATAGTGATTTATCCAAGGTCCCATAGGTGGTAGATATTACAAGCAAGATCTGACCCTGGGTCTTCTGATTTTCAATACAATACTCTTTCCACTGGACCACACTGTGGTTTTGACTGATAGGAAGGAAGACAGGTGTTTTCACAGTCATAGATATGATGGTGGAGCTATTCTAGGGATGGCGGGTATATGAGTATATACCCAGAGATGAAAGAAGGCAAAATAAATATGGTGGTTTGGTTTGAATGTACAATATGCGAAGGTGAGTAGTATAAATAAGGTTGGAAATGAAAAGAGCCTTCAATACTAGGACTGAAAGCTTTATCTGATAGGCCCTTGGGGAACAACAAAAGGTTTTTTAGTATGGGAGCGATATGAATAGGAGATTACTCAGGCATTTGTGCACGGAATGGATAGCAGAGGACAGATTAGATAGGGAAGGGGAGGTGGGGGGAGGTTGGAGACAAGAAGAGGCAACTGCAATAATTTATGTGATAAGACAAGAGGGAGTGAGAGTGAAATGAATAAAGGTGGGTTGGGGCTGGGGATATGGAGAGATAGAAGAAATACTGCCATGGGAGAACCAATAAGACATAGCCACTGGTTGGATGTAGAAAATGAGAAGACTAGCTGTGTGACCCTGGGCAAGTCACTTAACCCCAAATACCAAAAAAAAAAAAAAAAAGAAAAAAGAAAAAAGAAAATGAGAAGAAAGAGTTAAAGATGACCTCAAGGTTATTAAGTCTGGAAATATGAGGCACCAAAAAAAGGACAGAAAACAGAGATTAGAGTAAGGGAAGAATCAATCAATCAATCACTTAACCAATAAACATTTATTTAGCATTTACTATGTGCCAATTTTGTGTCATGAAAGCCAGTGGAGGAAACGGTTTCCAGAAGAAGGGGAGGAACATGCCTGATGCTGAAGAGAGGTCGAGGATGAGACCAGAAAAAAAGGCCTTTGGATTTAGTGATAATGAAGTTATTCACGAGAAAGCTCAGCTCAGTGGAGTGGTGAGGAGGAAGCCCCAATTGTCAATAGTTAAGTTGATGATTTTTTTTTTTATGAAAACTTTCACTTGGCAGAGAAGGATAGGAGAGAGATAGGTTGATAATTTTAAAGGGTCATAGGATCAAGGGATACTTTTTTTTTGAAGTGGGAAGAGCAGCTAGATAGCATCATAGTGCATAGAGATCTAGGCTTGGAGGCAGGAAGCCTCATTGCCTTGAGTTCAAATCTGACCTCAGGCACTTATTAGCTGTGTGACTCCAGGCAAGTCTCTTAACCATGTTTGCCTCAGTTTTGTCATCTGTAAAATGAGCTGGAGAAGGAAATGGCAAAGCACTCCAATGTCTTTGCCAAGAAAACCCCAAATGGGGCTTAACCATAACCCAGCAATCTAACAGAACAGTCAGAATCGGGTTAAGCTTAAATCGGCCAGTGTAGACAACCAGTGTAACCTCCTTTCCTTCCCTTCCCTCATTCCCTCTGCACCCTTGGTCGAAGGGCTGTGATTCAGTATAATGCCATCCAGTAGGGGCTGGGATTTTCCTGAGTATTAAGAGATGAAATAAAACGGGGAACTTTCCTGAGCCAAGATTGTACCAGCCAAGGGTGCGATCTCCCTGAAGTCTTGGAAGCCAAGCCTAGGGCTGGGGCTTGTGGATCTGAAGACCGTGAGGGTTTGGGGAGTTTGCGAATTATTCAGGATTCAGCTTTATGTTTCCAGGGAAATGTCCGGTTTGATTCCTTATTGAAGCTGCAGATATGCAAAGCTGGGCAGGATGGGGCTCATCTGAACAGCAAACAGTTTGGTTCGCAGAGCATGAGCCCCTCTGGGGAGCAGGACTCTGGGGAGGAATTCTTGAAAGGCAAAAGATGGGATTTCTGGGTCTTCAAGATTCCAGTTCACTGCTGAGGTTGCCCTAGGTTGCATGGGGCCCAGTAACAATAACCTCTCACAATAACATAGCATCACAGAGCTGGGAGAAATCACAGAAGCCATCTTATCTAACCCCCTCATTTACAAATGGAGAAACTGAGGCCCAGGGAGGGCTTACCAAAGGCTCCCAAAGGGCAAAGCCAGAATTTTAACCTTTCCTGGAAGGGACCTCAGAAGCCATTTCATCCAACCCTCTCATTTTACAGATGAGGAAACTGAGGCCCAAGGTAGATTAAGTGACATGTCTAACTGCTTCTGTTTTCTTTGCTGTTCTTAATCCACATCACTGCCAATAACTATAGGTGTCCCCTACAGCGCCATCTTGTACCCCCTTCTCTTTTTGCTCTATACTGCCTTACTCAGTGATCTTATTAGCTCCCAGTTAGCACCTATGAAGACATTAAATTTCCTCCCAAACCATGTCCCCTTCACAATTTCCTTATCATTGTTGAAGCCACCTCCATCCTCCCAGTCATCCAAGCTCACAACCTTGATGTCATCCTCAGCTTCTCACTCTTATTATCTTCACCTCTCCATTTCATTGCCAAATCCTGTCATTTCTATCTTCACAATCTCTCTCTTTCTCTTTCTGTCTCTACACACACACACACACACACACACACACACACACACACACACACCCTTATCTCTACTCATATTCTAATTGAGGTCACCACCACCTCTATCCTGGACAATTGGTTTCTTCCCATTGGTTTCTCTGCCTCCAATCTCTGAGCCCCACACTAATCCATCCTCCTTTCAGCTGCTAAGGGGAATCTAAAATGTGAACTCTACAATATAGGTTGGACCACATCCAGTGCTTAGAACAGGGGCTGGTCCATAATAAGCCCTTAATAAATGCTTATTGATTTAATTTGTCACCTCCCCTGCTTAATGAGCTCCCATGGTTGCCTGTTACCTCTGGATTAAAGATGAAGTCCTCTGGCATTTAAGGCTCCTCACAACTAACCATTTCCTACTGTCTGAGTCTTCTTAAACCTTATTCTCTTCCATTCTATACGTATCTCATTGAATCCTCATAACCACCCTGGGAGGTAGGTGTTACTATAACCCCCACTTTATAGTTGAAAAAATTGAGGCCAACAAAGGCTAAATGACGTGTTCAAGATATAGGCAAAGTAATTTGGAAGAGGTGGGGAGAGACCCTAGCAGCTGGTGCCATTAGGAAAAGCTTCATTTAGGGGGCTGGTGTTTGAGCTGAACTTTGGAGGAAACCAGCTATATTCTAAGGCAGAAGAGAATTTACCGCAGCCTCCTCATTGTAATGCCCAAGTTGTTGTGAATGGCACCAACACCATACTCTTTAGTGCTGAGTAAACCCCCTCTCGCATTATGGCTGCTCAGCTTTTCTATAGCTCACTCTATTCCCTACCATTTGCCAGGCACTGTATGGTGTGTGCGAGTTAAAAAATGAAGCAGTTTCTGCCCTCAGGAAGGTGACACTGTTGGGAGACAACGTGAAGCTATAGAAGTGTCACGACTAAGATTAAATGTATGATTTCATTGGTTAAGGAGCCCCTTGCCCCTCTTAAAGAGGCAGTGAGGAATAGTGGGTAAAGCACTGGACTTGGAGACAGGAAAACTTCGGTTCAATTCTGTCCTCGGACACTCCTCACTCTGTGACCTTGGACAATTCACTTAACTTGCCCATCCAGTCCTCTGAAAGCAACTTAAGTCAGTCTCTAGCCTGCCTTTCAGATCTGGGTTCTGATTTCCCTAGCTCGGACACACTGAGAAGCAGAAATGTTCGTCATACCAGAAAACCACAGAAGTTTTCTTTTTATCCACATTTTGGCATGCACTGGTTATGATTGATCCTACTGGGTCTAGAGGAGGGGAGAATGGTTTCTTTGAACAACTCTGACCCCAGCTTCCCAACCTGACCTTGTCATCAGCCCTCTTTGCGTCTCCACCCCCCATTCCTCCACCAAAAATACAGTAGCTTTAGGGAAAGAATGATGGGAAAATAAGACAGGAATAAGAAATAAGAAGATTCAGAAAAACCCAATAGAAGAGCAGAAAAGGAAATGAAGAAAAGAGGGAGTAAAAGTAAGATGAGAAGGGG
Organism: Phascolarctos cinereus; assembly: GCF_003287225.1. NCBI lineage: Eukaryota > Metazoa > Chordata > Mammalia > Diprotodontia > Phascolarctidae > Phascolarctos > Phascolarctos cinereus. Next base: position 274,888,048 of record NW_027555514.1, on the reverse strand, counting down.
GAAAAGAGGGAAAGGTGAGGAATAGAATTGTGAATCTCATAGAAAATGACCATAAAAAGGTATCCAGTCCAACAGCTCTGAAAGAGACACATTCAGTGTCCACTTGAAGACCTATAGTGAAGAAAAACTTACTGGCTGTTGAGGCAGGCAATTCTATCATTTCCCATCTCCAAGTCTTTGCATAACCAGTCCCATGACTGGAAAGCATTGCTTTCTCAACCTCAGCATTGCTGAATCCCTAGACTTTCTTCAAAGTAAAGGTTAGGGCGACCTTGCCCATGGGGTTTTTCTGATCTTCTTTTAGTTATGTCTTTGCATTATTTTGTACATTTTTGCATTTACTTGTTTGTTTACATGTTGTATTCCCTTAAGTAGAATGAAAGTTCCTCCAGGGCAGGGATGATTTTGTGTTTTGGAGTCCCTAGCACCTAGCAGAGGGAATTTCAAGGAGACACTTAACAAATGCATGAGAGATCTTTACAAGAATCTATCTAGGCTGGCCAGCCTGGGGCATTTGGCCTGCTCCGTATTGGTGGAGAGAATGCTGAGCATGCTGACCTGTAAAGAGTGGAGTTGATGTGGAAGAATTTTGGAGAGAAGAGATTCCTATTTTTTGGGACAAGCAGGGAGGGATGGGGTGGTGGAGAGAGACAGAGACAGACAGAAAGAGACAGAGAGACAGGAGAGAGAGGAGAGGAGAGAGAGAGAGAGAGAGAGAGAGAGAGAGAGAAGAGAGAGAGAGAGAGAGAGAGAGAGAAAAGGAGATTTTGGAAACTTTAGACGTGTAGGGAAAACTAGCTTTTCAACTCAAAGCACCTCATACTTGGCAGCCTGGTTACAGATTACTAAGTCCCTCTAAGGAGAAATGACTTGCACAGGTCATACAGATATTAGGTATCAGAATTGTAATTTGACCCAAGACCTCTGGCTCTACTTTCTGCTCTCTCCCAGTGCCTCTTTTAGGGCAAGGGGAAGCCATGAAGAGTTCTGTTAGATGCTCAGAAACAGAAGAACAACATGAAGGCTCTCACATGAAGTGTTCTTGCTCCTGGCCTCTCTTTCTCCTCACACGTTCTTCACAGTTTCCCTCACCATCCATCAAGCTCTAGACATTTACATTAGCAGGAAGCCAAGGACCCATCTGGCAGGCAGCCGCAAAGGAGGTGAAGGCAGAGAGTCCCAGAATAAGAGCTGAAAGGACCTTAGAGGTCATTGAGTCCAGCCCCCTCATTTTCTAGAGAATGAAGCTGAGCTGGACTTGTCTAGGGTCACACAGCTGCTAAGTATCTGAGGCAGGATTCAAATTCAGATCTTCTTGTCTCTAAGTCAGGTGTTCTATCCACTGAACCATCTGTCCTCTCCATGCCCAGGGTCCACCATCATTCCAGTTCTCCCTCAAAAGCCTAGAGAAAGTCTTGACTGAGCCTCACCAAGGAAAGCTCTTGCCTTCTTCTCTGCCATTTGAATGGAGACAGAAAATACCCATTATTTGCCATGCAGAATGGCTGCTGCTCAAACACCAGCCTCTCAGAATCCTTAGGAAGTCATTATTTAGAACCATTTGACAGTATCCATTTTTCCATTACAGCTCTTAATCTTCTCTCTAGGGTAGAGATGATGAAGATGAGGATGATAATAATGATGAATCCACCACCCACCAGTCACCTTCCTCCCCCAATAAACTATTACCCCTAAGATAAAAAACAAACCCCTCTGTTTAGAATTCACAACCTGGCTTCTGCCAACCTTTCCAGTTTTATTATTTATTACTTCCTTTGATTCGGCCAACAGCCCTTTTCAAGTGATACTCCATGGCCCATCTACTTACCTTTGGACTGGCTGTCCTCCACACCTGAAATGTACTGCTTCCTCACCTCCACTTTTTTAGAGTCTCCAGTTTCACTCCAAGATTATTTCAAACACCACCTCTTAGAGGAGGCTATTTCTCACTTCTTCTTCCTCTTCTCCTCTCCCCAACTACTTGTGCCTTCACTGTCTAAATTACTTGGCATTTATTATATACCTATTTTGTCTCTAGGGTTTGATTTTGTCAACGGAAATGCCATTAGAGGTTCATTACCAAGGGGCTGATCTGAGGTTGAAACCCAAGTCTTCTGATTCTCAATCTTTCCAATGTGCTGGTTCATCAGTCACTTTCCTCTCTGACCATTCCATTGGGTTGCATAAGGATATTGAGTATAGAACTGGGAGAGGCTGGATGCTGAATTCAGAAACTCAGCTTTGCAGTTATTACCCTGATGTTGGACTATTTTAGGAAAACCTTTCTTAGAAAAATAGCCAAGTTGGGGGAGGGGGGATATCTAGACTAAGATGGTGAAGACGAAACACATTCATTATACTTGTTATATAGGGAGATTCTCAGCTTTAGGGGAAAGATGGCAAGGAATAAGAAGATTTACATTGTAGTCTTGGCTCTGGACAATTCAGTTTAATAAACGTGTATCAAGTGTCTATTACGGGCCAGACACTGGCCAAGATGGTGGGCATACAAAGACAAAAACAAAACAGAGCCTGCCCTCAAGGAGCTTACATTCTATTTGGGTGGAGGGGGATATGATATGCATTCAGGTAAGGAGGTGCAAAGTACATACAACTGTAATTTCAACTGAGGGGATCAGGAAAGCACTAATGTAGCACTTGGCATCTAAGCTAGGCTTTTGAAGACATCTAGGGATGCTAAAGGTCCGAGATGAGGAGGGCATTCATCCCAGACATGGAAGACAGTTTGTGCTAAGGCATGGAAATAAGAGCTGCCATGTTGTATACAGGGAGGTTGGCAGACTAGTTTGATAAGAAGCACAAGAGTGTGGCCAATCTTTCACCAGCCAATGACCAGCCACCCTTCCTATTCCATCAAGGAAACACCATACTTCTTAAAGAGATAACAGGTCATAGGCCAATTTTGGGTGTCAATGAATACATCAACAGCTCAGTTATCTCTGTTACCTGCCCCTTGGTTATATCAACTTGGGAGGAAGCCAATTTCTCTCTGCTGTGTTTTGATTACCATTCCTAGAGCAAGTGGTGGAAGATGGCAGTGGTAACGAGGAAGGGTGGGTAGGGTAAGCTTACAGTAACATGAGAAGATGCTGGTGAAGCACGTTTGGGTGATTGGGACTGGCCTCCATCTGATGAACATGGGACGGCATGGCCTCAGGATGGGACAGGAATGTCTGATCGGGAATAGGTCAACGCTTGCTGGCTGATTGGAAGCAGGATAATTTTGTTGTTTGGCTGTTTCAGTCATGTCTGACTCTTCATGACCCCGTTTGAGGTTTTCTTGGCAGAGACACTGGAGTGGTTTACCATTTCCTTCTCCAGCTCATTTTACAGTTGAAGAAACTGAGGCAAATAGGGTGAAGTGACTTGCCCAGGGTCACACGGCTAGAAAGTGTCTGAGGCCAGATTTGAAGATGAGTCTTCCTGACTCCAGGCCTGGCGCTCTATGCACTGTGTCACCTAGCTGCTCCAGGAGGATAATACCCTTTTTTGAAATAAGGAAGCCGCTCAGTTACCAACTTGCTTTGTAACCTTGGGCAAACCACTTTAACTCTGAGTCTTTGTTTCCTGATTTGGAGTAGGTAATTTTTAAAATTCAGAGGGTCATAGATTTAGAGATGGAATGGACAATAGAAACCATGGAGTCTAGACTCATTTTGCAGATGAGGAAACTGAGGCCCAGAGAATTTCAATGACTTGCCTGGGATCAAATCCTGAGGCAGGATTCAAACTCAGGCCTTCCTGACTCCCAAATCTGATTCACTCTCTATTGCATCATCCAACTGTCTGGGTACCTTTCAACTTACCATCTTTTGATCTGGTCTATGAGCTATATAGTATCATCACAAAAGACACCATCTTTTTCTTCCAAACATTACCCTGCCTTTATTCACCCTCACCCCTCCGAGCCAGAAACAGACTACAGCTACTCCCCTAGACAGATAATTAGGAATTTTTCTTTCATGAGGCATCTCTTACAAACCAAGGTTACTTGGTGCAGTGGGTAGAATGCTGAACTTGGAGTCAGGAAGGCTGCTGCATGACCCTGATTAATTATCCACTTAACCTCTTGGTTCCTCATCTGTAAATGGAAGGGCTTGGATTAGAGGGCTGCTGAGGTCCATTCGAACTCCAGAGACAGGATTCTGTGAGCTTGGGCAGGTCTCTTTGCTACCCCGAGCCTCAGTTTCTCCATCTGTAAAATGAGGGGGTCAAACGATATGACTTCCAAGGCCCCTTCCAGTTTGGGTCTGTGACTGAGCGTGGGAACAAAATGGAGGAGTAGAGGAAAGACCGGCCAAAGAGAATGGCAGTTTATTAAAGTCAGAAAGCTCTGAGCCCCTCACTGGGGTAATGACTCTTCAGGTTCCTCATCTTGGAGAATGGGGGCAAGCCCAGAGTGGG
>NW_027555514.1:274426123-274878623 GCF_003287225.1 Phascolarctos cinereus | reverse complement strand
GTCTGACAATATATGTCTTATTCCACATCCATAGTCCATCACCTTTCTGCTGAAAAAGAGGGGCATGTTTCACTCTTTTGTAGTCAATATTGTTCATTGCATTGACCAGAGCTCTAATGCTTTCGTACCCAATTTTCCCCATGGTTTTCTACTCACCTCACTCTACATCAGTTCATACAAGTCTTCTGGGTTTCTCTGAATTCTGCCTATTTGGCTTTACCAAAGTTGCAGTGATATTTCATTCCATTCATACACCATCTTTTGTTCAGTCATTCATCAAGGAATGCATTCAAATTCTTTGTTGTTGTGAAAAGTTATCAAAATTGGCAACTACCCTCATTTTACAGATGAGGACAGGGAAGTATCTTGACTAAGGTCACAGAGATGTGAACCCAGGCATCAGACCCCATGTCCAGATCTCTTTTGACCCTGCCCCATTGTAGAAATTACATTGGCTTGCTCATCAGGGCTGGCCACAGTATTATAGGGGTTATTATAGAACTCTAAGGGACCTCAGAGATCACTGACTTCAACCCCTCCATTGTATGAATGAGGAAGGCCCAGAGAGGTTCAGAGATTTGTGTGGAGTTACATGGGTAGCAAGCATGGAGGTAGGTCTTGATCCCAGGTCTTCCTGAATCCAGACCCAGCCCTCTCTGTCTTGTCTTTCAAAGGCAAAGTACTAATGAGTCTAGAGTGCTAGGTTTGATGGTCATTTGGCTTCTCCCACTGAGCTCTGTGGCCATAGATTCTACCACTAGAGACTGCACTAAGGCCATGGACTGGTCCTAGAGCTGGGAAGGGCCTCAGAGGTCATCATAGTATCATAGGCGTAGAGCCGGAAGAAGCCTTGGGACTTCAGATCTCAGCTCTGGCCGTCACTCTGTTGCTGAGCTATGAACAATGTTTGCATCAGTTTCTCTGGCATTTGGGAACAAGGCACAACTGGGTCTTGATCAGCAGGCAGAAACCTTCCCCCTTCTGAGAGTCCAAGGCTGTTGTTTTGTGCTTATGAGGGGGAGTTCAGGAATGAGGTTGCCAGTGGTTAGTAGAGAGAGTGCAGAGAGATGGGAGCTGGCCCTCCCAGCATCCTTCCTTCATCTGGACAAACTGCGTCCCTCCCAAGCCCTCATCATGAAACTGGGTTTTAGGGAGAGGCTAGAAAAGGATAGATGAACCACCCATGCACCTAGCTCCACAGCTAAGTGACAAAGGCCACTTATTTTAGGGTTTGCATTTTTAAGGGGTGATAAGGTATAGCAGATAGGGAGCTTCAACCCAGAATTGGGAGATATGGCTTTGAGTCTTGGCAATGGCACTAGTCACTGTAGCTTTACTGAGCCTCAATTTTCTCATCTGTAAAATGGGAGAAACAATAACTTGCTCATTCAGTTGTTTCAGGCCAATAGTATCTAGTTCTGAAGGTTGTTATAACTGGAAAATTTGTTAAAATTTGTAAATCTTAAGGCACTATAGAAATGTAAATTGTTGTTTTTATTCTCTCAGAAAGAGAAGATTCAAATAATTAGCCCAAGCCCTGGGTCCTCTATCCAATCCTTCCTCATCTCCTCTAACTACCTTCAGAGCTTAGCTCAAGCATCACTTCTCTCATGAAGTATTTCTAGATATCTCCAGCTGCTCATGCCTTCCCTCTCCTATTACTTTGCATTTATTCCATATACACACACACACACACACACACACACACACACACACACACACACACACACATATACACATATACATACACACATACATTGTTATAGTGGATAGAAAAGCTGGGCTCAGAGCCAGAAGGTTCAAGTTTTGCTTAGGTCACATACTGGCTGTGTGTTCCTGGTAACCCTTTAAGGCTACGTCATTATTATTATTATTTTGTGAGGCAACTGGGGTTAAGTGACTTGCCCAGGGTCACACAGCTAGTAAGTGTCAAGTATCTGAGGTTGGATTTGAATTCAGGTCCTCCTGACTCCAGGGCTGGCTGCTCTATCCACTGCACCTCCTAGCTGCCCTAAGACTATATCACATAGAAGGCGAAGACTTACATTGGTGAGTTTCTTCACCTGGTAGTTCCTTCTACCGATGAAATTACAGGTCTGGTCCCTACCAGGGGTAAGTTTGAACCATCTGAGAGCTGATTGTTAAATTTTTAGCAAGGGCATTTACATTTTGGAAATTAGCAAACTTTACTAATCAGGGCTTGAGTTACTAGTTATGCTGATTGTTTAAACTTAAGAAAACAATGGAGAAAATGTTAAAAATGCAAATAGAGCTTGAAAGTGTGTCCAGAGTTGATGGTTAAACATTAACAGCACACTCCTGTCTCTCTCCCTAATATTTGGTACATACTTATATCCAATAGAATACAAGTTCCTTGAGGACAAGGATTTTTTCATTTTTGTCCCTGGATCCCCAGAATCTAGTCACTTAAGAGATGTTGGTTGACTGATTGATACAAGGAAGAAGCTATGTGCTATTTACACAATTATAAATAAGATTGGACCAGGAATGGTTTCTTTCTCTGACGCTTCAGTAACACCCAAGTTGTGACCCAGTCATATGCCAAGTACAAGCTGTTATCTCTTTATTCAAGTACATCCCTCTCCCCTCCACTCCCCTCCTCCCACCTCCATCCTTTCCTTGGCAGCTCACACAGCTCTTATCTCCTGTCACTCCAGGTATTTCCTGGTTCACACCCTGGTGAATGTCTCTGCCTGCCATGTGGGAAACTGGAAACTGATTCCCTTCACAGGGACAGCTCCTTCCTAGAAAAGCTACTGAGTGTAGCTGTAAGATCACTGAATTTGGAATCAGAAGGACTGAGTCTGAGCACTAGCTCTAACACTTAGCAGTGTGACCATGTCCAGCCTTTCTGAGTTTTAGTTCCCCCATCTTTAAAATGGGAAGAATATCATCCTTATCTATTCGCACAGGGTTTTGTGTAAACCACTTTGTAAACCTTCTTCAAATGTGGGCTACAATTATGATTTGAAAGTAAGTGAAATTATATTTAGCGTTTCCTAATGGTTTTCCCAATTCAGACTGCCTTTCTGCAGCCTGAATGCAGAGATATATAGCATGTTCCAAAGTGTTTGGGACACCTTGTATTTGTTTCTATATTTCTGCTGAATGTCCATCTAATCCCAGATCTAGAATTGGAAGGGTGTGAAGGCTGGAAGGCTATTTACTCCATTCCCGACATTTTACAAGTATAGAAACTGAGGGCAGAGTGACTGACCTAACCAAGGTCACATGGATAGTAAGTTTCAGAGTACAGATTTGAACCCAGATCCTCAGGCCAGTACTCTTGCCTTTGACCTAAGGGCTCCCTTAGATCATAAGCTCCCCAGCTGCAAGGACTCTACCTACCATTTATTTCTGTCTCCATGTAAATACTCCATGAGCCATGCACAGTAATTTAATTGGGCAACTGGGAATTATTTTATAGTCCAGAAGACTGGAAGCAGGACTGGAAATGAGTGATTTCATAGAATAATGGAATTAGAATGGACTTTAGCAGGTGTTAGTTTTAACCACTACCTGCAGCATGAATTCTGCTTCGCAATATCTTTGGCCAATCTTCTTGCATACAACCAGAGACTGGAGTTCACTACCTTTCTATCTTGTGATCTTTCTAAAGCACAGGTCTGACCATGTCTCCCCACTACTCCATAAACTCCAGTGGCTCCCTACTACCTCCAGGATCAAATCTAATTTTCTCTATTTGGCTTTTAAAGCCTTTTATAACCTATTCCCTTCTGACCTTTATAGACATCTTACACACTTTCCCCTCCGTGTACTCTTTGATCTCCTGGCTGTTCCTAGCACATGATGCCTCACCTCCCAAATGCAAGCATTTTCACTGGCTTTGTCCCATGCCTGGAACCTTCTCCCTTCTCACCTCTGCCTCCCGGCTTCCTTCAAATCTTAAGTAAAATCCTACCTTCAGCTAACATCCAACAGAAGGAGGGGCTCCACTCGTCCTGGACCAAACTGTCAAGCAAACAATGGAGGGAAGAAGGACCAACAAAGAAAAAAAGGTGTTCTGGCCTCTGGTGCTCTCCTTCGAATCTAGGAAACATCTCAGGCCTGAATCTTTGTCTTTTACCTTCCTTCATTCAGCCTCAGGCTCCCTCATAGTACTCAGCCTTGACTCCAGTTTGGGTGGTTTGTACTGGCCTCTAAAGTACAGGTGGAAGCTGCCTAGGGTTGGGGCAGCCCCTGGAAAACAACGTTAAAACTGAAACAAATAGAAAAGGTGGGACGAGGTTTTAAAAATTCTTTTCTTTATACAAGCATTAATCAATCATTTGCCATGTGCCAGGAACTGTCCTAGGTGCCGGGGACATAAAGACAAAGAATGAGACAATGCCTATCCTCAAGCAGAGGGAAACAATGTATATGTTAATAAGTTACTACACACACCACACACACACACACCACACACACACAGAGAGAGAGAGAGAGAGAGAGAGAGAGAGAGAGAGAGAGAGAGAGAGAGAGAGAGAGAGCTGGAGTAGAAGCAAGAGGACAGGAGAAGGAAAATCCTTTCATACTGGATCAGTTCATGGTACCCATGCCATGGGTGAACTATGGTCTTCACCTTCTGGAGGCAACAGATAGAGTAGCCCAAAGAGAGTTGGAAAGAGAGTGGAGTCTTGTCAGTTCTAAAAATGCAGGTAGCCAATCAGAGGAGTCTACCCCCACTCATGTGGCAGGAGATGAAGAGGTCTCCATGCTAGACAATCTAAACATGCTCCAAAGATCTCTCAAGGGTGCCACCATGTTAGGCATATGGGGCACACCAAGATGTACCCACGTTATACTACTTATGTGACCATGGCAAGTTGTTTGCCCTCCAAGACCCCAATTCCTCATCTGTAAAAAGAGAGAGTTGATCTGATGACCTCTCGGGTCCTGTCCATAGTTCTGAATCTATGTGACCTTTAGTGGAAGAGTAGCATATACCACACCCTAAATGATGCTCAAATCTCTTGAGGCAAATTACAGTGGGGTAGGTCAGGACCACCCCTAGGGTGTTCATTGTTATTCAGTCATTTTTTTTCAGTTGTGTCTGACTCTTTATGACCTCATTTGGGGTTTTCTCAGCAAAGATGCTGGAGTGGTTTGCCATTTCCTTCTCCAATTCATTTTACAGGTGGGGAAACTGAGGCAAACAGGGTTAAATGACTTGTCCAGGGTCACACAGCAGTCTGGATTTGAACTCAGGCAGATGAGCCTGGCCCTCTGTGTACTATAGGACCACTAGCTTCCTCCTGGGTTCAAATTCCCCTTCTGATGATTACTACCTGTATGTCCTTGAACAAGTCACTTCTCTGGACTCAGTTTCCTCATCTTTAAAATGAGTAGATTGGACTAGATGACTTCTGAGGTCCCTTCTATGATCCTTCACTTTGAATTAAGTAATTATAACAACACCTGTATAGTGTTTACTAAGTGCCAGGCATTGTAATAGTGCTTCACAATTATATCTCATTTGGTCCTCATAATAATCCTGGGAGGTAGGTGCTGTTATTAGTCTCATTTTACAGATGGAGGTTAAGTGGCTAGCCCAGAGTCATATAACAAGTAAATGTCTGAGGCCATATTTGAACTCAGGACTTCCTGACTCCAGGCCTGGAGCTCTATTCATAGAGCTACCCAGCTGTTGCAAACTAATGGAGACTGCGAGCCATCACGGGCAGCCCAGTGGATAGAGTACCTGGCCCGGAGTCAGGAAGATCTGAATTTAAATCTGGCCTCCAACTCTTATTAGCTGTGACCCTGGGCAAGTCACTTCCTTCTGTTTGCCTCAGTTTCCTCATCTGTCAAATGAGCTGGAAAAGGAAATGGCAAACCATTCCAGTATCTCTGCCAAGAAAATCCCAAATGGGGTCACGAAGAGGAAAAACTGAACAAAAATGTGTCAGAATGGGTAGGGCGCTGTTTTTAGAGCCAGAGGAGCTGGGTTCAAACCTAGCTCCTTCCTCTTTTGTGAAATGCCAATGATGACAATAATATTAACCCTATCAATAAAATGAGGGTAAGGAAAGCCCTTCCTTCATAGGGTTGCAAGGAAGGACCAAATGCCATGACGCAGCTAAAGTTCTATGTAACTAAGTGCTGGTTATTGTTGTCTGTGCAAGCTGGACAGTCACGCCGAGGAAGAAGCCAAGCATTTTCCACTCAGCACCTAGTTTTCTTTCTTGTCCTGTTACTGTGTGGGTGTTCTCACTTGGCAGCACGTCTCTCACCTGTCAAACAACCTGCTATCGGGGAGAGCCACGCACTGGCATGGGCCAAGTTTCTCTCTGGGTTTCCTCCCCCCAGTACAATGCATAGACATTGTCCAACGTGGGCATTGGTCAGCCCAGGTTACTATTATTCATGCATCTCTCCCCCATCCAGGCTCCAGCCTCCAGGGCAAGGGGAGAGGGAGAGGGGGGAAAAGCCCCAAGTCCTGCCAACTTCAAAGAGGGTCTTTGAAGTGTCTTATCTGAAAAACTGAAAAGAAAGCCCAGGAATGTTTGTTCCTTGGGGGGATTCAGGTTCCACTCTTTCGTGCTGCAGGTAGTCAGCCAGGCCAAAGTCTGAGAAGGGCCACTATTCCAATGCGCGGAGGGAATCACTCAAGGTCTGCGGGAGGAGGCTGCCTTAATCCTGCCAGGGCAACAGAACTCTAGTCATAAAGCAAAGGAAGCCTTGGAAGCCAGATTCTTCCCACACAGCTACAAGGCCAGGCTCAGTAAGCTGAGCTCTATAGAATGTTCCTCAGACCTACAGCCAGGCAGATTAGATCCTATCTGACTTCCCCTAGGACCTGGGGTGTGAATAGCCTAGAAAGGGGGGCAGGGCAGGGGAGCAGGAGGCTATCCTTTGAGGCAGGATGTGAATTGTTAGGGGGTAGGGAGAAAGGGAGTTGGTTCAAAGGTATCTGCTCTCTTTGGAAAAGCATTTTAGTGATTGCTAATTAATTATCTCAAAGAATCCATTCACGGTTCATTCATTTAACACAGAATCTTAGATTTAAGACAGAAGGGTTCTTAGAGCCAGAGCTCAACTCTTTCACTTCACAGATGAGGAAACTGAGGCACAGACTGGTTAACAATCAAATATATGTGTAAGATACTGTACTAGGTGATGGGGATACAAAAAAAAAGTTACTATCCTCAGGAAGCTTACTTTCTAATGGAAGGAAACAACACAGACACAGAGAGATATGATAAGTCTAAATTTACGCAAAGTAAATAGACTTGCATTTCAAGTGGGAGTGGGGTCATAAATATAGAACTAGATAGGAACCCAGAGGTCATCTAGTCAAACAGTTTTATTTTACAAATGAGGAAACTGAGGTTCAAAATGAGGGTAAGTGACTTGTCCATGATCACACAGGTAGTGAGTCTGAAAAGTGAAGTCTGAACTGGGGGTCTGAGTTCAGTCAGTGTCCTTTCTATTTCCACTCTATTAGGACTAAGAGCTGGCAACATTGGCTTTGAGTAGGAAAGATGGTACTGGAGCTGAATCTTGAGGGAAACTAGAGATTATAAGGCATAGAGGAGAGGAAGGGGCATGGGAGACTGTGGAGTGAAAAGGCATTGACATGGGAGATAGGATGTCCTGTACAAAGGGAGAGCAGATGGGCCAATTTGTCTCTTTCTTTCTTTCTTTCTTTCTTTCTTCTTTCTTTCTCTTTCTTTCTTTCTTTCTTTCTTTCTTTCTTTCTTTCTTTCTCTCTCTCTCTCTCTCTCTCTCTCTCTCTCTCTCTCTCTCTCTCTCTCTCTCTCTCTTTCTTACAATTGAGGTTAAGTGACTTGCCCAGGGTCACATAGCCAGTAAGTGTCTGAGGCCGGATTTGAACTCAGGTCTTCCTGACTCCAGTGCTGGTGCTCTACAGATAGGCCAATTTGGCTGAAATGTAGAGTACAGGAAGAGAGCCTAGTTGATCAATCAGGAAAGAAGGCAGCAGGGAGACCTTTGGGGTGGAAAAGAGCTCTGACTCTGGACTCAGAGGATCTGAGTTCAAATTTTCATTCTACTTGTATAACTTTTGAGACAGAGCTTATCTAGGGAATTTCTAGAGTTCATTCCCTGAAAGAAAAGAGAAGAAAGATGGAAATCATAGAGGCAAAAACCTTCTAGTCTTCTGACCCCTAAATAGAAGAGAGAGCACCACTTCCTCCTCAAAAAGCCATGAGACTGCTGGTCAACCAGAAGGGAAGGGGCCAAGCCTTTGCTCCATTGTTTGACTGAGAAGAAAGAGATAGGATCAAGGGAAAGTCCCCAGAGGCTCTTTGTGATAAAGTCCCACCTCCTGGTAGTGCATCTTACATCATTCTCATGTTGTTCAGTCCTGTCTAACTCTCTGTGACCTCATTTGGGGTTTTCTTGGCAAAGATACTGGAGTGGTTTATTATTTCCTTCTCCAGCTCATTTTACAGATGAGGAAACTGAGGCAAATGGGGTTAAGTGACTTGCCCAGGGTCACACAGCTAGTAAGTGTCTGAGGCCAGATTTGAATTCAGGAAGATGAGTTTTCCTGACTCCAGGCCCTGTGCTCAATCCATTGTACTACCTAGCTGCCCTAAATCATTTCCCTTCTTATTAGGGTCCAAGACTACCTCCAAGGGTGATGCATTATTTCTTATATTGAACATTCTAAGATCTTCCGGCTGTTAAGGTCCATTAAGGCATTCTTTTGTTCCTTCTTTCCAAGGAGATTGCCAGTTTTGAATTAAGAGGGTTCTGGTTCATTAAAACCAGATAGGTACCTTCTCAGTCCCTGGCCTCTTGGGGACCACTTTCAGGAAACCTATTATAGTTATTGAACCTGAGTGAGGGAAGGGTAAATTATTGTAATCTTGCCCTCAACTTTCAAGCAAATAAAAGACAACTGGTATCAGGTTTTTTTAAAAAATTGTTATTGATAACTTTTTTATATCAGCTATATTTCTCCCCTCCTCCTCCCAGTGAGAATCCCCTCCCTACTTTATATCAAAGAATACAAAAAACAAGGGGAAAAGCAGTTCAGCAAAACTAGCCACCATATCCTAAAGGAGTGCCAAATGCAGCATTCCCTGTCCATCCCTCACCACCCCCATCTCTGCAAGGAGAAGGCTTCTCACACCTCATCTTTGAAGTCACACTCAGTCATTGTAATTTCACAGCACTTCATTTTAATTGTTTTGCTGCTGTGCTTTCTACCTTTTTCCCCCCTACATTTTTGCAGTCATTTAGTGTTTTGCTTTCTGAATTCTTCTTTAGTTCATAGAAGTCTTTTCATGCTTCTCTAGATTAATCATATTTCTCATTTCTTATATCACAGTCATATTCCATCATATCCATGAACCACAATTTGTTTAGCCGTGCCTCAATCTATGGGCATCAACCCTATTTCTAGGTCTTTGCTACCACCAAAAAATGCTTATAAATATTTTGGCCTATGCAGGATCTTTCTTTCTGTCTTTGGCCCCCTTGAGATATGTGCCCAGGCATGGAATATCTGGGTCAGAGGCTGTGGACATTTTAGTCACTTTCTTCATTTATTTCCAAATTGCTTTCCAGAATGGTTGGGCCAATTCACAGCTGGATGTCAGTTGTTAACTATGATTTTTGACAGGGATGACGGAACAGGCAGACTTGTAACAATGATCTGTGTGTTTTGGTGGAAGCAGGTGTGTGTCTGTGGGAGGTCTGAAATATTCCTGCTGCTGTTAACAATTGGACACTTGGATGGTTTTCAATGAATCCATCATCTCAGCAGTGTGAGTACCGCTGTGAACGTAGAATCTAGGCAGGCCATCTACACCTGACTGTCCGGTGCCTGGCTTTGGTAAGTACTTAACATAGGATCTTTTTCATTCATTCATTCGTTCGTTCGTTCATATTCATTCATTCATTCATTCATTCATTTACATCTGCTAATCCTAATAAGGACTGGCATTTACATAAGATGATCAAAGATTTAGAAGTGCAAGGGACCTCAGAGGAGATCTAGTCCAACCTTCTAATTTTATACATGAAGTAAGTGGCCCAAAGAAGCTTGTTGACTTGTCCAACATCACAGAGGTAGTGAGTGCTTTAAGACTTATAAAGTGTTTTTATATACATTATGTAATTTGGTCCTCAAAATCATCCAGTGGGCCAGGTATTGTGAACTTATGATTCCCATTTTACAGGTGAGGTAACTGAGGCTTGGAGAGATTCAAAGATTTCCTCATGTTCACACAGCTAGTAAGAGTCAAGGATAAGATCAGAATGCAGGTCTTTGTTGACTCCAAATCTGTACCTAGTCAAATCCAGGACCCATTAAACAAGCATATATTAGGGTGAAAAGAGATGGATAAGAAAAGTTGTCTTCTCTTTTTCGTGTTCTTCTGTCCAGGTTATTATAAAAGAAATACAATATATTTTCTGCTTTTTGTGGGTTTCCTGTTTGTGGGAACAGATGGATCACTGAACAGTGAAGGGTGGTTTGAAGCTAAACCCAGTAAGAATTAGATTTAGAAATAATATTTTCATACAACCTTGATATGTGGGTGGAGGGGGGGAAGGCCCAAACTTACTTACACTAGCCACGCAAACTTGGCCTGTCAAGTCACTTCTCTGAGACTTGGTTCCTTATCTATAAAATGCGGACAATCATGCCTGCAGTACTGACCACAGAGGATGGCTTTTTTTTTTTTGCCACTCTAGTGAAATAATGTAGATGAATTATTTTGCAAACCTTAAGGTACTATGTAAATTTAAACTTTTGTTATTATTAATGCAATTGGCAAAATCCTCATCAAGTTGAAAAAGCCTTAATTCAAGGATTGTGTGGTAAGTAAATAGAATTGGAAAACGGAAAAAAAAAAAAAAAGAATGCTCTGCAAAAAGTGTGGGGCGATGAGAGTGGGCTAAAACTCTGGCTTAGGAGAGAGATCAAGCTGGCAGGCTCTTTGGGAAATCTCAGCTTTTCAAGAAGTAGGTGAGAAGGATGATGAAGAGGAGAGAGGAGGAGAGAAGGAATAAGAAGGATTTTAAGACAGAGCTGAAAAGGAAAGTTAGTGATCACCTGGTCCCCTCTTTTAATAGACGTGAAAACAATCCTACAATGGTGGAAGTGACTTGCCCAAGATCACACAGCTAAGTGGCTTCTTTATCTAATGAAGAATCATGGGAACCCAACTTTTACTCCTCTCACTGCACCCCACCTTTGGAGCACCAGATCTGTAGGTCTTCTCTCCTGTTCCACATTCACCTCAGAACTCAACTGGAGTGATGGCTCTGTAAGACTACTAGTCTGAAAGAGATACTGACCATGTCTTCTGGTTCTAGATCTCAAAGTGCTCTCTCCACTTCTCTGTGTAGTCTCTGAAGGAGAACAATCCTAAAGTCCAAACTTGGACTTTCCTTAAACCACAAGTTGTACCATTTCACAAATTCAATACCTTTGTTGAAATTGTTGTTCATCCTTCATTTTCAAAGAGGACCCACAACATCATGGGGTGATGTCTTGACTTGCCCATGAATGGGATTTAAGTGAGGCGGAGTTGCACAAAGCCATCAGCTCCATTCTGTCTTCCTGAGTCATTGAAGTCCAGGGGCAAGACAAAAATCAGGATGACTAGGGATGGCCCAGGATGCAGAGGATGACCTTAGTGTCTTTAATGTCTAACTAAGCTCTCAGCACTCCACGGTCCATGCTTTAGCTGCCTTCATGGTCATTGGAACAAATTGCTCTCATCCACTCATTTGGCTGGGGGAAGTTTTCACATGCTTGGGATAGACATCCCTAAACCTGGTTTAGCTCATCTGCCAAGACAGTTTTTATTGGGGTGTGACTGCTATGCATGCTGCAGCTTCTTGAAGCCACAGGTGAGAGTTGGGTGAGAGTTAGACACCAAAGGTAGATGAGCAGCCCTGGAAAGGGCTTGGCAAATCCTCCCACCAGAGGTGTTAGTTTCCCCTGAACAACCCATACACCCTCTCTGTTGAAATAAAGATGACCTGGAAGGAAAGGGGAGTAAACCCCCTGATAGCCATTAGGGTGAGAAGGTAATTTTGGCAGGGATGGGGTTGGGAGAAGGAGGAAGAGGTAATTTTGAAGCTTGGAACATTGTGGGGACAAGGAAGGTCTATGAGGAGTGCCTCATTTGGGTGGGCTGTAGGCAGTCAGAAGGTGATATTAGAGGGCATGTAACCTTGGGGGAGAGTGGATATCAGGAAGTTAGAGTGAATACAGAAAGAGAAGCAGGAAGGCATTGTGGACAGTGTTTCACTTTTTGGTTTTATCTTTGCCTAGTGAGTCAATAAACATTTACCAAGTGCTTTACCAACTGCCAGGCACTGTGCTAAGCTTGGGAATACAAGGAAAGGAAAAAACATGGTTCCTCCCCCTAAGGAGCTCACATACTAATGGGGAGGAATTGGGGAAAGGGAGAATGGGTAAGACCCTCCAAATATGGTATGATTTAAGTTGAATCTTGAAGGAAGCCAGGGAAGACAGTTGCTGAAGGTGAGAAAGCTTGCAGGATAGCTTCACCCAGTCCTATCAGGCAGAGTTGGGGGGAATTGTGAATCAATATAGGCCCAGAGAACAGCACACATCACAGCTTTAGACACAATCACTCAATCAGGAAGCACATATTAAGTGCCTGCTATATGCCAGATGGGTGCTATGATTGAGTCTGCGGATACAAAGACAAAAATAAAATAATTCAATCTTAAGAAATTTAGATACATGAAGAAAAAAACCAAGTATTTAATGTCAGTGCCTTCCCTTTAAGATTATATCCAATCTATCCTGTTCTATCTATCTATCTATCCACCCATCTATCCATCCATCCATCTAGTTATCATCTGTCTATCTATCCATCCATTCATTTATATCGATCTACTCATCTATATCTATCTATCCACTCACCTATGTCTATCTATCTATCTATCCACTCATCTATGTCTATCTATCCATTCATCTCTATCTATCATCTTCATCTTGCTTGTACATGTGGTTTATAAGTTGTCTCCCCTATTAGACTGTGAGCTCCTTGAGGGTAGAGACAGTGTTTTTACCTTTCATTGTATCTTCAGTGAGGGCACACAGTAGGCACTTAACAAATGCCTTTTGTTGATTTTTCAGACAACATGTACATAGATACAGGTTAATTGCATCATCCATTGCCTCAACCAATGAATCAATCAACATGCACTTACTATGAGCCTAATGTATGCCAGATACTGTGCTTCGTGTTGGAGATCCAAGGGTAGGAAACATTGAAATGCAGATGTGTTAGAAAGAACTCTGACCTTGAATCCCTTTAAATGAAACTGCTGCTAACCCCCTTGGTTTTATCTCCCCTGTCTGAAGTACTCATCTGGGAGTACCCAGACTCATCACCTTCTCTGCTGCTGGACCATTCATATCACATCCCAAATTCCTGGAGTGCTTTCCCGATGACCAGTATCTCTTTCAGACTAGCAGTCTTAGAAAGCCATCACTCCAGTTGAGGTCTGACGTGAACATGGGACTGAAGAGAGGACCTACTGATCTGGTGCTCCAAAGCTGGGGTGCAGTGAGAGTATGAGGGATAAATGTTGGGTTCCCATGATTCTTCATCAGATAAAGAAGACACGTAGCTGTCACACATGGGAATGGCATGATAGGATTTACCAAGATGATGGTGGTCACGTCCATGTGAGGATTAGTTGAAGGAACTGAGGATGGTTTAGTCTGAAGATCAAGGAGAAGATGGAGGAGGGACATGATAGCTGTAATCAAGTTTTTAAGGGTTGTAGATTGGAGGGGAGTTACTTTTCAGATTATAGATCCAGAGCTGAAAAGGATATCAGAGACCATCTAGTCCAATCTCGAGGAAACAGAGATCCAAGGTCAAGTGACTTGGCCAAGGTTGCATAGGTGGTTTTATGCTTAGCCTCAGAGGTCAGTGGGTAGAAGATACAGAAAGCCAGACTTTAGTTCATTAAAATAATTAGAATAATATAATAATTATATTATATATATAATGATATATATAATTATAATATATATTATATAATAATTATGAGCATTTATATGAGAGGCAGTGTAGGGTAGTAGAGAGAGAGCCAACCTCAAAGTCAAGAAGACTTGGGTTCAAGTCTTACCTCTGACACATGTTATTTGGTAAATCATAACCTCTAAGCAATTCTCTAGACTACAAATCACAGAGAAGGTGCCATCCTGCATTGGAAGAGAGAGTTTCCTCATCTGGGAATTACCTATACCTTCAATTCCTTTGCCTAGTCCTTATAACATCTTATTTGACCCTTAAAACTACCTTCTTAAATAGGTATTCCTTTTCTCAACCATTTTATGGATGGGAAAACAAAGATCAGAATGACTTACTCAGGGTCATACAACTAGCAGGTGTTAGAGGCAGGACTCAAACCCAGGACCTTCCGATGCCAAGTCTAGCCCTCATTTTGCTAGACTATGCTGCCTTGATGGAAGATTAAAAATTCCCCAATAACCAGAGCTGTTCAAAAGCTGAGTAGGCTGCCTTTAGATGAAATGATTTCCTTGTCAGTCGAGGTCTTCAAGCAGAGTTTGGATGGTCACCTGTCAAGGATGGCACAAAGGAGATCCTTGACCAGCTACAGGATGACTTAGAATGTCTCTGAGGCCCCTTCCAACTCTGGGATTGTCTGATTCTGTGGAAATCTGGGTCACGGCCACCTCTCACCTTCAGCCATTATTTAATAGTAGCCTTCAGGAGACTTACTGTATTACCTTGGGGACTCTATTGGTAGGCTCAGGAGGCCCTAGCAGGCCACAGGGAGAGATATTTTAGGGATCCCCTCATCACAATACATTATATAAGTAGGAGACTGACCCCTCACCCTACACTTAGAGTACTGCAGAGTACCAGATACCTATATCCATCCATTTTTAAAATGAAATTTGTTTTTCTCATGAATTCTTTTAGAATAGAAATCTGGGTTCTGGCTGCCTCCTTGGGCATCAGAGCTTGCACATATGTAAGCACTTGCCTGAAAAGCCCAGGTGACTCTACAATCTTCAGGATCTTTAATTAACCGAAACCAATTCAGGTGAACTGAGAGGGTTCATCTCTGCCCCAGAGACAGCCAACAGCACATCACCACCCCTCCCAAATCTACATCAGTTACATCTCTGGAGACAAGCCCAAACATATTCTGAAACCGGCACTTCCACTGAGGTGTTGTTCTGGGTATGAGGGCTTATGGGATTTATAATCGCAAATAACCTTAGAGAGGAACTAATCCAGCAGTCTCATTTTAGAGATGAAAAACAAGTGGGGACTGTGAAAGCTAAGTGACTTGCCTGAGGGGGTAAGCATCAGGAGCAGAGTCTGAACCCAGGGCTTCTGGCTCAAAGTCTGGGCCCCATTAAATGGCTAAATGGGCTCTTTGATTGGATACAATGATTCCATATGGCTCCTTGGTGAAGAAAGCTCTCTAGTGTAAATATTTCTTAAAAGTGACTTAGTTGACCAAAATTTCACTTTACATATCTTCACTCCCTCTCTCCTTCCTTCCTTCCTTCCTTCCTTCCTTCCTTCCTTCCTTCCTTCCTTCCTTCCTTCCTTCCTTCCTTCCTTCCTTCCTTCCTTCCTTCCTTCCTTCCTTCCTTCCTTCCTTCCTTCCTTCCTTCCTTCCTTCCTTCATTCCTATTTCTTTCTGCCTCAAATGACCAAATGTATTTCACTTCAACATGTGAGTAAGTGTTGAGGAAACTGCCTCCAGTGGCTGGACAGCTTTTGAACTTATTCTTAATGCCCATTGCATTGAGCATTTCTTAGAAATATCAATTGACACCATTGAAAAATTTTCTGGGTTTTTGTTTGTTTGTTTTTTAGTACTTATGTGGCCTGTTGGATCATGAGTTTGACATGAGTTCAAGAGCATTTCTTTCAAGAATTAACTCATCTTTGGGGGCTTGAGAAATGATGGAAGCAGCCCCTGGTCTCATGGCTGCTCTTTGGATTCATTTGTCATACAAGAAATTTCTGATGTCAACAAGTCAGGTGTTCTCTTGATGAGAAAGTGAGCATTCACAGCCCTCATCTTGTCCTGTCAACCCAGCGGAACACTTTCTTCAATCATGCTTCTCCCATGACTTCAGATGACTTGACCTACTGCAAATTCCTTTTGATTCCATCACTTGTCAACCCATAGCTTTTTTGTCTTCTTTCCTAGGAGACTGGGCTCAATATTGACAGGGCTGAAATCCCTTTATGGGATTCCTCTGGGGCCCTTTGCCATAACTGTCCAGTCCTTCAGAGAATTGTGTCAACAT
The DNA here is from genome assembly GCF_003287225.1 of Phascolarctos cinereus. Lineage (NCBI taxonomy): Eukaryota > Metazoa > Chordata > Mammalia > Diprotodontia > Phascolarctidae > Phascolarctos > Phascolarctos cinereus. The sequence continues at coordinate 274,862,326 of NW_027555514.1, read as the reverse complement.
TTTCTCCGATGTCAATAGTCTGATTGCTTCATTTTCACCGTGGAGGGGCCAAAGAAGGGCACATGAATTTTCAGAAATATTTCAATCGACAAAATTCATCTGGTGTTGACTACATGCAGTGTCTGTCTATTATGTTGTCCAATGACTTACACAGGGCAGTTAAGACTTTTAGAATACTCTGCATAGATCCAATCACACTGCTTTATGGTCCTTGAGGGTAGGGACTGTCTTTTGCCTCTTTTTGTATCCCTAGTAATTAGCCCAGGGCCCACCTGATTAGTACTTAATAAATGTTTGTTGATTGATTGATTGGGCAGAGACAACTGGGTGACTAGAAGAAAACACATCTTGTTTTGTAATCTGGTGCCAAAAGAATGTGTCAGAGCATGGTGGAATGGCTGATGGACCTGAGGAGGGCTCAGGAGACCTGCTGAACCAGTCAGTGATACAGCCAGGAACAGAATCTGGGCCTCCTGACTGCTACTTCTTTTTTTTTAAAACAATAATAATAATAATGAATAGTTCTTTTATATGGTACTTTATATTCAAAAAGCCTTACTATTATTTCACATGATCCTCACAACAAGCTGGTATCACAGACAAGAAAATGGAGATTCATAATAGAGAGGGAGTGATTTGACCATGGTCACATGACTAAAAAGTGGTCACTGCAGGATTTTAGTCTTCCTGACTTTGGGGTCTTTCAACGAAGAATGGACAATTATATAGTGGCTTAAATTTTGTGAAATGCTTTGCATGTCTAAGCCCTTGGGGGAGCTCATGAATGAACTCAGGGTCTGGTAGCATCACTAGGGGGCTATGGTAGCAGTTTCATGGCAAATTCACAGATGTAGATGAAGGTGAGGCTACTGCCATTGTAGGGACACCCTTACTCTTCCATCCATGGGGAATACTTAACAAAATAAATAAAAAGATAATATGACAAAAGAACGTCAATGTGTACTTTTGTAAGTCAAAAGTGAACCATGTGGATCCTTGCATGTAGTTCATGCTACTCCCTTTCCCTGTTTCTATTTGAATTTGATACCACTGCTCTAGAACCCCAGTTCAACCAATTACTTTATGCTGCCCCTAATGGTTTTGTTTTAATTTGTTTTCCCCTGGTATACTGTACTATCTTTTATGGTAAGTTTTGTGTGCAGGGGATGGGGAGAGAGGCAAGAAGTTAGGGCACCTACTGGAAGCCTCAGGGCCTGATATTTTCTGTCTTGTTCCTTAGGTTCTTGACTTCAGTCTGCCATCTTTCTCCCTCTCCTTGCCCCATGGAACTTTCTTTCTAAAGAGGGTCATGCTGGGAGACCAACCTTCCTACAGTGAGAGATAGGGAGAACAAGATGACCTCCTTTCCATAAGTCCAATCTGGGGCTGCCTTTGGAAGACCCCACAGGTTTGCAATTGCCCAGAACCTCCCCTGAAACATTTCACCAGGAGGATGAGGAGTTGAAAAACTCACTGGGCAAAGGAAAGAAATTCAGGCTAATTTAAATGTCTTGGACCCTCCTTCTGGGTGCTGTATAGGAATCCCAGGGGGCTCCACATCTCAACAGTATGGACATGTACTCCTCATCCTTCCTACTTAAAGATGACTATAATCAACATTCTAAGATGTCTTCCTTTATGAAGACAAATAGAGTATATCTCCTGAAAATGGGCAGGGGCATCTTGTATTTCCTCAGAGATTCCCAGAATGCCTTCCTGTGCAGAGCTATGGCTTTCATTTCCTCCATACTCTTTCTTCTCTATCTGTAATCCCCTGTGCCTCTAAAGCATGACTTGAGATACCCCAAAATGGAATGGGCTTCCTAGTATTGTAATGAGCTCCCTTTTGCTGGAGGTCTTCAAGTGGATAATGGATGAGCACTTGTCGGGGAGGCCCAGAGGTGGGTAGTGACTTTCTAAAAGTCACACAGGCCATAGGTGGCAGAAACACAAATAAAACCCAGTTTCTCTGACTGCAAATCCTTCAACTCTATGAGCTTTAGGTAAGGTTAAAATTCTGTAAGTTATAGATGGATTGAGATCCACAATGGGGAAGGACGTTCTCATACTGGAGAAATCTCAGGATGTTGATTTACCTGCTAGTCTTCTTTTCAAAAATATTCTATTGGCTTTCTTTTGGTTTTGTATCATCTTCATTTCTGAATAGAGTTCTCTTGATTCCGTCCCTTCCCAGAGAGCCATCCCTTGAAACAAAGGGTATGAAAGGAGGAAAATAGTTCAGCAAAACCAGACTATGTCTGATAGTATTCCACACCCACAGCCTCCCACCTCTGCAGTGAAAGGAGGGAGGCCCATTTTTCTCAAGCTTCTGGGACCAAGACCACTCTATGGGTAGTCATTGAGGTGGTTTTGTTTTGTAATTCATTCCATTGACAGTATTATGCTAATTTCCAGACCAACTCAGACACCCCACACCTGAGGGGCCATACCCCACTGAGGCTGTATATCTTCTTTTGCTGGCACCAGATGCTTGGAGCTTGCGTCTACTCATGTGTGTGAAACCTGGAGCTTGATGATCACCATCTGGATTCACACCCAACGGTCTTTGGCTCTAGACACTAGGATTCTCCATGATGCTGGAGGATGATGAGGAAGGGAGGGGAGGAGGGAGCAGTCAGAGACGGTGAGAACTCTACCCCCATTAGACATTGCTTAACACCTGCAGAGGATTCAGGGGCAACCTCTAGGCTGGGGGGACTCTCCTTTTATCAGAATTATCAAAGATTTTTGAGGGAATTATCAGATCCACCTACTAGTGAGGAAGAGCTCGGAGATATTTCCAGAATCTCTAGTGTCCTGGGAGACTTTACCCTGAGGGGGTGCATGCAAAAGCTTCCCAAAATCACATTGGTCTCATATGAGAGGGAGGGAGGTACAATGTAGTGTGGTGGTTAGCCTGCTGGACCTAAGGGCAGGAAGACCTGGGTTTGAATCCTGCCTTCGACACTTATTAGCTGTGACCTTGGGCCAATGGCTTAACCATCTTGAGCTTCAGTTTCACCCTTTGCAAAGTATGGATAGCAATATCACTTACTTCACAGGGTTGTTGATGAGAAGGAAGGGAGGAGAGGAGGAGGAGGAAAGAATGCAAATCTGAACTGTTATTATTACTGAATGCAAAGGCTCTCCTGGGATTAATGATAGGAGATGTGGATTTAAAGCCCCAGGACTGATTACATTCCTCGTGTGGTTGTGGGAAAGCCACTTAACTAACTTCTCTGAGTCTCAGTTTCCTCATCTGTAAAATGGAGGCAATAAATATTACTATACACAAGAAGCATTGAGATGTAGTAGATAGAGTTAGCTTGGGAATCAGGAAGATCCATATTCAAAATCCTACCTCTACTATATGCTGGCAAATCACTGATGCCCACAGTGTCCCGGATCTGCATCAGTGAAGTGAGGTTTCCTTATAAGAAGTTTTCTATGATGATGAAATCACAGGCATGTCTCTCCCAAAAAACCTTACTCGCGTCTCTGAGTCTCAGTTTTCTTATATGAAAACTGGGTGCAATAATACTTAACACTTTTGAACTCTCTGAGACTCAGTTTTCTTACCTACAAAAATGAGGGTCATAATTCTTGCAATAACCTACTTCCCTGAGGGGTTGTGAGGAGCACTTTGGAAACCTCAGAGTTTGATAGAAATTTAACAAAGCTACAAGTCCTAGATTTAGAGCTGGAGGGAGCTTACAAGTTATCTAGTCCAAGACCCTCATTTTACAGAGGGGGAAATTGAGGCTCATACTTCCTCCCTCCTCCTCCCTCCCTATTTCTTCCTTCCCTTCTTCCCTCCTTCCTCCCTCCTTCCCTCCTTCCTTCCTTCCTTCCTTCCTTCCTTCCTTCCTTCCTTCCTTCCTTCCTTCCTTCCTTCCTTCCCTCCTTCCTTCCTTCCTCCTTCCCTCCCTCCTTCCCTCCTTCCTTCCTCCTTCCTTCCTCCTTCCTTCCCTCTTCCTTCCTTCCTTCCTTCCTTCCTTCTTCCTTCTTCCTTCCTTCCTTCTTCCTTCCTTCTTTTCCTTCCTTCCTTCCCTCCTCTTCCCTCCTCTTCCCTCCCTCCTTCCCTCCTCCTTCCCTCCCTCCTTCCCTCCTTCCTTCCCTCCTTCCTTCCTTCTTTCCTTCCTTCCTTCCTTCCTTCCTTCCTTCCTTCCTTCCTTCCTTCCTTCCTTCCTTTCTTTCTTTTCTCTTCCTTCCTTCCTAAAATAAAAAAAAATTAATCAAATGCATCCAATGCAATGACTGTCTGACAATGCATACAGCGTTATGCTCTAGTAGTCTCTCACCCCTCTGCCAGAAGGAAGGAGGTCTATTTTATTATCTTAGCTCTAGAATCTTCATTGACTTCTCAGGTACCCAAAGTTTCACTATCTGTTAGGGATCGTTTCGTTTTTATTGCTTTAGCCGTTGTATGTGGTATTTCCTTGGTTCTGCTCATTTCCCTCTGGATCAGTTTTTCTAAATCATCTCAAGCTTCTCTGAATGCCTCCTTGGCTTGATCTGGGCCATAAGCTCTTCAGATGGAGTACCCAAGGTCATGTACCCAGTAAGTGGCAGAGCTAGGATTCAAACCCAGGTCTCTTGATTTCAAGTCCAGGATCCTTTCCATGGTGCCACTATGGGAGGCAGTATGGTGTAGCATTAAGAGTCCTGTGTTTGGGGTCACATGACCAGGGTTCAACTACACCCTTGGACGAGTCTCTTCACCCTTCTGGAACCCAGATTCCTTCGTTCTAAAGCAAATCAGCTGGCCTGAATGATCTCTCAGGTCCCTTACAACTTAAAAATCCCAAGGCAATAAGTTATTGGCTTCTTTGTGCTTAACGCAGTGCCAGGCACAGAGTTAGCACTTAATCAATGCTTGTAGACTTGCTGACGGGTCACTACAGTGCTCATTAACAATGTCACCAAAAGGCAGGGTGAGAAATGAGAGACTAAAAACAATGGCTCACATTGATATGATGCTAAAAGTTTGGCCAAGCATTTCACCTACATTACCTCACTTTATCCTTACAGCCAATCTGTGAGGCAGGTGCCGTTATTATCTCCATTTTACAGATGATGGAACTGAAGCTCAGAAGGGTTAAGTGACTTGCCCAAGGTCACACAGCTATTATGGATCTGGGACAGGATTCAAACTCAAGTCTTCTGGACTTCAAGTCAGAGCTCTATCCGTTAATCACCGAGCCAAGATGGACGACAAAATAACCATGTTTCCATGTCAGTCCGTGTCAGTCCCAGAGCCTCCTAGCCAACTCACGAAGCTCAAGTGATAAGATATTTTCTGGATGGTTTAAAACACCAAGAGTCCTTTCAGCCTGCATCAACCAGTCAATCAATCAATCAATCAGCAAGAATCTGCGGCAGCTAGGTGGCTCAGTAAATAGAGCTCTGGCCCTGGAGTCAGGAGGACCTGAGTTCAAATCCAGCCTCAGACACTTAACACTTACTAGTTGTGTGACCCTGGGCAGGTCACTTATCCCCAACTGCCTCACCAAAAAGCAAAAAAAAAAAATCAGCAAGAATTTATTAAATACTTACTATGTGTCAGGCACTGTGCTAAGCATTTAGGGCTACAAAGAGGGGAAAAAAGCAAAAACAGTCAGTGCCTTCAAGGAACTTATATTCCAGTGGAAGTCAATTACATGTTTATTTGATTTTAGGGCTAGATCAGATGACCCCAAAAGCCTCCTTGTAGCTCAAAAAGTCTAGGATGTTCTAGATGGCTCTGCTTCCAAATATAAATAATTGTATTCACCCTTCATTAGATGTGCACTTAATTACACACCACAAGTTGGCAAGGTTGGGTCAATTAGCCATGTTTCTGGTGATTTGTGCCAAAGCTCTTCTCCATTTACCCTGAACACACAAGAGTTGACTGTACGGGGGATATACGTAAACCTAATTAACAGCATTAATCAATCAGTACCATGAATGTGCTTTTCTTCTCTTGCCCTGAAGACTTCCAAACAACCCCGCTGTATAACCCTCGATAGAAGGTGGCATTAGCAATGGTCTTGACATCTAGTACCTACTCTTGCTATGCCAGGAATCTGGGCATGCCCTTTGATTTGGACCCTGGAGCAATTCATTGTCAATTTGCTCTTGTGGCTACAGTCAGGGTGTGCTTTTCTCTCCAAAGATGGATGAATGAGGAAGGGGAAAGGTGTCTGTTCTCCCCCCTCTCCACCTCCTCACTCCCTGTCTCTGGAGAAAAATAGAGGGAGGTATTATTATATGTCTACTCAGAGATTTCTAGCTGAGAGGGTTTTAGCAATCATCTAGTTCAGCCTCCTCATTTTACAAATGAATAATCCAAGGCCCAAAGAGATTTAGTTTTTCTTGCCAGGAAGACTAAATTTACATCTTTGCCATGTCTACCACCTGCTGCTGGTTCTGCCATCTGGGGCTAAGCAGGAGACTAATCCATGAGCCCTTCAGACACTTGAAGGAAGCTATTGTGGTCTTGATTCAAAAATAAGAGAGGAGAGAACAGGGTAGATTTGACTTCAATGCCTAGAAGAATTCTGGACTAGATCATGAAAGAGATGTTTGCTGAATATCTAGAAGGCAAGCAGTAGTTACAAAGGCTTGGCCTGGCTTCATAGGAACAGATAATACCCAACATCTTATGCCATAGGCCACAAAAAACTAAGAATTGATATTTGATTAAATAATTTTTGATACTAGAAATTGAAAAGCTTTTATGTGAACAAAATTAATGTAACTAGCATAAGAAGGGAAACAGTTTGCTGGGAAGAATATCTTCATAGCAAATATCTTTAATAATAGTCTGATAGCCAAGATGTAAGCAACTAACATAAATATCTAATACATAGAAAACTCTGGGTTCATTGTGCCAACCCTAAGCCATTGACGTGTTGGATTTCCCAGAGCAAGGCTAATTCTTTCCCTTAGGATTCTGAATGTAATCCTCAGGGGTTGTGGGGTTCTTACTAAGGCTTTTGCTACCAAGTGCCCCTATTGAGGTATGTTTTCCTCAATAACATTACAAGTTAATATTCCACTGTTTGGCCCTAGTGGACAGAACTAAAGCAAAAGGCAGAAGTGCTTGAGGGAAGACTTTTTTTGGGGTGAATTTTTTTAAACAATTACAGTGTTCCCCAAACTGAATGGATTGCCTTTGGAGATGGTGAGAGTTTACAATTGGGTCCTACTCCATATTATCAGTCCCACATAGAGAAAACTGAGTACATCTTGAGTAGAAAAGAAGATTCCTTTCTTTCTTCATGGATTGTAACATGTTAGAATTAGAAAAGGCCCTTAGAATAGGGAATGCCAGATCTGGCAGGGGGCTTAGGATAGAGAATGTCAGAGTTCAGAGGGGCATTAGAACACAGAATATTAGAGGAAGTGGATCTTCTAGGGTAGACTGTTAGACCTTAGAATGAACCTTGGAACACAGAAGCAACAAGAATTCCAGAGTTGGGAGGGACCTTAGAACACAGAATGTTAGATCAGAAAGAGAACTTAGAAACCAAATGTTAAAGCCTGGCAAAGACTTTAGTAACAGAACCTTGAATATGGAAGGAAACAAAGAGTGTATGTTAGACTTTAGCAGGCTTTAAGCTGGAAGGGACACCCTCATTTTACAGACGGGGTAACTGGGGGAGAATAACCATCAGACAACTATTGTAAACAGTGCCAGTCTGGGTATATGACTCTAGGCTAGCCAGTGCCTGGCACAAAGATTCTGAGGCTGAATTTTACTTGACTCATTCTCCCTAAGTCTGCAATGAGGATGAAAAGCAAGATAAGACAAGAAGACGCGCGCTTGAGGGGAAATCATCAAAACATGTTTGGACCTAACGTGGTGGGGAAATGTGGGGAAGGCTGATGGAGAGCCTTGTGGTCGGAGGTGAGGACTGGGTTGATAGGGAGCCAAGAGCTCCTGGGAGAGGTTAATGGAGGTTATCAGCTGCAGGAGCAAAGGAGAAGGAACATGCTGGTAGCCGAGAGACCATAGTGCGGCCCCAGAGAGACAGAGAAAGAGAGATTATGTGTGTTTGCTTTCCACCCCACCACCCAAAAATTGCATGCTGGGGAAAGTCACTCTCTGCCACCATATTGCCAAAGGACTTAGAATCAATTAGAATTAGATTAGAATCAATTAGAATCAATCCAACAAATATTTACAGAGTGCCTAGTGTGTGCACAAGGAATTCTGCTTGCTCTGTTGAGGATAACAGTGATTCATGACACAGCCCTTGCCCTGCCCTCAAGGAGTTTACAGTCTAGTAGGGGAACTGATCCCTCTATATTAAGGGTTCTTAATCCGTGCCTATGAACTTTTTTTTAGCAAGTTTTTCAACAACTGTGTTTCAATATAACTGGTTTCCTTTGTAATCCTGTGTGCTTTATTTTAAGCATTTAAAAATAGTATTCTGAAAAGGCTTTTACAGGATTTACCAGACTGCCAACAGGATTTATAATGTGAAAAAGTGTAAGAACTCTTTTCTCAAAAAAAAAAGTATGGTAGAACTCAATAACATAGTTAATCAATACATCAACAAGCATTAATTAAGCACTTTCTGTGTTCCAGGCACTGTGCTAGACACAGAGGATAAAAAGGCAACAATGGAAAAGATACTGCCTTTCAAGAAGCTTACAGTCTAGTGAGGGAGCTGTAGGGCCAATAGGTGGCGCCGTAGCGCACAGAGCCCTGGGCCTGGAGTTAGAAAGACTGGTCCTCCTGAGTTCAAATCTGACCTCAGACACTTACTACCTGTGTGACCTTGCCCAAGTCATCTAACCTTGTTGGCCTTGGTTTGCTCATCTGTAAAATGAGCTAGAGAAAGAAATGGCAAACCAGTCCAGTATCTTTGCCAAGAAAACCCCAAATGGGGTCACAAAGAATTGGACACATGACTAAATTATAACAAGGGGGGTGTGTGTGTATGTGTGTGTGTAAGCATATTAAGTAGAATTCTCACAAGCAATCAAGCATTTAATACTTGAAATTAATTAGCATTAATATTAATAGATAACACTCCTACTATGTGCCAGGTACTGTCCTAGATGATACAAACACGAAAGTGAAAACAGTTTCCTACCCTCAAGGAGCTTATGTTCTATGGGAGAGAAAACATGCACATCTCAGTCTATACAAAGCATATGCAAACAGACACAAGGGGACTTGGTGGGGGCAGGCACCAGAAGCTGGGGGATGGTGGTCAGGAAGGGCTTCATGTGGGAGGTGACGTTTGCTCCACCAAGTACAATGGAAGACTGGATGTGCCTGGAGAGGTATAATTCTCAAACTTCGGCAGGACCAGTCTCTTGGCTGAGAAGTGTGTGGTGATGGTGATGGCTAGTGATGAGGAAGGAAGGAAATAAACATCTACTATGTGGCTAGGTACTGTGTTAAGCATTTTACAGATATCTCATTTGATCCTCACAATACCCTTGGGTGGTAGGTGCTATTAAAACCATCCCCATTTTACAGATGAAGAAACTGAGGTTAAATGATTTGCCTAGAGTGACCCAGTTAATAAGCACCTAAGATGGGATTTGAACTCAGATCTCCCTGATTCCAGGCACAGCGCTCTGTCTACTGAGTCTCCTGGATCACGAGCCTCCTCTCTCACTTTCCATCCAGATGTTTTTGGTTTGACACATAGATGTGATCAGAACAAAACCTTCGACCTTCTGTTTTTCCTTTACATGAAGCATTTCAATGAACAGCTTAACTATTCTCCCAGTCACTCAGGCTTGAAATCTTTGTCATCTTTGACTTCTCTGGCCATGCTGAGCCTTCCCCCTTCAAACCTCCCCACTCCCGATTTCCTATTGATTCTCCTTCATCAATTTCCCTTGCATCGATCCCCTTCTTCACGTTCCAATTCCTGCCATCCTAGTTTGGGTCTTCATCCCCTCTTGCTTGGATTTTTGCAATAACCTCCCAGCTAGGGAATCTCTGCCTACAGTCTCACTCCTCTGTCACCCACATCAGCAACAGCAATTAATCTCTTAATAGTAAGATCTCCAGTCTTACTATTTCCCTTCTCAAAGTCCTCCCATGGCAAATTCAGTCTAAACTCCTTGGTGTGGCCGGCATTCAAGGCTCTCCAGTGTTTGGCCCCAAACCATCTTCCACCTAGCCTGATCTGGGAGGCAGCATAATACAGTTGAAAAAATCAACAACAGCAACAACAAAAAACCTGAACATGAAGACAGGAGAAACCTGCGGTGAAATCCTCCTTCCAACATTTAATAACTGTGTGATCTGGGGCCACTTAACTTAATCTACCCAAGGCTCAATTTCTTTCAGTGAAAAAAAAGGTCTTTCTCCTTATGAATTTAGCAGTCAGCAATGTTCACAAACATTTCAATACACCAAGGAGAAAAAAAAGAGGATTGTGTATGAAATTGTATAGCATATTCATCTGCAAAATGGGATAAGAACATCTATATTATCTACCCCAGAAGATCAAACTAGATCATATAGAGAAAACTCCTCCTTGCCTATGGGGTTTAAAGCATGATAGAAATGACTCTATTGTTATTACTTCTCCCCTAGATCCAACTTATGTTTTGACCTACCTAGATTACTCATGGCTAGTCATTTCCTATGTTTATGCTTCCTATAAAAGTTGGCACCTTAGCTGAGCTTTGAAAAAAGAGCTAAGGATTCAAAGATGGTGGGGGACAGTGGAAAAAACGGTATGGACTTTAGGATCAGAAGGCCTGGGTTCAAATCTCACCTCTGACAATCCCTCCCTATGTGATGTTGAGGAAGTCACTTCATCTCTCATGACTTCTGTAAAAGGAGAGGGCTGGGTTAGGCGGCCATTTCTCTAATGTCCATTTCAGCCCCAGATCTGTGACTTTAGAATATTTTTTGAAATGTAATAGAATTTTTTTTTTCAAAATCTGGTTTCTTTTTCTCTCCTTCCCTCAAAAAAAACCCCTCTCATAATAAATATTCACAGTAAAGCAAAGCAAATTCCCAGATTTTCCATGTCCAAGGAGTCTATGTTTGACCCTTACTTCTGACAATTCACCCGTGTGACCTTGGGCAAAGCACTTCACCTATTCTGAGCTTTGGTTTCTTTATCTATAAAATGAAGGAGAGTTGGATTAGGTTCACTCTTAGGTACCTTTCAGATCTAGACCTGTGATTTTTTTTTTTAATGAGGCAGTTGAGGTTAAGTGACTTGCCCAGAGTCACACAGCCTTGTGAGTGCTATGTGTCTGAGGCCAGATTTGAACTCAGTTCCTCCTGACTCAGGCCTGTGCTCTATCCCCTTCACCACCTAGCTGCCCCATAGATCTATCATTCTAAGAGGTGAAGATAGGAGGGACTGTATTCCAGGCATGAAGCATGATAGTAAAAGATGGAATATTCATACAGAGAACAACACTTAGGGAAATTTAGCATGAATGAAGAGTCCATGAATGGCAGTGACATGAAATAAGGCTGGAAAGGTAGGTAGGATCCAGTCTGGAAAGGGTTTTAAATGGCAGGGCTAGGAGTTTGGATAGCCAAGGCCAAGGAGTCTGGGAGAAGAGGAAGAAAGTTTCAATATAATTGAAAATTAATTCCTTCCACTGAAACTTGGTGTTCAGGTTTAGTCTCAGCCTTAATGGTCCAGGCCTGTTGATAGGGGGAAATGGTATTTTTTATGATTGTGAAGGTTACGGTTTTGGGCTGATGCAATCTAAGGAACGTGATGAGTGCCCAGTACTGAGTTCAAGGGAGGGGGCTGACTTCTCTGCCCTTGAACTATAGAGTGCCCGGTTTTGAATAATTGTCCTATGGAACTCAGAACATGACTTAATACATTGGAACCCTGTTTGTTGCTGTATATCTTCTGGAATGCTAAATAAATCACAGAGACCAGCTCCCAGGCCCTAATGGAACTGAAAAGAAGGCTTTCCCCTCCCTGTCTTGGCTTGGCCTGTTTGCATTGGACTGGCTTCACATTTACTTTTCTTCCTTGTCTATACCCAGTTCCATTAATTTCCCCCAAAGTCATTTTTCTTGCCGTCTTTCTTTCCTCTGTGTATTTTCATCTGGGGGTGGACAAATTGGACATATCAAGATACTCTTTGCTCTGGGGGATGTTTGCCCTTGTGGTTTGATGATTCCTCTTGTTAAGTGGTTCTCTTAGACATGGATAAGGGACCCCAGAGGTCATCTAAACCTTTTATTTTACAGATGAGGAAACTGAGACCCAGAGAGATAAAATTACTTGCCCAAGGTCACCTAGGTTGTAAGTGGCAGGGCTGAGATCTGGACCTAGGTTCTCCAGGGATGATAATGATAAAGCATTTATTAAGCACCTACGGTGTGCCAGACACTATATTAAGTGCTGGGGATAAAAATGTAATCATGCAAGGTAGTCTCTGCCCTCAGGGAGCTTGCATTCTATTGGAGGAAGACCAGCTGGAAGGGTGGGATGCATATGGCAGCATGATTGGGAAATGACCAGAAAGTGATTTGTGGGTTTAGATTTCGAGGACATAAGGAAGTTCACCTATCAGAGGAGCAGAGTCCCCATCCAATGCACTTTCCACAGAAGAAAACATTCCCATTCACTTTCCCACCAAGCCCTTAACCTGATATTCCTTTAGGCTTGGCCTCAGGCCCTTTCTTTCCCCCAAGGGGAAAATAAAGAGGAGACAGAATCTGAAGGAGACTCAGGCAGAACCTGGTGGGGAGAGGCTGGGGAGAAGGGGAGTGAGTAGGGGAAAGGGAGCTGGGTAGGGGGGAGAGAAAGCTATTAGTAGAGAATAATGTAAAGACAAGGGGAGACGAATGAGTTCATTTCCTTTTTGGAGGATTACTAGACTGACAGATTAGGGAAATACCATAAACATAACATAACTAGATTTCAGTAAGGTACTTGAAAAAGTCTCTCAGGGAATTCCATGTGCTAGGGGAACTACTTTTTCTGGATCTGATTCTGACCAGTGAGGATAACGGGATTGCTGAAGTTGATGGGATCCTAGGGAGAGAGAAGGGAAGACATAGAATCCTAGAATATAGCCAGAAGGGCCCTCCGGGGTCATGTAATCCAATCCCTTCATATTACGGAGGAGGAAACTGAGGCAGAGAGTTGGCGGCTATACAGATAGGTAGCAAACAACAGGGCTGAGATTTCGACCCAAATCAAAGAATCATAGATTTAGGGCTGAAAGGGTCCATCAGAGGCTATCAATTCCAACCCCCTCATTTTATACAGGAGGAAACTGGGGCTGAAGGAATGGAAGTGACTTGCCTAAGGTCTCACTGGTAGTGAGCTCACATCGCCAGTGGGATTTGAACCTAGATATTTTGGCTCCAGAACCCTTGCTCTTCCCATATCTGCTTTAAATTGGGGCACAATCTGTCACATACCCTAGACTTTGGCAGGGCAGGTTGCTAAGAGCACAGAGAAAGAACAGGAAAGATCCCTCTTTGAAAACTCAGTAATGGAAACTTGTGTGACAGATGGCTGTCCCCCAATGACTGGAATGTTCTCTGTCCTGACCTGTGCTTCTTGGCACCCCAAATTTCCTTCAGAGCTCAGCTCAAGGACCCCTTTATACACGAAGCCTTTCCTCATCCCCTCAACTACTATGGGGACCTCACGTTGCTTTCTTTATACTTTGTATGTATTTTTATGCCTGTGCATGTATGCATATGTAAGTATGTGCTGCTTTCTGTCAATCAAATATAAGCTCCTAGAGGGCAGGGACTGCGTCTCTTTCTTTGAATCTCTAGCCTCTTCTATATAGTAAGGGCTTAATAAATGTTTGATTGATTGAAGAACCTTCTATATGTAAGATTCTGTGCTAGATGTTGGAGGATAAATTATTCAAACGATACTGTCCTTACTTTCAACAATCTTATCTTTTATGTAGAGGTTATGTCAGGTACATGGAGACAGCATGGTCTCATGGAAAGAGCTGTTTTTGAAGTCAAAGGACCTGGGGTCAAATCTTGCCTCTGTCACTTACTAGCTATGTGAGGTTAGTAAGTCACTTAACCTCCGTGGCCCTCAGTTTCCCCATCTGTAAAATGAAGGGGTCTCTGAAGTTCCTTCAAGCTCTAGACATTTGATCTTAAATGTAATACAAGGTAGAGAATGAAGGGGAGAAAGAGGAGATGCAGTGAAAGGGCTCCAGGAAAATTTGAGGAGGAAGAAAGCATTTTCAGCTTGGGTGTGGTAAGGTTGGTCTCATGGTAGTTAACCTAGGCCAGCATGTACTCATCCTGAGAATCAAAATCCAACTTGTGATATGAAGTCCTGAAGGGAAGAAAAATTGGACCTTGTTATCAGTCTTGGATTTGGTACTTAATACTTGTGGGACCTTGGACACATCATTCCTTTCTTTGGGTCTCAGTTTCCTCATCTGGAAAGTGAAAAGGTTGGACGAGATGCTTTCTGAGGTCTTTTCCAGCCCTAAATCTATGATCCTGTGATCCATTTGACAATTTCGTCCGACCCAGTCTACTAGAGGCTGACGTTACTGTCCTGGAATTCACTAGAACAGTGGGTCAGCTCTGAACGAACTTGTTAGGTTGATGTTCAGGAAGTTAGCCTGGTCACTCTCCACCCTGGAGCAGGGTGAGCTTTCAGATGCTGAGAGCCCAAGCCCCTTCAGCCCCCAGGAAGATGGTGAGGCACGAATCTGCTGCCAAACCTTATCCCCTCTCTTGGCTAATCTTGCCAGCTCGTGGAGAGAAGTTGGCAAAGTTTAAATCGTCTTGAATGAGGACTCGAGTGTGGGGAGGGCTGCAGGAAGCCTGGTGCCAACCATACCCCCCTCTTCTAAAGCTGTATCTTGTCTGACTCTGTTCCTTTGGAATTCGGGATTATCTGAACATGCTGGGCTGAAGTTTACCTTTGCTTGTCTGTAGGGCAGAAATGAGGGGAGGGAATTTATTTGCTAAATGATATAATAGTGTAAATAAAGGAGGTATTTATCAGCTGTCAGAGTCAAGGCCAACTAACCGTTTGTAAATCCTTATAAAACCACTTTAGCAGCAGTGTCTGCAGGGAAACAATGCATGTGCTAATTACAAATGTGCTTATCTACTTACTGAAGCACTTAAGAGATTCTCCAAGACAAGCCCCACAGTTCATTTCTTCCTCCTCCTCTTCCTCTTCCCTTCTTCTGTCTGCTGAGTAGCTAGAGGTCCTTGAAAGCAATTAACAACTCATTTCTTTAAAAGCATTTTATGACTTTTCCTTCAGTCAAATTGACTTTCTCTCCTACTCTTCTAACTACCCTCTTTCCACCCCCTCCTCACCATACCCCTCCCCAAAGATGTGTGTTCTAGTATAGGGACAGTGGAGCTGCAGCTCTGGCACATCCAGACCAAAGCATCAGAGGAAGATTCACTCATGCAGTGTCTGACTCTCTGCTTGAAGTGTCTAGCACCTCCCACTCTTTCCTTCCCTGCAGAAAGTCCCATTTTTCTCTCACCTTGGCTGGCAAGCAGTCTTTGCTGCTGCTGCTGCTGCTTCTGTGTGTGTGTGTGTGTGTGTGTGTGTGTGTGTATTTATATACACACACACTATATATATACAATATGTATATATACACATATATACACACATATATATACACACATACATATGTATGCATGTGTGTGTATACATATAGTGTGTATATATATAGTGTGTCTATATATATACAGTGTGTCTATATATATACAGTGTGTGTATGTATGTATGTATATATATATGTAGTTCTCTTCCTTTACTAGACACCAAGAATTATCACGATGACTCCTCTATTGTGGCTTTTCTGTTCTCCTCCCTCAAAGTTTCCTTAACTGCTGCACTTCCTTCTAATCAAGAATCCAGAGAGATTTTGGAGTCTCTGTTCACTTGTGATCAACCTATCTCTGGGAGTCTAGGGTCTCATGGAAAATGTAGTTCCTAACTGGACAGGCTTGTGTGTGCACCTCATTGGGCAGTGCAGGCTTGCCCTTCTCCAATCCCTGATACATCCATACCGTCTTTCCACGTGGAAACTTAGCCTCATGTTACATAGAGCTAAGATATTTCTGCTTCCAAGATATTTCTGCTTACTTTTAATAATAATAGCTAATATTTATATAGTGTTTTAAGGTTTGCAAAATACTTTATATATGTTAACTCAATTGGTCCCCATGATAACCGTATAAGGTTATTGTGACATTATATTATTATCTTCATTCTACAAATGAAGAAATTGAGGCAGAGAGTGACTTGCTCAGGGTCACACAGCTAGTGAGTGACTGGAGGAGGATTCAAAATCAGATCTTATTACTGGGTTAATGCTGAAAACAGGAGTGTGAGCTCCTCGAGGGCATCAAATCTAGTTATTTCCACTCTATGTGTTACTTATAGGTGTTCAGTCATTCTCCAGTCTTGTCTGGCTCTTCATGGCCCCATTTGGGGTTTTCTTGGCAGAGATACTGGAATGGTTTGCCATTTCCTTCTCCAGCTCTTTTTACAGATGAGGAAACTGAGGCAAACAGGGTGAAGTGGTTTACTCAGGGTCACACAGGCAGTAAGTGTCTGAGGCCAGATTTGAACTCAGGAAGATGAGTTTTCCTGACTTCAGGCATCCCACTCTATCCACCTGCACCTAAGACAGCGCTTTGTCCTCAGTACAATGCCCAGCACATCTTAAGCACTTAAACATTTTTTGAATGGTCTCCTCCCTCAGTAAGCACTTAAATTCTGGCTGAATGAGTGAAGGAATGAGTGATTGAAAAAAGCTTTCTCTCTTTTATCCAACCTCAGTGTCAAGACACTATTTGATAAACACATTTAAAATGAGACAGCAATGACAGAAGTTTGGGGAATTAGGAGAGGAAAAAGAACCTTACAGCTAAACTCATAGATTTCTAAGAGAAGAGTTTTGTATATCAACAGCACAGACATGAAGGGGCTGGTTTAGGAAAGAGGGGTCTTCTGGGGGTCTTTGGAATATACCTGTAGGTTGCTGTCAAATGCACCCCAGCTCTGTCTTCATAGAATGTAATGAACTCAAGAAGCCCAGCTTAGAAGACTCTAATGGACTAGCACAATAGATCAGTTATAGGTTTACGATGGGTCTAAGCAATTATTTAGTCCAACCTTTTATTTTAGAGATGAGGAAACTGAAGTCCAGGAGGGCCACCTGATTTGCCTCAGGTCACCCTGACAGTAAATTGCAGAGCCAAAATTTGAACTCAAGACTCTAGATTGAGTATTCTCTCTACTCTGCCATGCTGGTTGTCTCAGGTTCATCATAAAGGCAAGTAAGCTATATCTGTGGAATTATAGAAGAAGAGGTGATGGAATGATTCATTTGTTTTATTCACTAAGATAGCCCTTCAAAGTGGGGTAGAATGGTGTGCTTTTGAATCCCCACCTTTCACAATGACCTATAGAGTCTAGAGGCAGAAGTGTGACTAGGGTGAGGCAATGAAGGCTTTGTCCTAGGGTGCCAACTTTTGGGAAGATGTGGCTTGGTCCTCTGGTCAGCTATCACTGTCTCTTGGGGTCTTCTGCTGGCCCTGGGCCATGTCTCTCCACTGCTGTACCATGATTGCTCCTTCTCTCTCCCCTGGCAATGGGCCACTAAGCTGGAGGATCCCACTGCCATTATGATCCTCTCCCAGGAGCTAGAGCAACAGCACTTGCTTCTTCCCCTTTTCTCTCTGCCTCCATCTCCTCTCAGGGGCTTGGTGGTGGGGTATCAGCTCCTCTGCAGAGGTACCGAGCTGCCCTCGTTCCCAGGGCTACCACGATGATTGTGAAGACTGTGTACCTTCCCCCTTTCCTCTCCTCCCCCAAAGAAGAAAAAAGCCCTGAACTTGCCCTGGGTGCAAGAATTGTTAGTTATATCTCTAACTTCAGAGACTATAGTCCATGAGTTCCTAACCTGGGGTTTGCAAACTTAAAAAACATTTTTTTTTATAACTGTGCTGTTGTTATTTAGTCATTTTAATTGTATCTGATTCTCCATGACCCCATTTAGGGTTTTTTTGGCAAACATACTGGAGTGGTTTGCTATTTCCTTCTCTAACTCATTTTATAGATGAGGAAACTGAGGCAAACAGGGTGAAGTGGCTTGCCCAGGATCACACAGCTAGTAAGTATCTGAGGTTAGATTTGAACTCAGGTCTTCCTGACTCCAGGCCCCCTGCTCTAGCCATTGCACCACCCATCTGCACCTACTGGCAATACCTGAATCCTTTGGCCATGTACCTTGTCACACAGATGAGGCTTCTGAGAAGTTAATTGCCTCCCTCACACAGTGAGTTATCGAAGGAGCTGAGAAAACCTTGGACCCTGGCTCCCTCATTCAAGGCCCTATTCAGCCCATCACAATGGCTCCTTGTGAGTCGAGTAATTAGTGATGTGGTTCCATAGTCGATGTTGACCAAGTGCTTTGACCCTGAAGAATATTATGTAAATGTGAGGGCTTATTATTGTCATTATCAAAACAAATGAGTCTTTGAGGAAAGGGGAAATAGCTTCAGTCACCAGTCTTCAGAGGAACCTCCCTGCTGTCTCTGCTTCCATCGTGATGTGCTCCGGGCTCTGAACTATTGCTTAAGCCATGTTCCTGTCATACTAGTCTTACTGCCTTATAATGCTTCCATCAAGTTATGGCCTACAGCAGATCCAGACAAGCCCAAGGCAAAACAGAGATTTATTCCTTTGGTGGAGCCCATCCAAGCCAACCGAAGAGCAGCCACCAAAGACAGCATGGGGTTGAATGGGACGGATTCTCCTTGTTTCATTTGGAAGGTCTTGTTGACCCCCAGTGAAAAAAAGACAAAGTGCCCCTCCTCCGACCTGCCATGCCAAGAAGATGGTAAGTGAGGATGAAATATCACTAAAAAAAGGGAAACATGGTTATTTTTTAAAAATTAATTTATTTTAGGGAGGAAGAGAGAAAATTTGAAACCTAAAGTTTTAAAAACATATGTTTAAAAAAATGTTTTCACATGTTACTGGGAAATAAGAAATACAGGAAATGGGGTACAGAAGTCTATCCTGCCCTACAGGAAAATAGAAGGGGAAGGGGTTAAGAGAAGGGGGGAGAGATAGAAGAGAGGACAGACTAGGGGAACGGATATTCAGAATGCATGCCATCTTAGGGTGGGGGGAGGGGTGAGATAGGGTGAAAATTTGGAACTCAAAAACTTGTGGAAGTGAATGTTGAAAACTAAAAATAAATAAATTTATATTTAAAAAACAAAAAAAAATAAAAAAATTAATTTATTTTGAATTATCAACAATCACTTCCATAAGCTTTTGAGTTTTAAATTTTTCTCCCCCTCCCTCCCCACCACCCTCCCCCAAGAAGGAGAACAATCTGATACATTCCTATTAAACATATTTTCGAATAAGTGATGTTATAAGTAGGAATTAGAACCAATGGGAGGAACCACCAGAAAGAGGAAACAAAACACAACAGAAGAAAAAAAATAGCAAATAGCATGCTTTGATCTGCATTCAAACTCCATAGTTCTTTCTCTGGATGTGGATAGCATTTTCCATCATGAGACCTTTTGAGATGTCTTAGATCCTTGTGGTTAATTTTTCAGAAGGAAAAACAGTAAAAAATGAACACAAAACATACCAAGTCAAAATATAGCCACCTACAAAAGCTTTCACAATAGAATAGTACTATAATATCATGAAAGCTGGTGTTGTGGAAAGAATGCTTGATTTGGAATCAAAGGGGCTTGGGTGCAAATCCTGTGTTATTTTAATTAAGACTCTTAAATTTTCTGGGGCTGTTTCCTCACCTGTAAAATAAAGGGGTTGGACTTAGATGCTTTCTGAGGTCACCCCTTCTGATTTATCTATGAATCTATAAATGGAAAGATATAGAAATACCTCTGAAGACAATAATTCTGAAGTCATTTGGCAACAAATTGAAGCTGATTATATCTCAATATAGGACCGTTTTCTTCTTGTCTTTCTCAGATGTGATTAATCAATTCTGGTAGGCCAGGTAACAGGAAGTGTTATTTACAAAAGAGTTTCACAGTACAGAATTTAACATGGCCGATCTTGGTGAGTTACTTAGCTCTTGTACCCCTTGCCTTTTCCATACGGCTGAATTCCTGTAACTCTGTTTTTGCAGGATAGAGGAGGATAAAATCTGTTAGAAATTATGCTTGTCACATGTTCATTTCACAACTTCTGCCTTCTTTTAAAAGAACAAAAAGTCTCAGCATCCCAGGGTAGGCACACACACACACAAAAAACCTAGCATCCATTAGAAGTTTCTGCAACTGGGTAGAGAAGGGAATGTCTTCTTTGAATTGAGGTGGATCTCTTTATAAATCTAGACAGCTCTTCTAGAAAAAGATGTTCCTTAGGGCTATGTTCATATTTCACAATAAAATTCTACCTCCAAGAAAGCTCTGCTGTTTTGGGATCTGGAGAGAAAGCAGGGGTAGGAGAGTTTTGAGGGAAGATTGTCCGCTGGACCTGAACTTTTGTGATGAAGTTTGGAAAAACATACTTCATACTCTGGAAAGAAAACCAACCTAAGGAAAGAGAGTCAGAATATTGAGTTATAGGTTGTGTCTAGACAAGACAAAAACACACACATAACCATAATAATCAAATGATTGTGAAATTGCTCATTAGAGAGAGAATACGGTTTTAATAGATAGCATGTTGGGGTAGAAGTGAGGACAACCTGGGTTTGAATCTCACCATGGGTACTACTGAGTGACCCTGGGTAAGCTCTCTTAACTTTCCTTGTCTGTAAAATGGGTGTAACAATAGTACCCACCTCACAGGGTTATTGTGAGGATCAGCTGAGCTAATTTGTGTAAAGTGCTTTGTAAACCTTGAATCACTTAACTGTCACAGATGATGCTGATGTGGGACTTTCTCTCCCTTCATCCCCTACCCCAGCAGCTATGGTCTGGGGTGTTGGTATGTTAGTAGAAAGAACCACACGCTAGGAGTCCATTTACCCCCAGGGGTTCATGGTCTCCAACATAGGTATGTTGGGTTGTTTGGAAAAGGTTTTATCAAGGATGTAGCTGTCAATGACGTGGGGTCCTCATTGCCAAGACCTCCGGGAAAAGACCTTGAGAAACACTGTAATACAGTGGGTAAGGGTACTAGACTTGATGTCAGGAAGATGAGTTAGAATTCTGTCTCAGATGCTTACTAATTTTGTGACATTTAACCTCTTCCTGAAGGTGATAGGGAGCCACTGGAATATATTGAATGGGGGTTAGGGGAGGTGACAGTGCCTGGTTCATAAGCAGTGTTTAGTAAATGCTTGGTGATCATTGATTATATATGTATAGATATTGTCTTCTCCAATAGAGTATAAGAACCATGAGGGCAAACACTGTTTCATTTCATCGCAAGCCCATAGCACAGTGCCTGCCACACAGCTGTTGCTTAATAAATGCTTGTTGATTTGTTAAACACATGTTGAGGTCTTAGACGATGTCAAAATTTAAAAGTCCATGAGGCCTGAAACTGTAACTTTATTTAGACTATTCCAAAACCCAGTAGACCTGCCCAGGGTGTATGAGAACACTCTTTTATTATCAAGATCGTACAGTGATTGGTCTCCAAACGCACCACAGCTATTCCCACCTTTGGGTACTGCATTGGTCCTATCTAGAATATCTGCCTTTCTGTTCTCCATTTAGCTAAGTTCCACTTGTCTTTTGAGATGCAGTCCAAATCACATCTCTTCCACGAGGCCTTCCTCAGCCAATAGGCTCCTCCCTCCTCTGAAATCTCTAACTAGTATAGTGGTACCTCTTACTTGGCATTTAGCCTATGCTGGCCTGGGTTGTGATGTCTCCATTTATGACTGTACCTTGTCTTTCCAACTCTGAGGTCTTTGAGGGCAGAGATAATTGAATCAGAGAATTATGGAATTTGAGAGTTGGAAACGACCTTGGCAGCCATCCAGCCCAGCCGATGCAGGAAAGGAATCCTGTCCACCATAGCATGCCCAGAAAGGAGTCGAGTGGTACTCAATAAAGGACAGCCTGAAATGCATCATTCAAGAACATCTAGTAAGCATTCCCCACTTACAATCTAGGAAGACTTGAGTTCAAATTCCACCTCAGATACTTATTAGCTGTAAGTCTACCCCAGTGTCCTGCAGAATGGACATAATTATAGCACCTACCTTCCAGGGTTGTTGTGAGGACCAAAAAAGATAGCATACGTAAAGCCCTTTGCAAACCTTAAAGCACTATATAAATGCTATCATTGCTAATTATTATTAATTAGCGGGGAGGAAAAAAATTAACTTGAAGGCAGCATTGAGTTAGCAAAGTCAAGTTAAGAACACATACCAGACCATATAACAATTTTGTTGGCTGCAATGAGGTTCTTTCATTTATATCTTAATGATAAAACATGGGAATCAATGAATGGCTATTCTAAATCCATCACTGGTGAAGGCCCAGGTTCCAGTGGGTGCTAGGTTCAGGGAGGAAGGCAGGTAGTGTTTCAGTGATCTCTCTTTGCTTCCCCTTCCTCCCTTCCTTCCTTCCTTCCTTCCTTCCTTCCTTCCTTCCTTCCTTCCTTCCTTCCTTCCTTCCTTCCTTCCTTCCCTCCTTCCCTCCTTCCCTCCTTCCCTCCTTCCCTCCTTCCCTCCCTCCCTCCTTCCTTCCCTCCCTCCCTCCCTCCCTTCTTCCCTTCCTTCCTTCCTTCCTTCCCTCCTTCCCTCCTTCCCTCCTTCCCTCCTTCCCTCCTTCCCTCCTTCCCTCCTTCCCTCCTTCCCTCCCTCCCTCCTTCCTTCCCTCTCTCCCTCCCTCCCTTCCTTCCTCCTTTCCTTCCTTCCTTCCTCCCTCCCTCCCTTCCTTCCTTCCTTCCTTCCTTCCTTCCTTCCTTCCTTCCTCCCTTCCTCCTTCCTCCTTCCTCCTTCCTTCCTTCCTTCCTTCCTTCCTTCCTTCCTTCCTTCCTTCCTTCCTTCCTTCCTTCCTTCCTTCCTTCCTTCCTCCTTCCTTTCTTTTTCTTTCTTTTTTCTTTTTCTTTCGTAATCCATCTCCTGTATTTTTTTTAATTTTTATTTTTTCTAATTATATGTAAAGACAACTGTTAACATTCATTTGAAAATGTTGAGTTCCAAATTTTCTTCCTCCCTCCATCACCTCCCCCACATGATGATAAGCAATTTTATATAGGTTATATATGTGCAATCATGTAAAACATATTTCCATATTAGTCATGTTGTGAAAGAAGAAACAAAACAAAAGGGAAAAAAACCATGAAAAAAATTAAGAAAGTGAAAATAGTATGCTTTGATCTGCATTCATACTCCATCTATTCTTTCTCTGGATGTGAACAGCAATTTTCCTCATAAGAACTTTGGAATTGTCTTGGATCATCGTATTGCTGGGAATGGCCAAGTCATTCATAGTTGATTATCATACAATGTTGCTGTTACTATGTACAATGTTTTCCTGGTTCTGCTCACTTCACTTTGCATCAGTTTATGTAAGTCTTTCCAAGTTTTTCTGAAATTTATCTGCTCATCATTTCTTATAGCACAGTAATATTCCATTACATTCATATACCACAATTTGTTCAGCCATTCCCTAGTTGATGGACATATATCAATTCCCAATTCTTTGTTTGGTGGGTGGGAATGTGATGCCAGGGAGAAAATGTTATGTGGAGAGTCAGACAACCTGGGTCTGAATCCTAGTTCTGATACTATTTGTGTGACCTTGGGCAAATTAATTAAACTTTTTGGGCCTCAGTTTCCTCATCTGTCAGATGAGGGGGTTGGGCCACATGGCCTCTAAGCATCCTTCCAGTTCTAAATCTTTGATGAAATTCTTGACCAGGAATTGAGCTTGAGAGTGTATAGGAAAGGAAATAGTTGCTGTATCTTTGGAGATCATAGGATTATCGATTTGAAGATGGCAGGAACCTTGGAATTCATCTGACCTGATCCTCTTATTTTATGGATGAGGAAACTGAGACCCAGAGAGATCATAACTTGCCCCAAATAGGTGTTATAGTGTGGATTCAAATCTAGGTCCAAATTATAGAATCACAGAGTCATAAATTTAGGGTTAAAAGAGATCCCAGTTCACCTCTCCCTACCATATTACAGATAAGGAAACTGAGGCCCAGGAAAGTGAGATGACACTGGTACTGCTTCAAATACAACTACATGGAGAGAAGGAAGAGGCCATGGTTTTCTCATTACTCTTACAGTTTAAAAAAGGATAAAGTAGCAGTCCAGAGCCATAAGAAATCATCGACATTTTCTGCATAATTATAGCATACATAATTAACGGTAACCTAGCCAAACCCTGCCCTAATTGCTGGCCCATTACTGTGAATGCCATGTGGTCAGAAGCTGAGGAGCTGGCACAGCCATTAGGCACCACAACCAGATAAGTGCTTGGCGGGCATACCCTGCGGTGTGCAATCATGTCGCTCTCTATGTCTCCACCCTTTGGAGAAATCATAGAGAAGTTTGATGGATATTTATGCAGAGCCAAAGCTTGCAAGGAAGCCACATGAAATATTATAGAGATGAATAGTTCCTTGACAGATGGGCACCCATGAATTAAGCCCAGTAGGCTGTCTTAATAAATAGTGGTACAGAAGGAAATGCGGATATGTTCCACTCTTGAAGGACTCTAGAAGCCAACTCCAGTGAGGTCTCTGGGGCTGCTGCCCCATGTGGCCTATGTGGCTTGGGGCAGAGGAGATGGACAGATTCCTATTTGCAAAGAGCATGAAGGCAAGAAGAAACTTTGTGACTGATCTGATCATGGTGACTGCTTCTGAGACTTTGCTTCAATCACTGAGTGTTTTCTATGAGACCAGGAAATGGAATTCTATGAGAGATCATGGAAACAGAATGGACAGCTGGGGCCATGAGACCTTTTGGGGAATCTGTGTCCTGTGTTAGGCAGAGACCACTTCAGAGATCACTCTGTGGTCTTGAGCAGAGTCACAACCTTTCAGAGACTCCTTTCCTCATCTGTAAAAATGAATCAGTTGGGCTAGAAGACCTTTTAGCACTAATCCTATGAATCCATGTCATTGACCTGTCTCAAAAGCCCTCTATGATGATAAGACAAACACGGATGATTTCACCTTCATCCTCGAAAGACATAGTCAGAGAGGAAAAGAAGGAGCCTTAGACCTTTCTCTAGGAGTGAGCCTCGTGTACAGAAATTTGCTCACCTGCCCATGGTTTAGTGGAAAGAACAGGGAGTTAGAAGCCGTGGGTTTAAATCCCTTCTCTGACGTTTATTACCCACGTGACCTAATTCAAGTTCCCTGATGTGGGACTTGTTTTCCTCAGCTGTACAATTAGTGGGAAATTCTGAATGGCTTCGGAGGTTCCTTTTGGTTCTATAGCCGGCAAGTTAGCATAGTGGGGAGTATTGGACTTGCAATCAGAAAGATCTGAGTTTGAACCCTGCCTCAGATACTTACTAGCTGTCTGACTCTGAGCAAGTCAGCCTCAGTTTCCTCATCTATAAAATGGAGATAGAAATATTCCCATTCACAAGGTTGTTTGAAGATCAAATGAAATTATATATATGTATAAAATAAATAATATATAAAATGAAATAATGTATAAATAATATATGTGTAAATGTTAGCTACCATCATTATGATAATATTAAACAATATATCACAATACACAATGTGCCAAGAACATAATATAATTAGCATAGTGATTATTAACTATTATATTAAGATATAATTATGCTATATAGAATAATAGAATCTATGTTACATATTAGTTGTAATGTTATTAAGGTTCACAAAGCACTTTACATATAATATATTAATATAAAAATATATTTACATATAATGTAATATATTAAATAATGTATACTATAATATATTAAATAATGTATAATATATAATTTCCTTTCATTCTCAAACAACCCTGCGGCACGATAACAATTATAATAAACACAACAGTAGTAGTAATAGATAATATATATTAAGCTAGGTCATGCAGTGAATAGAATCACTGGACTTGGAATCAGGAGGACCTGAATTAAATTCCTGCCTTGGACACTGGGTAAGTCACTTAGCCTCTCTGTGTCTCAGTGCCTTCATCTGCAAAATGGGGATAATAATAGCACCTACCTCCCAGAGTTGTTATGTGTAAAGCATTTCGCAAACCTTCAAGTGCTATATAAATGCTAGAGATTATTATTATTGTTGCTATTATCTTATTTGAGATGTCAAATATCTACTATAGGTATTCTTATCCCCATTTTACAGATGAGGAAACTGAACCTCATGGGGCTATCCTGGCTTTCCCTAAATGTTCCGGTTCAGCACTCCGTATCTCATGACTCAGTACAGCAGCTGTTTCTCTAATGAACAAGAGGAGACGCTCAGTGGGGAAGACCTGGTTCGTTGCAAAGCTGTGCTGAATAGGTCCCTTGACGATGCTTCAGCTTTTTCTTTTCCCCCTGGGTTTGAGGCGTGTCGCGGCCCTCAGCCCTTGGCCCCCACCTCCAGTGCCTGGAGTGTGTATTTTTCAGTGCTGGCAGGTGTTCTGAGCAGGTGCTAAGGCAGGTGAGATACGGAGGGGAAAGAAAGAAAAGAAAAGCCCAGCGCAGGTGTGTTTGTTCATTCGATAATGTCTACTAGAAAGGGTTCATTTGCCTGCAACTCCAAACTGGGAATGTGAAGAAACCACCTGGCAACTGTATACATACTGTTCTGGGACAATGAAACCGTATTTTCAAAGGTTGCTGCTTCAGTCCCTTAATGATCTGTAAGTAGATTCCCCTTCTACCGGAATCGATTGCTGCTCAAAGGTGGTCTTTGAGACTCACTGTGGCTGAAAAAGTCATCTCTGCGGCCAACCTGGAGTTGAGTCTCTATGAACTTAGGCTGGCTTTTGGACAGAAATCTTATTAATTCAATCCAATATGCCTTGATTAGTAGAACTGGAGGACCTGGGTTCGAATCCCACTTCTATCACTTCGGCAAATCTCTTCACCTCTCTGGGCCTCAGTTTCCTTATCTGTAAAATGGGGGAGGGGGGATCGGATTAGGTGGACTCCAAGGTCCCTTCTAGTTCTGGATCTGTATGATTAAACACCTACCATGTGAAAGGCACCATGCCCTCAGTGTCTTGGTTGTCTCTGTGTTGTCCATGTCCTTTGTAAACTGGACACCATCACCCTCATCATACCTAGTACTTATATAGCACCTACTATGTGCCAGGCACTTTACAGATTTTATTCCCTTTGACCTTCACAACAACCCTGTGTGGTAGATGCTATTATGATCTCCATTTTACAAATGAAGAAACTGAGGCAGGCAAAGGACTTGCTCTAGAGTCACACAGCTAGTGAGTGTTTGAGGCTGGATTTGAACTCAGGTTTTAAATCTTGAAATCTGAAAGTGCGATATAAATGCCAGCTATTTTTATTAGTAATAATTCGCAGTACAGAAGAGTAGATAGAGAGGTAACCTCCCAGTCTGGAAGACCTGGGTTCAGTTTTGGCTTCTGTGTGACCCTAAATAAATCACTAAACCTCTTGGTGCCTCAGACAACCATCTAAGAGCATAAGTTGTAGAGGAAGTTGCAACCTGCATTGGTGGAGGGAGTTTCCCAGACCTGGAGTTCTCTATATCAGTGAAATCACAGGGATAGTTCCCATCCCTAGTCTGCTTCCGATAACTTCTTGAGTGATACCTTTTAGGGCCTCAGTATTCTGGTCTGTAAAATGGCAGTGTCTGCCTCTGAGGTCCCTTCCATCTTTAGCCTTTGATCCTAAATCATTGGGAGGAGTTGTGTCCGGAGCTAGATGATGGTCTCAAAGGACGTGACTCTGGAACTGAGGTGGCAAAGGAGACATTTGATGAGGCCACGTAAGTGAAGATGTTTTGGTAAAATGACTCGGCCCTCAGTTTCCACACAGAGATATGGATGTGCGTTCTTGCTCTCATTATTCATCAGGAGATGTACTTGTCAGAGGGATGGGTGGAGGTCCCCCACCAATCACATGGATAAGCCTTCTTGTGGGAGTTAGCAATGAGGGAGGAGGAAGATGAGGAGGAGGAAGCAGGGGAACAGGGAGGAGGCTGGTGTTTGGATATTGCCTTGGTTACTGGAATCTCCTCCCCTTTGATCAGTGCCCGAAAATCTGCTTTTAATTTTCCCTTGGAAATAGGATCGAGCCATGTGGCCAACCAAGATTTATGCAGTCAGCTGTTTTTTCTGAACCTTGGCCCCATTGGAAGCTTCACGCTCATGTTTCTCGGCAACCTTTGGGCGGCAACATCCTCTCCATCAGGTGAATCTGCAATGACCTTCCTCCTCCTCAGCTCTGTCTCCCTGGCTCCCATCTCTGCCTATTGGAATTGTACCTGTGGTTCAATGCCCAGCTCATGAAGACTTCCTTGTTCACTTTGCCAGGATCAGCAAAAGTCCCTTAGAGTTATAGATTTATAATCCTAAATTCCCCCGGGACCTGGGACAGCACAAACGATTCTACTTAGCGCTTTGCCTTGTGCAGCATCGGTTTCCCCTTTTGTAAAATGGGACAGTTGGACAACATGGCTGTTGGGATCTTTCCAGCTCAACATCTTATGACTCCGTGGGCATAATCTTTGAGAATTCAGGATTACCTAATTGTGCTGGGTCAGTTGAAGATACGTAACTGCACCAGCGGGAAGTCAAACCCTTCTGACCCCAAGTCCAGTATGATTTCCCCTTATTCTTTTCTAATCACGTTTCCTTCTGAAGTCAGGAGGACCTGAGTTCAAATCTGGCCTTAGACCAAACACTTGACACTGACTAGCTGTGTGACCCTGGGCAAGTCGCTTAACCCCAATTGCCTTAAAAAGAAATAAAAAATAATACAATAATCACGTTTTCTTAACAAGTCCCAAAGACCTTACCCAATTCAATGTGGGGAATTAGTTATAGAGGATGGTGATTCATTCCCTGGCCAGAAGGTTGCAATGGATGACCTCTGAGGTTCCTTCCAAACTGAGTATTCTAAGATTGTTGTATCCTGGAGAACAGCATGGGGGGTGAGGATGGGGGAGAGGGAATAGTGTTGGAAGAAAGAGCTCAGGTGGCTTCCTATGACGTGCAAGGAGGGTTGCCAGCCCAAAGCAAAGCTTGGGAGTGTGGCAAAGGTTTTGTATAATATTTAACATTCTTGAACCCAAGGCCAGACTCATTTGGTGTTAAGTTAAATGCCAAGAATGTAATCAGAAGCCCCCCCTTAGACCAGAACAATTCTGCCTGCGCACAGGAAGCTGTTTTAAAATAATCACATCTCTGAGTTTATTTTTAATTCTTGAAATAAGTGACATGATTGATCTTCAAGGGCTAACCCTCTGAACACTTTTTTTTTTTAACAGCAGGAGGCAAGGGGTGAGCCGTGTGGGTGGTTCAATATATGTACCCTTGTGTACCGATGTGTTTGAGATACAAAACCACAGCTCTCACATCCCAGGTGCATATGTGGTTAAACTTTGTTTCTTCTGGAATGTGGAATAAGTGAGGAAGCGCAGTATGGAGGACGGGGGCTGGGGTTGGAGGAAGAGGACAAGCTGTTCTGTATGACCTTGAGCAAGTCTTTGTCCGAGCTTTAGGTCTTCACTTCTAAAAAGAGGGGGTTGAACAAGATGACCTCTTTGGTCCACTCTAGCTCTTAATCTGGCCCCTTGAGACAATTCAGCTAAGCTCTAGGTGTGGGTTTCTATGTCTTGGACCCCTTGGAGTAATCAGTCTGTTGAAGCCTGTGAATCCCTCCTCAGAATCATATTTTTTTAATGCACAAAATAAAACACATAGGGTGTCAAAAGAAACCAAATACATTGAGATATAATTATCACTTTTTTTTTTTTTTGGCTAGGCAGTGGGGTTAAGTGACTCGCCCAGGGTCACATAATTACCATTTTTTTAAGAAGCAAGTTCATAGGAACTACATAGTGTTGGGGTTTTCTTGGCAGAAATGTTGGAGTGGATCGCCATTTCCTTCTTCAGCTCATTTTACAGATGAGGAAACTGAGGTAAACAGGGTTAAGTGACTTGCCCAGAATCCACACAGCTAGAAAGTTTCTGAGGCTAGATTTAAACTCAGGTCTTCCTGACTCTAGACTTAGCACTCTATCTACTGCGTCACCTAGCTACCCAATAATAACTAACAACAATAATAATAAAAATTTATATAGCACTTTCTAGTAGCTATAAGTAATATATAACACTATATTGTACAGTTATAAGTAATAACAATAGTTAGCCTTTATATAGCACTTTCTAGTAGCTATAAGTAATATATAACACTATATTGTACAGTTATAAGTAATAACAATAGTTAGCCTTTATATAGCACTTTATAGCAGCTATTAAGTGATATATAACACTATATAGTGCAAGTATAAGTAATAATAATAGCTAGCATTTATATAGCACTTTTATGTTTGCAAAGCTCTTCATAAATATCATCTCAGCTGTTGACTATATGAGAGGGTGCTAGTATTATCCCCATTTTCTAGTTTAAGAAACTGAGGCAGATAGCGGTTAAGTGACCTGCCCAGGGTCACAAAGCTAGTAAGTGTCTGAGGGTAAATTTGAACTCAGGTCTTTCTGCCTCTAGGCCTAGTCTCTGTCCACTGGGAACATAGCTACAGAGTCAGACTCTGAAACAAGGTCCTTTGTCTCCAAATCCAGTGCTCATTCCCATACAACAAGTGATCCTTATGCACCTCTCAAATATGATAGGAGCACCCACTTAATTAAGTATATATCAATTTTAGGCCATTAACATGAAGTTAATCCATTCACTAAAACATGTTTCCCTGAACCAACTGAATAAATAAATGAATGAATGAATGACTGTTGCATGCAACTTTAGGGCAGAAACCCTGTCTAATTTTCCCAACTTTCATTCACTCCACAGCTTTCAGATGCCAGTGTCTCACATTCCCAAGAATCCAGACTGTTTTCCATCTATTCCTGTTGAGTAAGGGCACTCTCCCTCCTGAGCTTCCTTCCAGCCTAAACTCCTCTCCTCTCCCTTCCTTTTTCACATTTCACAATGAGGCCCCCATTAAATATTCATCAAATGAATGAATGAACAACCTTTAGCCCCTTTCATGTAACTGAATTCAATAGAAAGTCATAAAACTACTCTTTCTTTAAAAAAAAACAACAAAAGGCATTTCCGGATCTAGAACAGGTCATGTTCCAAAACTTTATTCTTAAGTCAGTTTTTTTGTAAGTTTCCAGGCCCTTTTCTGCATAGAATTGGCCTTAACCATTCTGTGGAGGTTCCCAGGCCAATCAACAGAAGTCACCGCACTGAGCATGTACACCATTGTAGAATACAATCGCCTATAGCACACAGATCATAGAATGGTAGGGTTAGAAGGGACCTCAGTATCTCGCTCAGTGCTGGGTACAAAGTAGCTATTTGGATACGGTGCTGATGAGCATATTGAAAGGACATGGAGCCAGGAGATCTGTCCTCTGAGGACTTTCCAGGATGTGACATGCTCTCAGTCTAGGTTGGATTTATCAGCCCAACCCAAAGGTCCCAACAGATTCAACAACCAATAACATCCATTAAGCACCTAATTATATATATATATATATATATTATATATATATATATATATATATATATATTATATATATATATATATATATATATATATATATATATATATATATATATATATATATGTATAGCATGGTGGTAGATATTTCAGTTTCCCCCATTTGCAAGATATCAATAATACTAGCACCTACTTCACAGGGCTGCTGTGAGGATCAAATAAGATAATGTACATAAAAAGCATCTTATCAATGCTAGCTATAATGATGATTGTGGTAGTGGTAATAGAGAGGTGGATGACAGCAATGGAGAGATAGCGGGGGCAAAGACAGGATGTTCAAGTCCTGTCTTTGACCCATACTGGCTGCATGACTCTGGACAAATCGCTTAACCTTTCAGTGTCCCCACACAACTTTCTAAGACCAAGATGCATCGTTGTTTCTGATCTACGCAGTAGAGGGATTTTTTTTTCTTATTTCTTTAATCCCTCTCCAAATCCCTTATACCAGAGGTACCCAAACTTACTTGGCCTACTGCTCACTTAAAAAAAAATTACTCAGTGCCCCCTTGGAAGTCTATTTTCTTTAACTCTTTAATGTTTTGGGCTTTTTTGAAATTTGCATCATTTCAAAAAAATAAAATTTTTTAAATGACTTCTCTTAAATTTAATAATTTATTGTAAATTTGTGGTTATTTTCCTGCATTGAAATTTTGATGATGCAATATTACATCATGTAACCATATAGTATTGTATTGTAAACAAGTCATTACACACATATATTTCTGCCAATGCATGCTGGAATTTCCAACAATGTGTGACTCCCTGGCCTGCCAACACTTGCTTGTTCAGACATGTAAGTGGACTTGACCACTAATGGGTTATAGCTTGCATAAGTGTTTATTTGGAAAAGAATGTAATCACTACGACTTTAACTCTGTTACACAACAGACGAAACATGTATGAACTTTTTTTCAAAATATTCTTCTCTTCTTTCCTTATGATTGCGCTGTCCCCTTGTTTTTATTCAATGCCCCCTAATTGTACCCTAGGCTACTACTGCCCCCCATCATTCCCATGCCCCCCAGGAGGCAGTATTGCCCACTTTGGGGAACCCATGCCTTATACCAATAAAATCAGAGGTCTGGATAAAATGATGATGATGATGATGATGATAATGATAATGTGATAGTATTCTTTCTGGGCTTATTCTCCTGACTCCTATTTCCCCTGGCAAGCTGGATTCCTGAAAGGCAACTGACTCCTTCTTCCTCTGGGGTAACCCTGATGTGCTAGGGTTTTTAGTATTGTATCTTCTGAGCCCCCATCTGGCATGTTCTCCATTAGCAATCAACTTTGTTAGCTTTTAGAAAAGGGATTTGCTGGGAAGTTATAACAAGAACATTAGTTACAAAGCATTCCCCATCCTCCACTGCTGATGCCCTTTTCCTTTGCACACCCAAGGTCCCTTGGGAGAATGGGTCCAGTCTTTAGGTACAATGACAGTGAGGCACAGCTATGGAGAGTATCTTTGGGTAAGGGGCATCTCCTGATTCCTGGGCCTGGAAATAATTTTCTCCCTTTGTGGAGTCCTCATGAAGGTACAATAGCTCTTGATCAGGCACTGAGGAGCCTTGCTTTTTTAGAATACACAGTCATGACTTCTCTCCATCATGAGCATTCATGGTCCCCGAAGCTACCGATACAGGAAACTGTCATTCTGCCTTTCTCTGTGAGGGCTTCCTCTGTCATTGGCCACTGTCATTCTGGTAGACTCTACCAATTTGGTTGCTGTCAGGATCTTTGATGCCTATGATGGATTGCTGAGTCTTATGGATACTTCCCTCTCAGAATACTCATTCACCAAAGATCAGAAGAGAATAAACGCAAAAGAAACAGGGAGCATATCTTTGCAGAGATAGGTTGGGTAGGAGATAGGGCAGCCACCCTACCCCTCACCCAGCAGTTTACAGCAGTTCTGACTCATTCACCACCAGAAAAGAGTACAAGGCTCCAGGTTGTCCTTTTGGTACACAAACTCAGTTCTGGCTCAGCACCAACTCTGTCACCAATTTTTATGGCTCTACAGCCTGTTAGAAGACTTCTCATCATCACACAGTACCAGCCTCTCAGTCATGCATGGCTACACACTTGACTCCCAAATTCCCATGTGTTGGGTTGGAACCATGCTAAGATTATCTGAGTATGTTCATGACCCACTAGAAAAAGCCAATGTGAGCACTGTCAAAGGATCTATCTTCTACTGACCAGCTCCCTCCTCTCAATAATAATGATGATGATGACAGTGATTCACATTTTTAGTAGCTTGTTAAGGCTTTAAAAGCTCTTCTCTCACAATAACCCTGTAAGGTAGACGATGCCAGAATGATTTTAGATGTGGAAACAGGGGCAGAGAGATGCAGTTACTTAATAAGGATCATACAGCAAGGAAGTACCTGAGAATTGTATAAAGGGATCATAATTCAATCTTTTCTCTCAGTGACCTGACAATCAAATGGGGAAGCTTGCTCTAGATTCTAAAACAGGTTGTTGGAATCATTCATTGTTTTTTAAATAATAATAACATATTTATACAGCATATGAAGAATTCCTACTGAAGTAGGTAGAGTAGGTATCACTTATTCCTATTTTACCGATAATGAAACTGAGGCTCTTATTGGTTAAGTGACCTGCCCATGAGTACACAGATAGCAATTGTTTGAGGTAAGAACTGAACTCTGGTTCTTTGAATCCAGGTCAAGGGCTGCATCTATTATGCCACATGTCAATTAACCTACAAGTATTTATTATGTGCCAGGAATACAAGGAAAGGCAAATACATGGTCCCTGATCTCAAGGAGACAATATGCAAACAACTATGTACGTAAAGGTTATACACAGTGTATATAAATGATAGCATGGTGCCTGGTACATACTTTACAGTGTTCAGTGAATTGAATTGAATTAAAGGCAAGGCATAGATTGGGAGGAGAATGGGAAAAGCATCCTACAAAAAGGTAGGCTTTGGGGGCAGCTAGGTGGCACAGCGGATAGAGCACCAGCCCTGGATTCAGGAGGGCCTGAGTTCAAATCTGGCCTCAGACACATAATGCTTACTAGTTGTGTGACCCTGGGCAAGTCACTTAACCCTATTGCCTAGCCAAAAAAAGAAAAAAGAAAGAAAGAAAAAAAAAGGTAGGCTTTGAGCTGAGTCTTGAAGGAAGCCACTGAACCCAGGAGGTTTCTATGAGGAGGGAGAGAAAGCCAGGAATGGGGGCCGCCATTGACATACTCAGTCAGGAGATGGAGTTTCTTTATGCTAAGAACAGCGAGAAGGCCAATGTCATTGAACGATGGAATATTTGCAGTTATGGATAATGGAATTTGAGATGAAGGTGTGAGAAGACTGGAAAGAGAGAAAGGCACTAGGTTGTGAAGGATTTTATAAACCAAACAGGATTTTGTATTTGATCCCAGAAGGAATAGGGAGCCGATGGACTTCAATGAGTAGGTAGGGCGTAGTTTAGGAAGATGGCTTTGGCAGCTGAGTGGAGGAGGGACTGGAGTGGGAAGACACTGGAGGCAAGGAGACCCACCCTAAGTCCAGGCATGAATAACAAAGGTCTGTGCCAGGACAGAGGCCATGTGAGTGGGTAGACTCTCGCACGATGACACAGGGAGCCATGGAGAAGAGATGTCGAGAAGACAGAAACGGTCCTTTGTAAGGCGAATGCCTCTCCACAGGCTTCATCTCACATTTCTTGATCAGCAAGGAGTTGAAAGCCAGTTAGAATTTCACAGGTATGAAAATATTTTCCTTGTCAACTCAGAGCAGTCAACAAGAGAGGCTGCTCACATGACTGACCATTGTTTCCTTATGGAGCCTTTCTTTGGCTTAATTAAATCCAATCTGATGCAGTCTTCCTTTCTAAGCACCAGCTGTGACCAGAAGGGCAGGAGCGCTTGGTCCATAATATGAACTTATAAAGGCATCGGGCTTTTTACTGGGCAGCTTAAATCAGTTGGCATACTCAATGAAGCACTGACTCCCTCTTAAAACTGCGTCACCCTGGGATTCTCCAGGATCATCCAAATGGTTTTTATTTGACAGTGATTATGCTATACTAAAGATTTGGTCCGACCTCACCAGGAGGCACTCATAGGGATACAGATTAGAACTGAAAGGGAAAACTCAGAGGCTACCTAGCCTCACCCTCTCATTTTCCAAATGAGGAAACAACTGAGGCCGGAGAAGTCAAATGACTTGTCCAAAGTCACACAGGTACTAAGGGGCTAGCCTGGCTTTGAACTGACCTCCTGGGATTAGGATGGAATCACTTTTTCTCTCATTTCTCTGGGTCTCAGTTTCCTCACTTGTAAATTGGGGCATGATGGTAACACCTATGTTACGGGGTCAGTTGTAAGAATTAAATGACTAGATACACACGGTGCTTTGTTTTGCACCTTACAGCTTTTTATAAATACTATCTATCATCATCACTGTAATTGTTATACAGCACTTTAAGGTTTACAGTATACGTTACACACATTTATCTTGTTTGGTCTTCAGAAAGCTGAGTCTGAGGAAGGTTAAATGACTTTGTCTGTGTCACAAAGCCAGTGTATGTCAAAGGTGAGACTTGAACCCTGGTCTTCCTGAGTCATACATTACTTTACGGTTTCATATACGATCCAGGCCTTCCTGAGTCACACAGTACTGTATAGTTTTAGTTTATCATAGGATTATAGATCTAAAGGTAGAAGGATCTTCAGGGACCATCTAGTCCCACTCCTTTTATATATGGGTAAACTGAGGCACAAGGGAGGTTAATGGACTTGACTGAGGTCACAAAGGCATGAAAAGTTGGATATGGGGTAGCTAGGTGACGCAGTGGATAGAGCACCGGCCCTGAAGTCAGGAGTACCTGAGTTCAAATCTGGTCTCAGACCAGATGCTTGCCACTTACTAGCTGTGACCCCTGGCGAGTCATTTAACCCCAAGTGCCTTACCAAAAAGAGAAAAGAAAAGTCAGATATGAATGCAGGTTTTTTGACTCCAAAGTTTGTATTCATTACAATTGTGCTGAAAACCAAGTTACTGTCAGACTTAGTGGAGGGGTACTTTGGAGGAAGAGTGCTAATCACACACCCCCTCTGACCTTCCAAGGACAAAGGTCAATAGCAAGTGACCCCGTTGCCATAGCTTCGAGCAAACCAACAAATCCCTTGAATAAACATGTGTTTGACAGCGAGAACAGGTTTTTTGGTTTTTCTTCCCTTGAGGACAACAGAGGCAGTGCAAATATTGACATGTGGGTCCAAGGCCAGGTTTACCTTCCTGAGAACCAGGAGTCATGTAAATGGGCCAGGTAGAACATGATTTGGCTTAGAAATTCTGTCTCATTCTGTCCACTGCTTGATTGGCTGCCCAAGTTAACACTGTCTGGGCCTATCAGTTGAGCTTAATATAAACATGGCAGGTAAGGGTCCAGGGTCAGAGCTAAAAGTAATGGAAAGCAGTCTTGCTGCATGGAGAGAGCTTCATGGATTGGGAGTCAGAAGACACATACATGGTGGAAAGGTTTGGATGGCAGAAGACCTGAACGCAAATCCTGTTTCTCTCATTTACTATCTACATCGCCTTGGGTAAATCAGATCCTTTCTCTGAGCCCAGGTTCCTCATCTCTAATATGAGGAGGTCAGACTGGGTGGCCTTTGAACGAAGTATCCTTTCCATCTATGATTCTATGCCTTGGCAGAGACAATCTTTCAATACTGCATGCAGTTCTCTCAGAACGTAAGTTACCAAGGGGTTGACTACCTTCATCAGTGGAGGTAGTACTTCACACCAATAAAATCATAAGTACAGAAAAACGACAGCTAGGTGGTACAGTGGATAGACTGTCAGAACTGGAGTCAGGAAGCACTGAGTTCAAATCTGACCTCAGACACTTCCTAGCTGTGTGACCCTGGGCAAGTCACTTCACCCTGTTTGCCTCAGTTTCATTATCTGTAAAATGAACTGAAGAAGGAAATGGCTAACCACTCCAGTATCTTTGCCAAGAAAACCCCAAGTGGGATCACAGAGTTGCACACCACTGAAACGCCTGAAAAACAAAACAGACAAAAATGCTAATGAACAGTAATCATCATAATAGCTACAGGTTTGGTTTTTTATTTTTTACCATTTTAAGGCTTACAAAGAATTTCCTTTACAGTGATTCTTTGAGCAAGGTAGTAAAATATTATCAACATTTTTACAGATGAGGAAACTGAGGTGCAAAGAGCCTTGGCACCAGAGTCAGAAGACTTGGATGAAAATCCTGTGTCTGATACTATCTGTGTCACTCTGAGAAATTCACTTAACATTCTTGGACCTCCATGTTTTCCTCTGTAAGATGAGGACATCGCATTAGATAGCTCTTCCAACTCTAGATCCGTATTCCTATATATGACCTTGGATAAGTCACTTCTGTTTCTCCTCTGTAAAAAGAAGAGATTGGGTTAGGTGGCTTCTGAGGTTCTCCCCAGCTCTCAATTTATAATCCTCTAAGTCACATTTGCATACATAGTCTATACGACCTTGGGTCTTCTTTTTCACATGAGTTACTTTCCAGCCGTACGTCTCTCATCCTGCTCCTCTACAGTTCATTTTTTTTAAAGTGAGTGCAGAATTTCACACTTATTCTCATTGTATTTTATTTTATTATATTTGGCTCATCATTCTGATCTGTCTGAATCTGTTTGGATCACAAATCTGTCATCCAGCATGTTAGCTTTTCATTCCAGCTTCCTGTCATTGCAAAGTTGGTCAGCGTGTTATT
Organism: Phascolarctos cinereus; assembly: GCF_003287225.1. NCBI lineage: Eukaryota > Metazoa > Chordata > Mammalia > Diprotodontia > Phascolarctidae > Phascolarctos > Phascolarctos cinereus. The sequence goes on along the minus strand of NW_027555514.1, from coordinate 274,823,958 downwards.
CACGCCATCATCCAAGTTGTTGATCACCATGTTGAACAGTCCAAGGCCAAAGACAAGAACCCCTGGGGTATTTGACTAGAGACCTCCCTGGAAGTTGACATTGGCCCAGTAGTGCCTAAGCTTTGGGTCTTGTCTCTCAACTACTTCTGAATCCACCTCTGTGTTCTCTCCCCTGGGCCATATCGCTCCATCTTCTCCATGAGGACATCATGAATCACTTAGCCAAGGCTCCTCAATGCATTAGTTATCTTTTGAAAAAGAATTTTGTCTCACTCATTAGACTGCTGAGTCCTTGAAAGGAGGGACTATGATATGGTTTCTTTGGATGCCCTGAACCTACCACACTCTTCAGTCCGGTGACATTGGCCTCCTGGCTGTTCCACGAACAAGACATTCCATCTCTTGGCTCTGGCCATCCCCCATATCTGGAATGCTTTTCCTTTCCAGGCCCACTACTGACCTCTGTGGTTTCTTCGACATGCAGACTAAAATTCTACCTCCTACGGGAGGCCTTCATGAACCCCTCTTAATTCCAGTGCCTTTTCTCAATTAATTATTTCCTATTCATCTTGAATATGGTTTGCTTTGTCAATATTTGCATGTTGTCTCTTCTATTAGATTGTAAGCTCTTTGAGGGCAGGAATTATCTTGTACCTCTTTTTGTGACCCCGGTGCTTAGCACAGTGCCTAGCATATAGTAGGCACTTAATATATATTTATTGAATTGAAATGAATTGAACCTAACCCATAGTAGGATCGTATTAGTGGTTTTTAGTGTCGCCAATGAAGGCAACCATAACCAAAGAAACCCGTGGAAAAATGACCTAGATTGGGCCATGGTAGCTTTGGCCTGCCCGTGGAAAAAGGGTTATCTTTGGTCAGGCTGGCCCCAGAGGGCACACGTAGAACCAGTGGGAGAAAATTGCCTCAAGAAAACTCAATGCAATTCAGTAACATTTATTAAGTGCTTACTGTATGCAGGACATGGTGTTCTGTGTAAGAGAGACAGAGAAAAAAAACAAAACACTTCCTGCTTTCAAATAGCTTATATTCTATTAGAGAAAGGGGGGAAAACCCTGCCCAAATTAGAGCTGTCTGGCTTTAGGGTAGGGCGATGTTCAGATGACCAATTTTCAAGGAAGTTGGAAAGAAGGATCCCTGCATGGGGTTGATAGATGACTTCTAAGCTCCCTTCTTGCCCTAAGAGTCTACGATCTTATCCTTTAAATGTTAAGTGAAAAGAATTTCAAATGAAAGGAAATTTTATGACATGAAAACCATTCTTCTAACAATTATTAATAAAGAATACACAGACCAAGTGTAAGTCTTGCCACAGAGCTACTGGTCTCCTAGTGTGCTATTTTTTTTAAAACAATGGTCCCATATATATCAAACTATTTACAGCAGTACTTTTTGTGATTAAAAAAAAAAGGCAACAAAGTAGATGCCCCTCAGTTAGGGAAGGGCTAAACAAATTGTTTACTTACCAGCTGTGTGACCCTGGGCAAGTCACTTAATCCTGTTTGCCTCAGTTTCTGTAAAATGAGCTGGAGAAGGACGTGGCAAACCTCTCTAGTATCTTTGCCAAGAAGACCCCAAATGGGATTGCAGAGAGTCAAGACACGACTGAAAAGAATCAACAGCAGAAACAAATTGTGGCACTTGAAAGGAATGGGATGATACAATACAAAGTAACTTAAGCCTCAGTTTCTACTTTCAAGAACCCAGCAGTTTCATTGATGAGGCAAATGTAAAGAATTCAGAGAAGCATGGAGCAAAGTAAGAAGAATCAGGAAAAGAAGAACTATAAATACATAAATGGAAAGAATGCTGAAAAAAAAAAGAAACTGGAGATAATGTGATTTTAATGATCAAACTTGACCCTGAAGAAGAGATTTGACAATGCCTGCTTTGCAGAGGTAGGGGCTATGGGTACGGAATGCTGCATTCACTGTCTGCTTGGTTGATTGACTTTGCTGAGTCTTTTTCTTCTTCTTTATTAGAAAGGATGGCTCTGAGTGAGCCACAGAGGAATATATTGGGAAGTAATGATGACATAAAACCCAAAAGATGTCAGTCCAGAATACTGGCGGCTGCTCAAGTGAGGATGGAGTAGTAGCCGAAGATTTGGTAATAAAAGGTGATGTGAATTTATATGGCATCCCTGATGCTTCCTTGCTGTATGACTATGGACTTATAGGTCTCAGTGCCTCAGCTTCCTCATCTGTGAAATGGGGATAATACGTGTTGCCCTAGCTAGGTCACAGGGTGGTTGGGAGGAAAGCACTTTGTAAACCTTAGCCTTTGAGAACTAATTGCTGTTGTAGTTTGGGCAATAATAACTGGTCGTTTGGTTGTTAGGCCGTTTGCCATAGTGGAAAGGGTCAGAGGACCTGAGTTCAAATTCTGACTTTTCCATTTTGTTTCTGGTCAAAGTCCCTTAAACCCTCTAGACCTCCATTTCTTCATCTGTGAAAGGAGCATTCAGTACTTAGGAGGCCTGTTGAGTAAGTGACCTCCGAGGTCCCTTCCATCTCTAGATTTGGGATCTATTTTTTCTGCCTTCTTGCCTCCACGTCACTTTCCTTGGCTGTGAACCGAGCCTGTGTGACCCCCTCCTGAAAACCAAGTGTTCCCTCCAAGGACTGGCCCTGTGATTTCCCCCAGGATTGCTGATTCTCTGTCTGTTCTCCTTCATCCCTGCTCCTGACAGCTGCCATGGGTGATTCCCATCCTTTCCCAGCCTCTGGACCTCAGGACGTGTGAATTGTATGATCTTGGAACCTCCCTGAAACAAACCCTGAGCGATACCCTTAGACAAAGGGGCTGGGCTTGAAAAAATGTGAAAACCCAAGGAAAAGATCCCAGTGGGGGATGACCCAGCCCAGTGTTGGACAGCCAGCGGTGGCCATGGCCAAGATGCTTTCATTATGGTCTCTGTAGACCTCCTTGGAAGGAGAGAAGGCCACTGCCTGTGAAAGTATGCTGGCTCTCCCATCCTGGGGCTGCCTCCTGCTCCCCAGCCCTGCCACAGACCCTGGTGGTCCCACTCCAGAGCTTGCGTGGGCTGTCATCTTCCATCTGTTATGAGCCTGAGACAAGGAAGGCAGAAGACAGCCAAGGGTGTCTGTCCATAGAGAGTGGCCACAGAACCACAATGGGAGGGCTCCGCTGAATCACACACGCTTCTCTTCCCTGGACAAAGGCCTCCCAGTGGTCAGCAAACACAATGTGTTATTTTCTCACTCTGTGGGAGCTGGGGAAGGGTCAAGACAGGAGGAGCTTTGCTCAGAGGCCTCGGAGGCCGTACCCTGGATCAGACAATCTTGACTAAGGTGGCTGGATCAAGAGGCATGATTCCAGGCAGTCAGATCCATGGAGCTCAAGTGGATTCTCCCACCCCACCTGGAAATCCCCATGACTTATAAGTCACTCCACTCCTAGCCCCAACTCAAGGTCACTGGGCAAATGTCCAGTTGCCTCTGGTGGAGGCTGTCTTGTTTCATGTTGGGAATCTTAGAGAGCCTTATAAATGAATCAATAGGAGATCCTCCCAAAATTCCTCTGGGGTGTTGCTATCTCCTTCCTGCCATGCCCAAGCCAAAGGCAAGCCGAGGCACATCAAATCTCTGCATCCTGCAACATTCTAGTCACCAAACCTGAGTCCATGTGAGGTCGAGGCAGGAGGAGGGGAGGACTAGGGGAACAGAACAGTGTACAGCTCTTCAGATATGTTGGCCAGAGTCATCGGGTCCGAGGCTCTACAGTTGGAAAGGAGCTCAGAGTCTGTCAAGTCCAAACCCTTTCTTGTATAGATGTAGAAACTGAGGCCCAGGGTTTTTAAGTGATTTGCCCAAGGTCACAGTTAGTATTTGAGGTAAGGTTTGAACCCACAGCCTCTGACCCCTACTGTCCCTCATATCATGCTGCTGGAAAGAATTCAGTCTCAGCCTGACCGTTCCATCTGCTTCTTTCAGAGCAGAGCCAGAGGGCCAAACGCCAAAGCTTATCTGAACTCCAAATCCCCTGAGCCTCTGAAATGGTCAGGGATGCTTTTTTCTGATGCTAGTGTGAGACTCCTATTTCCCATCTCTTCTGCAGCAATGCGAGGCAAAGACAGCAAAAAGGTAGGAAGGATATGGTTTCCAAGACATTCCCAGGCTCCGGGTTCTAGCTTGAAAACTGGGGGGATGCCCTGCTGATGATCAACTCCATTGTCTTTAACTCATTTCAGCCAGACCTTATTAAATAGCTAGGATTTGGAACATTGTGCTCACTTCCACATCTCGGAAACACTAGCTTCTGCCAAGAGATAATTCAGGAGTCATTTCCTACAGGAAGCCTTTTCAGATTTCCCCATTTTAAAAGGACTTTGCATTGTTTACCTTTTTAAAAATGATATCGATATCTTCTGTTTATTCATCACCATCATTTCTAAATATATTCCCCCTTCCCTACTCTGACCACTGAACCATCTTTGTAACAAAAAAGAAAAAAAAAGGAAAAATTTACCAAAACTAACCAATACATAAGTTGGGTCTGACAATATTGGTGATGTTTGACACTCCTGCAAGCCCCCACCTCTTTTACATTATTTTCAGTATTCTTTGTATTTCCCTATGTATGTGTTTATTACCTCCATCCACATACCAGTAATTCAATAAATACTTATTAGCATTTTGCTTTCTTTTGTCTTTTCTTTTGTGCCTGACCTGCTCCAGGTGCTAAATAAATATTCATTGAGTCTCATTTGCTAGATCTTGGAGGAAGAAGGGGATTGGTAAAGTAAGATAATGTTGGCCTTGCTTTCTGGGAATCCCCCAATACCTAGCACAGTCCCTGCAGACACTAGGCGCTTAATAACTGCTTATTCCATTGCATTGCGGCAGGCCAGGGAGGTGGAAGGGATTGGTGAAGTAGAGAAGATAGTAATATTGGGAGACAATGGCCAGACCATCTCAGGCTTCTTGATGGATTAAGGAGGATGGACCCTTGCTCTTTCCTGGTCATGGATGCAGGAATTCAATAATGAAAGAGAGAAGCTGGTTTGACCTCAGCGCTTCCCTCTTCTAGAACCTTCAATGGCTCCCCCTTTGCCTTTCAGCTTCAGTTTGAGGTCCTCTGTTTGGATTCCAGGCCCTTTACAGTCTGGATCCAGCCTGTCTCCTAGGCTCACTCCTGACCACTACCCCTCTCATACTCCATGAGCCAATTAAATGAAATCTTATATGGGAGATTCCATCTCCCATCCTGAGATTGTCCTCCCTCTTCACTTTTGTTTTTAAGAACTCTTAGTTTTGTTAAAGGCTAAAGTTCCAGTCTTTCAAGAGATCTTTCCTTAACCTTCCTTCTGTTAGCCCTGTTCCCCACCTCCCACCCCCACCACCAAATTCCAATTCATCTGTATGTGGAACTCCCAGATGAGAAACTCCCTTTATCAGTGCAGGTATCTACAACTTTGTGTAACTTGCAGCCTTGAAGAACTGCCTAGAATACTGAAAAGTGAGGTGACTTGCCCAGGGTCCCAGAGACAATGGATAGCAGAGACAGGATTTGAACCCAGGTCTTCCTGATTTTGAAAGCAGCTATCTGCTGCACCATATTACCTGGATGATATTTGATGGAGATAAATGTAAAGTCACACTTGGGTTCAAACAATAAGCTGTACAAATACAAGATGGGATAGGAGGCCCTAGCTAATTATATAAAGGATCTACGGCTGAGGGAGTGGCGTGATTTTGTTGTTGTTCATTCAGATCTGACTCTTCATGACCCCATTTGGGGTTTCCTTGACAGAGATCCTGGAGTGGTTTGTCATTTCCTTCTCCAGTTCATTTTATATTTGAGAAACTGAGGCAAACAGGGTGAAGTGACTCGGCCAGGGTCACACAGCTAATAAGAGTTTCCATTTCCTTCTCCAGCTCATTTTACAGACGAGGAAACTGAGGTAAACAGAGTTAAGTGACTTGCCCAGGGCCATACAACTAGCAAGTGTCTGAAGCCAGATTTGAACTCAGGAAGATACATCTTCCTAACTCTGGCCAGGTACTCTCTGCACTATAGCGCCACCTAGCTGCCTTATGTGGCATGGTTAGTGGATGACAAACTCAGGATGAGTTAGCAGTGGGTCTTAATAACCAAAAACAAGGAATGCAATCTCAGGCTACATAAATAGAAGCCTAGCATCCAGAAAAGGGGAGAACCCAGGCCCCTCGACTCCCAGTTCATTGCTCTATCAATTATATTATGCTGCTGTCACAGGGAAAGGGTAAGATTTCTTTTACTTAACCTCTAAGAATAATAGGGAGAGACTTCAAAATAGATTTGGTTTTGATGTAATTTAATTTTTTATTTATTTTGAGTTTTAATTTATGGGATAAAATAAGCATTTCCATAACAGTATAATAAAAAAAGATTGCACAATAGTTATCTTGTGAATTTTTTCCTTTTTCTTTCTTTTTCTTTCTCTCTCCCTTCCTTCCTCCCTCTTTCTCTCTCTTTTCTTCCTTCCTTCCTTCATTCCTTCCTTCCTTCCTTCCTTCCTTCCTTCCTTCCTTCCTCCCTCCCTCCCTCTTTTCTCTCTCTCTCTCTCTCTCTCTCTCTCTCTCCTCTCTCTCTCTTCTCTCTCTTTCTTTCTTTCTTTCTTTCTTTTTCTTTCTTTCTTCCTCTTCAAAGGCAAATAGGAACAGTGAATTCCTGGTTCTTAGAGGTGTTCAGCCAAAGCTACTTGACAATTTTTGGGATATTGTTGGGGAAATTTTCATTCAAACTTCAGTTGGATGAGATGCCTTTCAAGGTTCTTTCTAGCTCTGAGATTCCACAATTCTTCAAGTTACTTAGGCATGGCTGGCCAGAAGCTGAAATTAGATCATTCTTCTCTTTGCAACTTACTCCATTCATCTGGGACCATCACAAAGGCCAAATGGAACAAAAGTCACTTTAGCAAAGAAGGTTACAGCAATTTCCCTCAAGGCACAGTCAACCCTTACTCTCCAGTCCCAGAGAGGGTTGCTGAATCCATTCCCCATGCCCTGGCCTTTGATACCCTGGACTATGACTATAGACTCCCCACAAATCTCTCTACCTTCCTTCTTACATCCCTCCAATTCAGCCTTCCCACCAGTGCCAGGCCATTCCTCATGCTCATTCTGGGCCATGCCTCATTGATCAAGCCCTCCAATGGCTCCTTATTATCAACTCTCTGAAATTCAAACTTCTTAGCCAATTGTTTACCACCTTCCACACATTTGGCACCATGCCACCTTCCCAATTTTATTGCATACTAATCTTCTTTCTAACTGGGCTACTCCTTGCATGTTGTGTATTTTTCCACCTCAGTGCACCCTCTCCTGTTCCTCTCCGTGTTTAATTACTATTTTTCTCTTAAAGAAATTTTGTTGTCTCCATGAAGTCTTCCCTGAACTCTTAGTTGGAATTTTTTTTTTGCCTTCTAGGACTTTCTAAGTTATTTTTTTTCCTTTCTTATGCACTTGTACATTATAGTTCTTTTTTTATATATGTCCCATCTCCCTAATAGATGGATAGAAGCTCCATGAAGGCAGGGACTATACCTTGTTTAAGTGTCAACTTTTTCCTAAAACATAGCCCTTTATTAGATGCCTTCTGAAAACAGTAGGTATCTAATTAATGTTTGCCAAATGGAATAGGATGGGTTGAATATTCTAGCTGGACCAGATGAAAGGATGGACAATGAGATCACCAACTCTTTGAGGACTTTCAAAGTTACATAGTTCCTTCATTTTAGAGATTCAGGGAATGGAAAGTGAGAGACAAGTTAAAATCTCAGAGTTGGTCAGTATCGGGTCTGGGACTAGCACCCATATCTTCCTGTTCCCAGGGGGTGCGTTTCCCACTTTATCCGCCTTATGCAGGTTTTAGGGCAGGAGTCTTTACATTTTTTTGTGTCACAGTGCTCTTGGGCAGTCATTCTGCTAAAGCTTATAGGTCCCTTCTCAGAATCATGTTTTTAAATGCAGAAAATAAAATAGAAAGGATTACAAAGGAAACCAACTCTATTGCAATAGCGATCACCATCTTATTTATTTATTCATGCATCTGTTTGTTTATTTATTTTCACAACAACAACAACAACAAAACCTGGTTAATAGCCCCTTCCTTAGTGGCAGGGTGGTGGTCATGAATGAATGAACAAGTGAATGAATGAATGAATGAAAAGGCATTTATCAAGTTTCCTATGCGCTAAGCACCATGTTAAGTGCTTAGGCATACAAGTACAAAAGTGAAGGCAGCTTTTGCCCTCAGAGAGCTTATGTTCTATTTGAAGAATGAAACAATACATTTGGGAAAGTGGTAGCCAGGGAAGGCATATTCTGATTGGGAAATCAGGGGAGATTTGAACTCAAGTCTTAGCCAGTTTGACTAGAATGCAAAGTAGTATCTTGCATTTAACTATGGGGCAGCTAGGCGGTACAGAGGATAGAGGACCAGACCCATAGTCAGGAAGATCTAAGTTCAAATCCAGCCTTAGATGTTTACTAGCTGTGTGACCCTGGGCAAGTCACTTGACTTCTGTTTGCCTCAGTTCCTTCATCTGTAAAATGGGAATAATAATAGCATCTACCGCTCAAACGAGATAATAATTGCAAAGCTGAGCAATATATAAACATTAGTTATTATCATAGTTGCTAATGTTGTTGTTGTTGTATTGACTTGTATTTATTCACTTTACATATGTGCTCTATGTAGTTTTAAACAAAATTCATTTTATTTTTAATTTATGAAATAAATAAAACAAGCATTTCCATAACACAGTAGAATAAAAAAAGATTTCACGTGAAATTGCAAATCTATTCTGTACAACGTGCTATTCCTTTCAAATATATAATAAAGTTATCATGGAAATTTCTTCTTTTCCCACCTTTTTTTCCTTTCCTCTCCTCCCCTCCCTGCCCTAGAGATGGCTACCATTGGACACAAGTGTGTATATGTATGTGTGTGTATACACACACACATACACACACACACACACATAAAATCATTCTCTACATACTTCTATTTATCAGTTCTTTCTCTGGATGCAGATAACATCTTCCTTCATACGCCCTTTGTAGTTAATTTGACCATTTATAATAGTCAAAATGACTTAGTCGCCCTCATTAGAAGCAGGGCTTATTTTATTCTTCTTGCTTATGACCCTGGTAGGGTGCCCCATATGGCGCCAGGGACATAGCAGGTGCTTAATAAAGGCTCTTTGATTGACTGATGTAGAGTTGATTGATTGAATGCAGAATATGCGAAGGGGAATAATATTAAATATGTTTAGAAGGGCTGGTTGAAGCCAGATGTATTGAAATGTCAGACTAAGCTCTTGAGCATATGAATCCTACGGTCAAGATTATGCTTTAAAATGATTTTGGCAGCTGAGCAGAGGCCAGGTTGGAGAGGGGAGATACTAAACTTAGGCATCCAATTGAAGTTCAGTTAGAAGCCCAGGGTAGGATGGGGACTATGATAGGGGAGGCGAGGTGGTGAATACAAAACATATTATGGAGACACAGTTGGGTGGGGTGCTACCACCCATGTGGGTTTCATTTCTTCCTGAAGCCTTAGCACAGGTTTTTGCAATTCAAAGGGCCAACTCAGATGATGGGTAGGTAATGCCCTACTTCATTGTCCAGATATCCAAAGGGCTAGCTTAGCAATAACTCACTTCCCCCTTTCCATTTGGGTAACATTTGCCTCTATAGGGTCTGACGCATGGCCTGTCAGCTGAGACGGCTTCTGTCTCCCCTAATTGGAAAGTCTATTCCTCTAGCAGTGGGCCACAGAGTCCCCTACAGAGATGGAAATGTAGCCTGTCTCTTTAAAGCAGGCTTCCCAGCCACTGATCTAGCTACAGGATGGATGTCTTCTGCCTGGTGAGACTCCCAGGCATGTGGGCTGCCCAAGTTTGCATGTGTTTAAGGCTCTATCTTTCAATGCTTGGCTTCCCTGGAAGAGGACCCCAAGTCAGCAGGGCCTTGCCTCCAGCAGCCAGCTGGGTATGCTCTCCGGGTCCTATTTCAGCCAATAAAAGACCGGGATTCTCTCCTGGACAGCTCAACATTTACTCAACATTTATTACAGATTCCTTCCTTGGACAAAATATCTCTTCTTTCCCTTTGGGGATGCAAGTCTAAAGACTTGACAGGCTTGAGAGGAAGCCGGGGTGAGGTGGGAAGGGAGCTCAAGTTGAAATACCCAGGAGGCAATGGGGCTCTGGAACTCCCCAGACATCGGAGCCTATGTTGCGTAGGCAAGTGGTCTGAATACATCAGTAGCCCCATTATGCAGGTGGGTCCTATGGTTTGAGATGAACTGGAGCACACACACCCCTGCAATAGTGCCATCATCAGCTGGGATCCACACTGGGTCATCCTCCTGTCCCTCCTTCTCTTTTTAATTTTAGAATTTTCTGAAAATGGCCATGGGGAAATAAATAAGAGGGAGCTTTCCCTGGGAGGGAGGCTGAAGGAAATCCTCCCCAGCCCATTTGATCTCCCTTCCAGGCGCATCATTATGGACCAAAACAACATGGAATCAGGCTTGAAGCTTGGCCATCCAGCCCTACAGCCGGAAAGTGAAGACTGTAATACAGAAAAACAGAGTCTCTTACAAAAATAACAATCGAAGCTAAGCCACAGAGCTCAAAAATAGCATCTGGTTCTTCTGGTAAAATGTCTTTTCTTCCCTGCCAGGCCTCGCCCTGGAGATGGGCTCCTGCATTCCTGCTACCGTCCTTCCAACTGGAAAAAGGAGGACAAAAGCAGGATGGGGGCTGGGGAGGAAGGAGAGGAAGATGCTGCTCTGGGGGATGGTAGAGAAAAGAAAGAGGAGTCCTCTGGTTTTATGGAGAACTATCGGGAAGGACAGCTGGATAAAAGTCGGCCAGCAACATACGCAGCATTGCATCCAATTGAATCTTGGTCATGTAGAAGAGATAAGAGAATGCGCCTCTCTCCCAGCTCAACAAAGGTGGGAAAACTTTGGAGGATGGAATGCTGCAGATGATGTCAGACTCGATTGGTATATTTGGTCAGTTTTACTGAACTGCCTCCCCCTCCCCTTTCTTTTCTTCTTTTTCTTTTCTTTTTCTTTTTTTTCTTTTTTAGGCAATTGGGGTTAAGTGACTTGCCCAGGGTCACACAGCTGATAAGTGTCAAGTGTTTGGTCTGAGGCCAGATGTGAACTCAGGTCCTCCTGACTCCAGGGCTGGTGCTCTATTCACTGCACTACCTAGCTGCCCTGGATTGTTCTAAGGGCTAGCTCTCTGCATGTTGAAAGGAGAAATAAAATTTTTTGTTTGTTCATTTTTTTTTTAAGAAGGACAGTTCAGGGGCAGCTAGGTGGCCCAGTGGACAGAGCACCGGCCCTGAAGTCAGGAGGACCTGAGTTCATATCTGGCCTCAGACCAAACACTTGACACTTACTAGCTGTGTGACACTGGGCAAGTCACTTAATCCTAATTGCCTAATTTAAAAAAAAAAGGACAGTTCAAAAACTAGATTCCTTGGAAATTGTCAGAAAATGCAACATACATCTGGAAACAACTGCTTTTAGAACTCTACCACCATCCCGTTTTCTCCAGAAATTACTCCTAAATAGAACTCCAAAGGGAAGCTACCGCTATCCCTTCCCCCACCCCTCAACACCCCCTCTTCCTCCCTCCCTGCCCCAAGACCTCAACCAACCAAATGTCAAACCCTTTGCTCTAAGCCATGAAAGCTTCAGATGTTTATAGGGTGTTTATCCAAGCCATTCAGGCTCCTACTGTTTATAGACAGAGATGGGAAAAAATGTTCAACAGCTTGCATTTCTTGTAGTATTTCTATATTGCGGCTTCCTTTTGCCTTTGTAAGAACTTAAAGGGTGCAAATATTCAAGGACCAGGGGCAGAGGGCACCTCCCTGAGTGGGCTTATGTGGCAGAAGAACTTTTCTGGGAAGAGGGGCTGAGTGCTGGGCCTGAAGTCAAACCTGGCCTCAGACACTTAACAGCTGCGTGACTCTGGGCAAGTCACTTAAGTTTGCCTCAGTTTCCTTATCTGTAAAATGAGCTGGAAAAGGAAATGGCAAACCCCTCCAGTATCTTTGCCAAGAAAACCCCAAATGGGGTCATGAAGAGTCAGATACGACTGAAAAAACTAAACAAAAATAAGAACAGGCTGATGAAGAGGCATCATGGTCTATTTGGCTAGGGACAGTTTCTGCTCATAGATGGGATGGGGACAGCTGGTTTCTTGCAGATGGAGGTTCTCTGTGGTTCTGGAGTTTTTTCAATTATCAGGTTCTGCCAATTTTTCCCTTTCCGTGTCTCCCGGATTTGTCTCTTATTCTATTCTTGTAGCCCCCTACTCCTCAAACCAATCAACAGGTATCTATCAAGTACCTACTATGTTCCAGGCATCACATGAGATGTTGGCAATTCAAAGACAAAAAGAGCTCTCTGCCAAACAGTCTCTTCCATCAAGGAACTTATATTCTTTTCAAACCCTTATCCATCCATTCATCCATCCATCCATCCATCCATCCATCCATCCATCCATCCATCTATCCATCCATTTATTTATTCATGCATATGCCTATCTACCCACCCATCCATCCATCCATTCATCTGTCCATCCATCCATCCATTCTTCCATCCATCCATCCATCCATCCATCCATCCATCCATCCATCCATCCATCCATCCATTCATCTGTCCATCCATCCATCTATCCATCCATTTATTTATTCATGCATGTGCCCATCTTTCCATTCATTCATCCATCCATCCATCCATCCATCCATCATCCATCCATCCATCTATCCATATATCCAGGGATTCATCCATTCAACTGAATAAATAAGCACCTACTATGTGCTAGGCACTATGCTAGTCAATAGAGGACCCAAGACAAAAATGAAACAATCCCCACCCTCAAGTAGCCTCCATCATACAGGTATGGTCTTGCATTGCTATTTAAAGGTTTTGTGTCTTATTGTCTTATTTTCCAAAGAAGAATGTATGCCTCTTGAGGATCAACTAATCAGTCAATCAATCACCCACCCACCCAACCTGACTGACACAATAATGACTTTGGAAGGACCGTGAGTGGCTGGTTGATAAAGGTGGAGTGGACAGACACGTCATAGTGGATACATTCTCCTAGTTATAGAACTTGGGACAAAACAGTAAAGGGCCATTGCTTGGGTGACTTGGAAGCCACCTGCCCCATGGCCCCTTGTAGCTTCTATCATCAGTTCCAGGTGCCAAATGGAAGGGACTGAGGATAGAAGCTACAAGGGGTCAGAAGAGGGAATGAAGCCTGGGGAAATTCCAGAAAGAACACTAGGGTTTGAGTCAGAGACCTGGGCTCAGCATTCATTGCGCCTGGAACTTGGGGTCCTAGATTTACAGCTGGAAGGGACCTTAGGAGATGATCTTCACCAACCCTTCCATTTTACAGAGGAGGCAAACAGACTCAAGGCTCACACTGGTAGTAATGATAGAGCGAGAATCTACATCACGTCCTCTGACTCCATGGCTGGCATGCTTTCCCCTGACCCACACTGCTTATTGATGGGACCCTGGGCAAGCTCCTTCATCTCTCTGGGACTCAGTTTCCAAATTTATAAAAACAGCTTAGAATCTCAAAGTCAGAGGAACTTCAGAAGTCATTTAATGTAGTCCAAAGCTGCACTTTTACAATGTTCTTCTCGCCTTTCAGGGAAGACCTCCAGGGATGGGGAATTCCCTTTCCTTGGAATCTGGAAGAGACAGCAGAGCAGGTCCCAGAGAGGCCTCAGGGATCTCTCTTTCCCCCTCAACCTTCCCTTTTTTATCTTTTCTCAATGCACCCCATACCTCTCCTGATTTCTCCTCCTCTAGGAGAGGCTCCACAGTACCTTCCTTCCTCCAATGTTGAGGACCATTCTCCCCTTGCCCAATGGGCCTCAACATGGACCACAACATTTCCTTACAGGCTGCATTTCCTGCTTTTCATGAGGCAGCTAGGTAGTTGAGTAGATAAGACCTGAGTTCAAATCTGATCTTAGACACTTACTATCTGTGTGACCCTGGGCAAGTCACTTAACCTGGTTTGCCTCAGTTCCTCATCTGTAAAATGAGCTTGAGAAGGAAATAGAAAACCACTCCAGTATCTTTGCCAAGAAAACCCCAAATGGGATCACAGAGAGTCAGACACAACTGAAATGTCTGAACAACAATCATTAGGAAGTTCTTCCTTATATCAGGCCTAAATCTGCTTTTCTGCATCTTATAAGATCACACAGTGGGATCACCCATCCAAGAGCTGAAGAGTCACATAGCCTGTCTTATTTTACAGATGGGGAAACTGAGACCCATTGAGCTGAAGCAACTTCCCTGAGCCAACTCAGGGAGTAAATAAATGGCCAAGTAAAATTTATCCCTCAGCTTCTGCATCAACCAAGGTCAGCCCCTTTCTCTCCTGCACCATATTCTTTTCCACCTTGGTCCCCATTCTGCTGTCTGAGGCCTCTCAGAACAAGTCTGTTCTCAATGAACTCTAAAGTTGACTGCAGCACTAGATCTGCACATCATCTTTGCTGAGAGGTCACCCTAACCTCATCTGCAGCACTCCAGTTGTGTATATTTAAGAGAATTATAAGAGAAGGGGAGAGCCAGAGATCCCAGAAGGGTCGTGGGCCTGAAGGCAGCAGCCTGCATGGTTTCCAGATTCCTGCACATAAAGATATTATCTAAATATCTTTATTTAGTGGACTGGAAGTGAACAAATGACCGAAACCCTTGGTCTTGGCTAATTTCAGCTTTCATGATGACAAACCCCTCCCTCCCTCCTCTCCAGTCCTTTTGTACCTGTATCTGCAGTGCTTGGTATATAGTAAATACTCAAATACTTTTCATTCATTCACGCTTTCAATTTCAATCCAAAATTTCCCTCACCTTTTCTTTTTCATGGAAGTAATTTGTGCTACAGGGCAGCTAGGGTGCGGTGGTTAGAGGAAGATCTGAGTTCAAATCTGGCTTCAGACACCTAACTAGCTGTGTGACCCTGGCCAAGTCACTTAACCCCAATTGCTTTGAAAAAAATTGCTTAAATGATTTTTCATTCATCATCAGTAAGCAGAAGACCTGAGTTCAAATCCACCTGTGAGACTACCTGTGTGATCTTGAGCAGGTCACTTAACTTCGGGTCTCAGTCATCTCATCTTTAATCTTAGCGTCTTCCATCTGCTGTCCAATGTATTCTGTCTGTATCTTGTTTGTATAGTTGTTTGTGTGTTACTTTCCCCATTAGATTGTGAGCTCCTGGAGGGCAGGGATTGTCTTTTACCTTTTTTGTACTTCCCAGTATGTAGCACAGTGCCCGGCACATAGTAGGTGCTTAATAAATGCTTATTGATTGACTGTGAAGTGGGACTGAATGGCCTCTGAGGTCCCTTCCCCTTTTAATTCCATGGTTCTGTGATCCTGATGTATTTAGACCTTTTGTTCTTGACTCTTAATGGCCCCATTTGGGGTTTTCTTGGCAGAAATACTAGAGTGGTTTGCCATTTCCTTCTCCAGCTCATTTTACAAATGAGGAAACTGAGGCAAACAGGGTGAAGTGACTTGCCCAGGGTCACACAACGATTAAGTGTCTAAAGCCAGATTTGAACTCAGGTCTTCCTGACTCAAAGGCCGGTACTTTGTGCCACCTTGCTGCCCCATTTAGGGCTTTAGGTCAGGAATCCTGCTTAAGCAAGGGCCATACAAGGTGATGCTTGGGGCCAGTTTGGTTAAAATCCTGTGCATTTAATCATGCGTCTCCTTTTCTCAGCTCTTTCATTAAGGGCCTTGTCCAACATGTGATTCCTCATCTCACCAACATTTCTTTTAAGAGCTCTCTTTGAAAGCTGGCAGAGGCCTCCCTCCCAAACAGCGCCCATGCTGATGTTAGCAGGTTAAATTTATCCAGCTGCTTTGCCAGACTCTCCTTCATTCCCAGGAGCTGCTTCCCCAAGTCCCAGCAACGTCTCCTCTGTTATGTTCTGGGACCTGTGCTGCCAACAGCAGCTGATGCGTGCAGGCCTGTCCCCAGCTCAGAAAGTGAGGCATTGTGTCAGAAGGATGTATTGTGTCTCCTCATTTAGCACGGACTCTACTTCGCATTTTGTTTCCTTCAGGGTTCTCCAATGAATCTCATTGCTGCCCATGATTTACAGCATCTCAAGCTTCCCAAGTTGCTCTTCCTCCTCAGGGACTCCCGTCTCCCTCAAGGCGGTGTTCTGCTTTCCCATAAAAAAAGGCAGAGGTGGGGCAAAGGGGTTGAAATAGGAATTTCCCCCTCACCCTTGATAGTCAACACAAATGCACACATTTCTGGGGTTGGCTTTTCTGGGATTCACCACCTCATGGCAACCAGCCACTTCCTTCTTAGGGACAGAGAAGTCCCCAGGCAGGAGTTAGTGAGTGATCTGCTGGGCTACCTTTGTTCTGCCGGTTTCTGCATCCGACATTGTCTTTTCATTCCCTTTTGCTTCTGGTTTTCACTTAGCTCAGCACGGGCAGCATTATTCTCTCTCAGCCTGGGCCTCGGTGAGACCTCCCAAGCAAAAAGCAAAATTCTCTCCTGATTAACTATTAGGATTCTTTTTCTCCTCTCTCTTTCCCCCTCTCCTCTTATTCAGATAGTTCGATGTATTTTTCTACTCAGTGAATTGGCCGGTTGTCTTGGTATTATGAAATGAAGAATGCTCAGTCTGGAGGGAAACTGATGTCATTTAGGGGAGGGGTCCTATGGCTCTCAGTCTTCTCAGACTTGGGTAATAATAGTAATAATAACTCACATTTCTGGATTGCTAGGAGAGTTTTTCTCTTCATATATTTAGAGTTTCAAGGGACCATAAAGGTGATTGAGTCCAATCTTTCCATTTTACAGATGAGGAAACTGAGTCTCAGTGAGGTTAAGTGACTTGGGAATCATAGGATTGTAGAGCTAGAAGGAGCCCTAAAGTCCAAACCCTGTCAAAAGAGTCCCAGAGTTTAAGTAATTTGCCTAAAGTCTCCAGGTTAGGATTTTTCGATCATAGGATTATTGGTCTAGAGCTGGGCTTAGGGTGCCCCTAATTCCCCTCTCCCTTTCTGGTTCTGCTTTTGACTGTGTCCACCATGCTTCAGCCACTATCCCACCTTGGAATTTCTCTTAGAGCCTGGGGTGTCTGCACCCTGAAACATCCATTAATCCCTGTGACTTTCCCACCTAGGGACAGTCCTCCGCCATGCTGGTCCTCTTTTCCCTTTGGCGAGTTCCTCTCGGGGCCTCCATTTTGTGCAGGTGCCCAAGCTCTTCCCAGGTATGCCTTAACTTTCCAGACTTCCACTCCATCCCTCCCTTCCTTCCTCACCTCGCAGACAGCATTCCAGCAACCTTTTATGCGTTGTCTTCCCACTTTAGAACATAAGTTCTCTGAGGACAGGAACTGTCTTTGCCTTTATTTGCATCCCTATCACTTAGCACAGTGCCTGGCATGTATGTAGTAAGTGTTTAATGAATACTTTTAGCCTTGCCTTGCCTTATCTGGAAAGGATATCTGTCTTCATTTGGCCTAACTTTCCTCCTGCACCCCTATTTTACAGATGAAGAAACCAATGACTGCCAAGGGTCATCCACGTAGGAGCTCAGATTTAGAGCTGGAAAGGACCCCATTGGTCATCTAGTCCAACCCCTCCATTTTACAAATGAGGAAACTGAGGCCTCAGACAGGTTAAGTGACTTGTCCAAAGTCACTCAGGTAGAGACTTGGCAGAATCAGGAATCACATTTCGAATCCAAATCTACTGCTCCATGATAATGATATTCTACCTTTTTGTGAAGTAAATGGTACAAATATTATCACCCCCCAATTTACAGATGAGCAAACTGAGGCTTGGAGAGGCTACGGCTCCTAGGCATCTCTCATGGGAAATCTTTCTCATTCTCCTTAACTGTTAGGGCTCTCTCCTGCTCTTTAAAATGACCACGTATGTCTTCACTGTCTATATGTTGTGTATCCCAGTAGAACACAAGCACGTGTTTTATCTTTGTTTCCCCATTGCCTAGCACAGTGCCTTCCATAGGCTAAGGGCTTCATAGATTTTTGGTGGATTAAATTGGCTTAGATTAAGTGACTTGATTTAGTAGAACAAAAACCTCTTGAGGGCAAGGAGAGTCTGAATTTCACATTCATTTCACCAGTTCCTAGTACAGTGAATGATACATAGGTACATAGGCTGCTCACAGAGGTAATCAGATCTCAACCAGGATTTGACCTTGGGTCTTTTGACGTTAGTAGGACACTTCCCAATACATCTAACTAGGACTTGGCTTGCCGCTTCCCCTCTTGGTAATCACTCTTACCGCTCCCTGTATTCTATGCTGCCCTCACTTAGTTGTACAGAAAATGATGGATGTTTCTATTTTCTCCCTGCCTCCATATTTCTGGAATAATTATAACTTACATTTACACAGCACTTGGGAGTTCCTAGGATCACAGATTGACAGCTGGAAGTGAACTCAAAGGTCATCTCGTCCATCCCCTGATTTTAGAGATGAGGCAATGGAGACCTGGAAAAGCTAAATGACTGCCCCAAGGTCACACAGGGAGTAAATATCAGAGGCAAGACTGAGTCGAATCTGAAAGTTCCCTGATAGCATCCGGATTGCAGGTCTGGTGAGTTGATGCTTTCTTCCCCTTGCTGATATTTGACTGTTATGAAGAAAGGGATTTGACACCCCACCTAAATCAACAAACATTATTAGGTTCTAAAATGTACAAAATTAAATTGCCTATTTTAGGAAATGCCTTCTGCTAAAAAACTAATTGATGTTTACTGCTTGATTGAAATGGGAAGTCTACTGGTGGGGGCTCCTGGATGGCAATATTAGAATCTCAACCTTTTCAGGTTACCCCTAGAACCCTTAGGATAAGAGTTAGTTGCCCTCAAGGGGCTTGTCCTTCCAATGCCAGTGCAAATTGGAAAGTGGGGGAGGCAAGGGGTGCTACATTGTCCTAAAACCATTAGATTTATACATGTGGTGTGTTTCCCGAACCATGTTCCCTAGAATCCTGGGATTCAACACAGCGAGGAAAAGGGCTCTAGGAGAAAATATCTGTTAAGGATATTTTCCCTTCTAAAATACAAAATTATATATGTATCATCCACATAATTGATTTTTTTTAAAAAAGCTGATCAATGCCATTCCTAGCACATCCTTTGTCAGGCAGGTGTTCCCTATCCCCACCACAATACCAAAACTGCTCTTTCGAAAGTCACTCATTACCTCCTACCAAATTACCTACCCAAATCCAATGGCCTTTTAAAATTCTTTATCCTCTTTGCTCCCAACCCCATACATTTTCTGACTATCTCCCTAGCCTAGAATGCTCTTCCTCCTCATCTCTGCCTCCTCCTGGCTTCCGTGGCTTCCTTCAAATCTCAGTTAAAATCTCACCTTCTGCAAAAAGCCCATCCTGATTCCCTCTTAATATTAGTGCTTTTCCTCTGCCAATGACTTCCAATTTATCCAATATATATTTTGTCTGTACAATCAATATTGTACATGTTATCTCCCCTCATCAGATTGTGAACTCCTCGAGGGCAGGAGCTATTTCTGCCTTTCTTTACATCTCCCACACTTGGTATGGCCTGGCACCTGACAGGTGCTGGATAAATACTTGTCCACATGTGACATTAGGTATGGCAAATTTTCAATTCAAAAATAGATTTAACATTCTCAGTTTCATCCCCGACTCCACCTTTTTCCTGATGACAATCCGTGCCCTGCCCCCTTCCCTGTCCCAATCAGTTTTTATGGGTTCTATGAACATATTTCTAAGTGACAGAGTTTTCTAATGGCGCATGAGTTATGCTACCAACATAGAACCATCAATCATTCCACAGTGCTTGGCATAGAGTAAGCTTTTTAAAAAAATGCTTTTTAATTCATTCATCCATTTTTGTAACTTTTTTTCAAACCAAGTTTGTGGTGTCATGGAAAGCCATTAGATCAGGAAGCAGAGATCTTGGTTCAGAGGGTCAGAGAATTTTAGTCTAAAAGGGGATTTAGTGATAAACTGATCGAAATTCTTCACTTTGCAAGAGAGGACATTGACCATCAGAGGCAGCCTGATATAACAGAAAGACAGCAACCTCGTGGCTCATAGACCTCACTGTGACCCTTCTGAGCCATGTAACCCTGGAAGACTCATTTAGCCACTATGACCCTCGCTTCCTTATCTATGAAATGAGAATAATACCTGTTTGGAAGTGTTTTAATGAGGATGAAATGAGATAGTGAACAAAAAATGTTTCCTATACTGTAAAGCCCTATAATCACATAAGTTATTAATATTATCATTTTACTAAGCAGTCACTTATTTAGAGCCTATTACATTCTGGGTACTGTGCTAAGCTCTGGGGGTACAAAAAAAGGCAGAAACACAAACCTAATGATTATTAGTGCAGACCTGTGATTCCATAGTCAGAGAGAACTTCTGGGAAGAAAACTCCTTTTGCCAATGCTGCTCTGTGACCTCCAGCCTTCAGGTTGACTTGCCCGAGATAATTAAGCTAGTATGTACCTGAGAAGGGACTTGAATCTGGATATTCTCAGCTCTGAGGCCAGCCTTTCCATACACCATAAACTTTGACAATGATTATCTAATCAGTGGGGTGCTGGTAAATGTTTAACAATCAGCTCTCTGGAGGGGGAAATATACACTTGGCATACTTTTAAACTTAATCTGATCTCGATAAAATTTTTTCTATGCCTTCTTCAGTCTAGACAATCAACAGAACAATAAATCACACATTGATTTGTAATATTTGTCCATTTCAAAGGTATAAATGCTCACATTGAACATTTAACAATTGGCTCTTGTGAGCTGGTTTGAGCTGGCTCTGCACGCTCCTGGATCCTCGTATATTTTCCCTGGGGAAGGGGGAGCCTTTAGAAAGAATGGATGACGTACCACAGACAATATCGGCTCAGTGCAGTCCAAGAGCTACCTCACTGACACAGAGATGGAGAGAGAGGGGCTGGGACTTTCTTAGGAAAAAACATCATTCGAAACACTTTGAGAAATGATCCTTGGAGCAGCCCAACCTGGGCTCCTCGTAAAACTTTCCCATGACGTCAGGTCTCTGCAATCCGGCAGTGACTGCCACTGGGGCTCCTGGCGTGATCTCCATAAATCACCCAGGAGGCATACCGGCCTGCTTGGAATGGTTCACATTAGGCTTCAGTCGAAGCCTTCAGGTCTAAAGAGATTTGAGCAAATTGGAGATAGATCAAAAATGCCGGGGAGAGGAAGAACGCAAATGCTTGGCCTTGGCTCCAATTTTCCCCAATCACGGGTCGCTAAGTGGTTCCTGGTTTTCATTTGACTTGTAAAGTTTGTTGCAGGGAACTGTGGAATGAAGGGTCACCAAGCCACCCAGCCCCCTTTGCTGTCGAGAGTGGAGATTTTTCCAACTCACAGTGGGAGAAAAAAGAGTGAGAGATGATGGAGTAGAATTGGACGAGGCTGGCGACCAGTAGGTGGGAGAAGTGTGTCCTTTAGTTAATCAGGCAATCAGTCCCCAAGCATTTATAAATAGCTTATTATATACCAGGGACTGGCCAGAGCTTCTTTGATGTAAAGAGGCTCCTGAGTACAGGAGCAGTACCAGGACCATCAGGGCCGTAGTAAAGACGATGGTGCTTCCTGCCTCATCAGTGACCCTCACCATAGGTTATTAATGTATTACTGCCCACTTAGTACTCCCTAATCCCTCAGCCAGTACCTCCACCTTCCTGAGAGTCCCCTGGAGGGGATGGGGAGCACCAATTTCTTTTTTCCCCTTGGAAATCTCTGAGGGATTGTCCTCTTCGTCTATGAGGGTTGGGTAGACATGCCTACCACCCTTCCCCTTGACCCTATCTCAAGAATGGCTCCTCTTGGTCCTCCAAGCCCCCTCTGGGGAGCCGCTGTCCAATGACCATGGGGTAGGTGTTGCACAGCTAGGTGATGTGAAAGGGTCAATCAGCTCTAAATTACATTAAACAAAGGGCTCCTGTGGGCTCACCTTTGCCCCTTTCTGCTGGGACCCATGAATTCTTCTGCCCTTGGGACCAGTGTCTTGGACTCCTCTGCTCACACTAGGACTAGGTCTCCTGCAGACTGCCCTTGCCACTGGAGGCTCAGCCTCCTCATTGAATAGATGAGGAAACTGAGTCCTAGAGAGGTAAAATTACTTCCCCAGGTTCACATAGGTAGTGAACATAACAGTTTTGTTATTGGTAAAAGGAGAAGGTTGGACTCTAAAGTCTCTTCCTGTTCTAACATGACATGTTTTATGATTCTGTATTGAGGACTCTTCCCTCTTGTAACAGCCATTCCCCTCTGTGTTCTGAGGTCCCTCCTGGGTCTGACATTTTCTCTTCTAAGGTCCATCCCAGCTCCAACTTCAGATTCAATCCCACGTTCTGAAGGAAGTTTTCCCTGGCCCGCTCTGCTCTCATCTCTTTTCTCCTTAGCTCTTCAATGCCTTCTCTCTGAAATTACCATTATCTTCCCTGCATATATCTTGTATGTACAGAGGTATTAACATGTCATGTCTAGCCTTAGAATATAAGTTCCATGAAGGCAGGAATCATGTCTTTGCCTTTATTTCTAACCCCAGGACTTAGCACAATGCCTGGCACATAATAACTACTTAAGAAATGTCTGTTGACTGACTAACGGATTACCTGTTATTGAATTATCTTTTATTGTTTCCAATCTTGCCCATCTCCCAAAGTACAGTAAACAGGGACGTCTGCTATCTGTGCTCATGGAAAGTTGTCCTGTTGCCAGGTAAGGCAGAGCCGTCAACGCTCTATTTTCCATTGTCTCTTGTTGTTGAGACTCCGGTGATCTGGGAATAGCTCTGGCAATGCCCATGATGACTTTGAATAAGGAAACAATTTCCTCATTAGAGTGTTGTGGACACTTACCCCTCCCATTTGAGCTTTTTTTTTTAAAAAGGGGATTCCTTTTAGGGAAGCAGAAGGGATGCCAAACCCTATCCCCATCAAAGAGAAAAGATGGCAGAGACAACTGGGGCTACATTGCCAATATACATTGGCAGGGGTGGGGCTTTCTCTTTCCAGACATTTTGTTGTGAGTCATAGGATGGTAGATCTAGCATTGGAAAGGTCTTCAGAAGTTATGTGGGCCAACTCCCTTATTTTACAGATGTGGAAACTGAGGTCTAGAGAGATGACTCGAGTCAATTAATATCACACATATATTAAATGACAGAACTGGCGTTGGAATTCAGTTTTAAGACAAGGTGAGAGTTGAATTATGGTTCAGGAGGACAAGACAAAAACAGGCTAATTCTACCCAAGAGGGCAAAGTGTAGGGAAAAGAGCATTGGCCTAGAAATTATGAGAGCTGAGGTTGAATCTTGGTTCTGTTGCTGACTGGTAGAGTGACTTCGGGCAAATCATTGGAGTTGTCCAAGGTTTCCTCATTTACAAAATGAAGCAATTGGATATAGAGCAGCCTGGTGTAGTAGAAGGAGTCGCAGACAGACGTGGAATCAAGTTTTATCTCTTCCATTTAGCAGATTGTGACCTGGAGTACGTCATATTACTTCTCTTAGCTTCTATCTTCTCTACAAAACAAGGGTGTTGGTTAACATATCTCTGATATCTCTTCCAGATTCTGACCTTCTGTTACCACCGGCACCACCATCATCTTTTTTTTTTTTCAGGCAATTGGGGTTAAGTGACTTGCCCAGGGTCACACAAGGACAAGTGCTTGGTCTGAGGCCAGATTTGAGCTCAGGTCTTCCTCACTTCAGGGCCGGTGCTCTATCCACTGAGCCACCCAGCTGCCCCCACCATCATCTTCTTCTTCTTTTTCTTCATCATCTTCATCATCATCTCTTCCTCTTCCTCCTCCATCTTCTCCTTCTCCACCTCTTCTTCCTCCTCCTCCTCTTTCTTCTTCCTCTTCTCTTCCTCCTCTTCCTCCTCCTCCTCTTCCTCCTTTTCTCTTCTTGTTTTATTTTTCTTCCCCAATGACATATGACTAAGAAAAATGAGATAATGGTTAGAAATATTCCAATGTTTTGTTTCCTTACCTCAAGTTCTAGGGTTGAACGAAATTTCAGATACTTCTCTAGGGAATGATTCTAGGGGAAATGGTAATTCTGGTGGTCTGACTTTGAAATCACATTCTGGTAACTTGACTTTCGATGAATGAATCAGTCAACAAACATTTACCAAGCGCCTGTTATGTGTGATGAGCACTCTGCTCAGCACTGGAGATATCTATGAATGAGGCAAGCCTTACTCTCAAGGAGCTCTGGGATTTGGTCTCTTTTGCCTCAAAGGGGACCTCCTACCCTATTCAAGAGCGCCCTGGACTTGGACTCCAAGCACCTGGGCTTCCACCCAAGCCTTCCCTCTAACTATCTAACAGTTTTCCTCTAACTGTCTAACTTTGGAGAATTTGCTTAATCTCTCTGTGCCTCAATTTCCTAATCTGTAAAATGACTGCTTTTGATTAAGATGACCTCATAAGGTCCTTTCAGGTCTGGCTCCATGAGCAGCTAGGTGGTGAAGCGGATAGAACCCTGGACCTGGAATCAGGCAGAGGAGTTTTAATCTGGGTAAGTCATTTAATCTCTGTTTCAGTTTCTTCATCTGTAAAATGGGCATAATAACAGCATTTACCTCCTAGGGTTGTGGTGAGGACCAAATGAGATAATATTTGCAAAGAGCTTAACACAGGGCCTGGCACATAGTAGACGCTGTATAAATATTTAATTCCCTCTCCCCTTGCCTCTACCAGTCCCGAAATTTTATGCTCTTATTATTATTATTTTTTAGGCAGTTGGGGTTAAGTGACTTGCCCAGGGTCACACTAGTGAGTGTTACATGTCTAAGGCCAGATTTAAATTCAGATCCTCCTGACTTCAGTGCTCTATCCACTGGGCCCCCTAGCTGCCCCAATTTTATGCTCTTATCAATCTTACTTGGATAATCTTATGCAGGTAACGTGACTTCTCCAGCCCTCATTTTCCTCATCTGTAAAATGAAAGAGCTGAGTAAGGTAGATGACCTCTGAGATCCCTTTTGGATCTAAATCTGTGAAACCAAAAATCAATCTCTCGGAAATCATAGAACCATAGATTCCTAGGGCAGTGAGGGGGGCAGGTGGGCATCTCCACTCATCCTGATGTGTATCTGGCCACTGGACCCAGATGGCTCCGGAGGAGAAAGTGAGGCTGGTGACCTTGCATGGCCCTGCCTCACTTAAATCCAATTCACTCACATGTCATGGCATCCCCTCCCTGAATGAAGGACAAAGGGACCTCAGGGATTGTCTCATCTGACTTATCCATTTTACAGAGAAACAAACTGAGACTCAGGGTAAGAAAAGAATTATAGACTCACCTAGTTCTAATCTAGTATGGAGTACTAGAAACTTCTGGGGCTGCATGGATTTGATGTTACTTCCCTCACAAAGGATTTCCTGCTAAAAACTCTTCTTTCCAAAGCTGTCTACTTAACACACGGCTTTGAGGGAGTTAAGACTCTAGGGAAATAAATCCACCCTCTTTCTTCTTGCTAATGGTATTATAATCCCGGCCTCCCCATTCAGCCTTCTCCCAAGTTTTCTGCTTTCTGTGTGCATGTCGTTAAAATACGATGTACCTTAAAAGCCATTCCAGCCTCCTGTGATGTGGTCCTAAAAATGATTCTGGCATTACTTACCTCATTCCCATCATGTCAGATGTGAGGCTGCTGCTAGATGAATCATGGGAGACATGAAATACTTAAACAAAATGTTTTTCTTGCTGATTGTAGCACTGGGGTTTATTCGATTAAAGGATAAAGGGAAATTGATCAAATATGTGAGGCTCCATACTTTATTTTTATCTCTCCAGAGCAAATTTCAGATGTGGGGCAGTCTGAGTAGACTCGCCTTTTATTCTCCTTGAGAGAGGAAAGGCGTGTGTCAAGTATTTGGTGACTCAGCCATCTAGAAGGATTATTGGCTAATCGCCATCTCTTAATTTCCAAAGCCTGCTGTTGAGCTTGGAGGGTTCCAACCAGTGGCAGGAAGCCCCATTCCTAATAGAATGGTCCAGAGATTTTTACGATACACTGACTTGGAAGCTTTCATGTAATTGGTGAAGAAATGCCATTTGGTTCATCTGGCTAAACTTGATCTGTTTTCTAGGAATACTCTTGCCTTTGACCCAGGAGGACTAATAGCATGGTCTGTAGGGCTGTTAACTTTCAGGAGTGGTAGGATTTCAGGAAATGGTCAGGAGGCTGAGGGCTAGGCTACTGGTGTCATGTCTCACCATGGATTCAGAGCTGGAAGGAGCCATAGAGGTTATCAAGTCTGAACCCCACATTTTACAGATGGGAAAACTGAGGTCCAAGATCAATGACTTGCCTAGAGTCACACAGTAACTGGTAGAACAAAACACGTCCTCCAACTCCAATTCTACTACTTTCTACCATACCATAATGTCTTGGGAGATTAGGGTAGAACAGAAGATGACAGGCTTTCTGTCCAGCCTTACTTTAATTCTATTACTGAAACACAGAATCTCAGGACAGCAAAGGGCAGCTAGTCCAACTGTACCTGGAAAAGAATTTGCAGCAGAGTTAACATGTGATCATCCAGCTTTTTGTTTGAAGACCACAAGTGAGATCAGCCTAAGGAAGCTCATCCCCACTTGGGAATAGAGCTAATCATTAGGAAAGGTTTCCTGACATTGAGCCTGGGATTATCTCTTTGCAATGATCCTGACTCTGTCCTGGCACATAGCAGGCATACATACATACATGCATACATATACATACACACATACACATACACACATATACATATACACACACATAACACATATACATATACATATACATATACATATATGTATACACATACACATACACATACTTATACATACACATATACATATACATATACATATACATATACATATACATATACATATACATATACATATACATATACATATACATATACATATACATATACATATACATATACATCATATATGTGTATTGATTCAAATATATGAGAACAGGAGCCATTCCCCAATAGATAAACAGCCTAAGGATATGAACAGGCAGTTTTCAAAGGAAGAAATCTAAGCTATCAACAATCATGTGAAAAGATGTTTTGAATCAGTGATAATTAAAGAAATGCAGATTAAATCAACTCTGAGTTATCAGCCAACAACTTATCACCCTTCCCCCTCAATATCCTTCAAATACTTGAAGACAGTTATCCTGTCTATATATATTTTCTCTTCTACAGATAAAACATGCTTAGTCCTTTCAATTTATCCTCATATGCCACAAACTTGAGACCCTTGGCTATCCTAGGCAGGTGGGTGGTGGAGTGGGTAGAGAGCCAGATATGGAGTTAGAAGGATCTGGGGTTCAAATCTTGCTTCAGATATTTATTAGCTGTGTGACCTTGGCAAAATCACTTAACCTTTTAGTTTCAGGTTTCTTCATCTGTAGAATGAAGATAATGACAACATCTGTCTCATAGGGTTGTTGTGAAATCAAATGAGATAACAAATGGAAAGCACCTTGGAAATATCAAAGTATTATATAAATGTGCATTATAATTATAATAATAATTATTATTATACTGGTGGCAATTTTTCCTTTTTTGGTTATCTTTGCCAATCTAATGAGTATAAGCTAGTAACTCGGAGTTGATTTAATTTGCATTTCTCTAATTATCATTGATTTGGAACTTTTGTGTTTGTTTGTTTTTTGGCTTGGCAATGGGGTTAAGTGACTTGCCCAGGGTCACACTAGTGAGTGTTATACGTCTGAGGCCAGATTTGAACTCAGGTCCTCCTGACTCCAGGGCTGGTGCTCTATCCACTGCACCACCTAGCTGCCCCTGGAACTTTTTTTCATATGATTGTTGATAGCTTTGATTTCTTCCTTTGAAAAGTGCTTGCTTAACCCCAATTGCTTAACAAAAAAAAGCAAAAAAAAAAAGTGCTTGTTCATATCCTTTGGCTATTTATCTGTTGGGGAATGGCTCTTGTTCTGATACATTTGAATC
Organism: Phascolarctos cinereus; assembly: GCF_003287225.1. Classification (NCBI taxonomy): domain Eukaryota; kingdom Metazoa; phylum Chordata; class Mammalia; order Diprotodontia; family Phascolarctidae; genus Phascolarctos; species Phascolarctos cinereus. The sequence goes on along the minus strand of NW_027555514.1, from coordinate 274,795,825 downwards.
CATTTGAATTTGAATCAATCTATATATATGTATATGCACATGTGTACATATATATTATATGTATGTGGAGAGAGAGAGAGGGAGAGACAGAAGAAGGGGGGGAGAGAGAGTGAGAGAGGGGAGGAGGGAGGGAGGGAGAGAGAGAGAGAAAACAAGCTTTATTGGAGAAACTTGATGCAGTGATTCTGCCCATTACCTGCTTCCCTTTTGAATTTCATATAATCATAACCGTCCATTTTATCTTCTGTGATCCTTTCTATCCCTTAGTCAAGAACTCTTCTCTACACATAGTTGTGACATTTTTCTTCCTTGCTCCTCTAATTTGTCTATGATGTGTCTTTTTATATTGAAGTCCTGTATCCATTTGGAGCTTATCTTGGTACATGGTGTAAAATATTGGTCTATACCTAGTTTCTGACAAACTGCTTTCCAATGTGCCCAATAGATTTTTATTGAATAATGAGTCCTTACTGCAGTAGCTAAAGTCCTTGGGCTTATCAAATACTATGGTACTACTGTCAATGTCTGTTTGCTCCTCTCTGCTGTGTGCCTAATCTGTTCTACTTTTTGACTTCTCTACATTTTAACAAGTGATTCCAAGGATTACCACTTTGTAGCATAAGTTGAGATCGGGTACTACGAGGGTCCCTTGCTCCCACTTCCCCCCCTCCCATTATTTCTCTTTGAAATCTTTGACCTTTTGTTCTTCTCGGTGAATTTAATTATTATTTTTTACAGCTGTATAAATATATTTTAATAATATATTAAAATTTTCCATCCCCATATATAAATTCTCTGGTAGTTTGATTGGTTTAATACTAAGTCAATTAATTTAGTTAGCATTATCATTTTTATTATAGTGGCACAGCTTCCCTATGAGCAATTAACACTGTTTTAATTATTTAAGTCTATCTTCATTTTTTTAGAAAGTGTTGTTGCCACATTCATAGTTGTATTCATAGAGTTCCTGTGTGTCTGACTCCCAGATATTTTTATATATTCTATAATTATTTTGAGTGGAATTTTTCTGCCTAGGTTGTTCCGCTGGAATTTTTTTATAATACAAACATGCTGATGAACTATGTGGATTTATTTGATATGCCACAACTTTGTTGGTTATTATTTCAATTAGTTTTAATGGACTACTTTTAGTTCTCTAGGGAGACTATCCTATTATCTGCAAAAAGTGAGTTTTATTTCCTATTTACCTATGCTTACTTCCTCATACTCTTTCTTTTTTTGGTCGTATTGCTATACCTAGCATTTCTAGAACTGTGTCAAATGATAGTTCTAAGAATGGACATCCTTGCTTTGCCCAAACATAGGATACTTGGAAAGAGACATATAAAAGGGCACAGGGCGCTGGGCAAAGAGGAAGGCTGCATGGATTAGTGGGAAGAGTCCCAAAATGGTGGTTTGAAGATCAAAGTTCAAGTTCCAGCTCCTCCATAAATATACTAATTAGTTCAGTAAACATTTATGAAGTGCCTGCTATGTGCTAGCTGCTGTGCTAAGTGCTGGGGATACAAAGAAAGGCTAAAGATAATCTCTGCCCTCAAAGAGCTTACAATCTAAAATGTAAACTCATTCAAGTCTTACAACTTCATTGGGCCTCTATAAAATGGCGGTGCAGAAGAGGTTAAACTAGGTGATATCTGAAGTAACAGTGAGGCAGTACAGTGGATAGAGCATTGGACTTGAAGTCTAGGAGACCTGGATTTCAGTACTGCCTCAGACACTTACTAGCTGTGCGGTCCTGGGAAAACCACTTCTCTGTGCACATAGTAGCCATTTAATACATTCTAGTTGACTGACTGATTGACAGGTCCATGCCCTCAAGGAGCTTACATTCTAATTGAAGAGACAACATGCAAATTACCTATGTACATCCCAAATATATACAAGGTAAATGGAAGATGGGCTAGACCTTCCTCAGAGAGATGAAACTAGGATTGGGAACAAATAGGAAAGACTTCCTGTAGAAGATTATTGTTGGAGCTGAGTCATGAAAGAAGCCCAGGAATCCAGGAAGTAAGAAAGAACAGCATGGTAGGCATGGGGATAGCTTGGATGAAGGCATGTTGGGAGATGGAGTGGTGTCTATGAGGGAAAACAAAAAAAGCCATTGTAGTTTAATCATACGATGGAAGGGAGTCAAGAAGAATAAGACTGGAAAGGTAGGAAGAGGATAGGTCTTTGAGAAACTTTAAATGACTAACAGAGGAGTGTGTCTGTCATTGCTAATCAACAATATGCCCTGAAAAATATCCTGTGACCTCAATCTACCTGGGTTGAGAAAATTTGCCCTGAAAAATATCCTGTGACCTCAATCTACCTGGGTTGAGAAAATTCCAAATGACCAGCAAGATTCAGAAGAAAGAACCAAGACGTTTGGGATGACCTCTCTTTTTCAAATGCCATTAGAAGGAGAGAAGGGTTTGACTTAAAAGGAGAGAAGTCAAAGGGCAATCTGGCAATGCCTGCAATGGCCAAAGCCAAACATTGTAGCCAAGCAGGGTCCCTCCTGGCATAGACTCTATGTAACAATGGGTCATCAGGCATGGGACCTCCTTTTCAAGTGAGGAGCACATCTGTTGAAACACAACACTCCTGCCACCAGCCTGGTGGACAGCTGCATTTGCCTCCTTCAGAATAAATATCATGAGGCTAGAGATCCAAATGAATGAACGTGGAGCCGATTCACAATCTGATGCAAATGTAATGGGCATGGGGCCAGAAAATATTCTTAGCCTGGACATTTGTGTAGGGCCTAAATTTAACCTGCTGGAACTCTTTCAAAAGTACCAGGCTAGGAGAATTTTTGCAATGAAGAGTTGGCCATTCAATGAGATTTCTGTCAATTAAGTTAGAATGCTATGATCTTGGCCATGCCTCCCAAGAAGCTGAGCTACTTTGACACTGTTTAGCCTCCATTATAGTCACAAAGTGCAAAGAATCCAAACCATGATGCATTAGAGGCATATTTACATATGACTCAATAGTCATTGTACTCATCATTCTTGCCATTGCTAATGGTTCTATGATACTTCATGGTTACAAAACCAATCTACACCTTACCTTATTGGAGTCTCACTATAATCCTGTGAACTAAATACTCAAGGGTATCATCCCATTTTCTAGGGGCACACTGTCCCTCATTAGATTGTAAGCTCCTTGAGGGCAGTGATTATCTTTTGCCTCTTTTTTGTATCCCCAGTACTTAGCACAGTGCTAGGCACATAGTGGGAACTTAATGAATGTTTACTGATTGACTCAGATGAAGAAATGGAGATTTGGGTGGGAGGATAAGCATTTATATAGCCCCCATTATGTGTCATTTTTATACAGTACTTACTATGTGCCAGGAACTTACCTTGACCCCGTTTGCCTTATTTCTTCATCTGTAAAATGAGCCGGAGAAGGAAATGGCAAACCACTTTAGTGTCTTTGCCAAAACAAAAATGAAAAACAAACAAAAAAAACCAAATTGGGTTACAAAGAGTTGGACATGACTGAAATGACTGAGCAATACGTGCCAAGCACCGTGCTAAGCAGTTTCCCAAATATTATCTCATTTGATCCTAACAACAACCTTGTGAGGTGGGTGCTGTTATTAGTGCCATTTTGCAACTGAGGAAACTGAAGCCAAGTTAATTGACTTGACCAGGATCACAAACACACACACACATACATACACATACACATATGAACATGCACATACACACACAACACACACACACACACTTGAGAAGATGGATTTAAACTGGATTTAAACTCAGGTCTTCCTGACTCCAGGTCCAGTGTTCTGCACCATTAGCTACCTCAGGTCAAGTCAAGGGATCTGAATAAGATGGGAGAAATGATACTTGGATTGTGAAGGATGAGCTTCTTAGACCATGACATGGTCTCAAAAGGCAGGATATTCGTGTTATGTGACCTGTAGTGTGGAGCAGTGGAAATAACTGTGGATTTGGGCATTGGCAAGACTCCGATTCCGTTCATGGTGGGCTTCCAATTCCTCGTCTGTAAAATGAAGAGTTTGGACCACATAGCCTCTGAGGTGACCTCCAGCTCTAGGGTCAGTCAGTAAACAAGCAGTTATTAAAGCGCCTGTTACCTACCAGGCGCTATATTAAGTGCTGAGGATACACAGAAAGGCAAAAGACAATCCCTGCTCCCAAGAAGTCCACAGCCTAAAGGGGAGACAAAAGCTAGGCAGTTATGTATGAGCAAGATACATGCAGGATAAATTGGAGATATTCCCAGAGAGTTGGATGGCCCTGGCATTAAGGGAGAACAGGAAGGGCTTCCTATAGAGACTAGGATTTTAGATGGAGCTTGAAGGAAGCCCAGATTCAGAGGTCCTGTAACTATATGAATGTTAGCTATAATTATCAATAAAGGGCAGAAGACACAAACCAACACATTACAGGAACTGGAGGTATCTGTGGGTTATTTAGGTGATCCTAAGTCACACTGTTGGCAAGTAGAACAGCTAGACTTCAGAAGCACATCTCCTGACCCCAAATCTGATATCCTACCTTCTCTCTCAGGTCATCTCTCAGTAAGGGCTTTGACAGGTGTCTCCTCTAGTTACTTTTGCAACAATCTTGACCAAGAGGACAGAACAGGTTGCAGATAGAATAAACCTGAACAGCGACAAGGTGAACAGGAATGTCCTTGGTGCTGTAATGGAAAACCACAGCTCAACACCTCAAAGATTGAAGCAAAGCCCACATCACACAATTGGCAATATGCAGGCTCCCTCCAAGAAACGTGATTCACAGAAACTGAAGCATGCCTGGTTTCCACTCATAAGAGAGCCTTAATGAACAAAGGAAGCTCTGGGGAAACCCACATGGTAATTCCAGGTGTTGAAGACAGCCTATGAAATGTTACTCCCAGATGGGGGCAAATCGAAGTTGCTCTCTTCCACAGGCCAGAAGTCAGGCAGGGACATTGGCTTGGAAGAAGATGGAAAAGGTTTGGCACTGCCTGGAAGAGCCTGAAATAAAAAATAAGATAGGAACCACCTGCTTTCACTATCTGGCTGGCTCTGTGAAAGGTTTAAAGCACTCCAGACTCAAGAGAAGTTTTGACTGTTATGTTTGTCTGCTTCATAAATGCAGTCCTGTTGGGGTACCCTGAGAAAGACAATTTTTAGCCCATCAGCTAGCATTTTTTGAGAGTCCATTAAAGACCAAGTTCTGGGTTTGGTGCTGTGGGGCATAAAGGGATGTCCAATAACGTGTCTCTGACCTCGAATGAATTTATAACTTGAGTTATGATGGCATGGACTGTGTCTGATTGTATCACCAATTGCTTTGCACACAGTGGGAGCTTAATAAATGCTTATTAAGTTGAATTTGTTGAAGGGGGAAGATATAATTTATACACATGAAACAGGAGTGAAAAAATATTCTTTAATATTGCAAAAGATTTGTAATTTAATCAGTATGGATATGCCTTGTACCAATGTAGACCGCAACATCTTCATGCCAGAGAGGATGGTCTTCCCAAATTTCTGTGGTCAATACAATTGAACCCAGCTCCACCCCACCTCACCCAAGCCAATCCAACCCAACTTAAACTAATCCTACTTCATCCCACACCAGTCAATTCCATCTCAGGCATCCCATTTCAGCCAACCCAATCTAACCTAAAATAATCCTACTTTAGCCTAGCCCAGTTTGACATCTTAGTCAAACTAATTCAATCCAACTGGATTCATCCTCATCCCATCTTATTCCATCCCATCCCCCTCCAACCAATCCAACTCAGACCCACTCAATCCCATCTAAAGCAACCTGATCTGATCTAGTACAATACAATAATCATTAAGTATTCCAGCCATTTTCTTACCATTTTTTCCCCCTGCCTGCTGTTATACTCTCTGAACCAGTAGATCTTCTTAGCTCTGGAATGCCTACCCTTGGGCCTGGGCTTTCTTCATTGGTGAATGTGGCTCATGACCTACAATATCTAACCAGACCCAGCCATGCTTCACATTCCACTCTGGCCACCTTCTGGCCATCTGCTCTGTCTTCTAACCCTACCCTCTTCTCCAAACTCTGCTTTCCAGCTCTGTAATTGTAATCAAATTGATACTATCTTTGCTGCTAGAAAGTTCATGTCAGTCAACTCCCACATGGCACAACTTAACATCCCTGCGAATTCTCAAATCAAAACACACCTTCCTACTCATCATTCCTTTATTTGTCTTCTGTAGAACACAAGCTTCTTAAGAATGGGTCCTGTATGGTCTTCCTTTTGGGTAACTTTATCTCTTACATAGAATTCCTGACAAATAGTAAACACAATGTTTTCTCATTTGTTTATTCAACTGCTATGAGCTCATATATACTGTATGGGGTTATAAAGGGGGAAAAAATGAAGTCTCTGCCCTCAAGGAATCATAGGATCACAGAGTTAGAGCTGGAAGGAGAATTGAAAGACACAGAGTCCAACTTCTCATTTTACAGATGTGGAAAGTGAGGCAAAGAGTGGTTTACTTGCCCAAGATCACACACTTAATAAGTCATATGAAGTGGTATTTGAACCCAGTTCTTCCTACCTTCAGTCCAGTGTTCACTTCACTATAGCATTTTGCTTCTTAATAATGACAATACTTGTCATTTCTACAACTATTTAGGGTTAAGCTTTACACACATTCTTTCCTATGGTCCTTACAACCCTGTGCTGTTGGTGCTATTATCCCCATTTTATAGATAAAGGGATGAAGCCCAGATGGTCAAATCAAGTCAAAAAGCATTTATTAAGAGTTTACATGTGTGAGTCACTGTGGAAAGTGACTTGGCCAGGCTCACCCTGTCAGGCTTATCCTGTCAGAGACAAGAGTGAAGCCCAGGTCTTCTTTACTCTGAGTCCAGCATTGCATTCACTATACAGTCTACCAGAGGTATGGTGGGTATGATGCTATCTATAAATGGGTAAGTAAATACAAGGTGGTTTGAGGGGTGGGAGTGGGACAGCACTGATGATTAACAAAAATTCATCAGCTGGTTACCACATTTCAGATGAAAAGCCCCTTCAAACATTAACCAGGTAGGTCCTTGGATGACGGGCATGAATCTCAATTGCTGGGTCCACTCCAGAAATCTTTTCCAAGGCTGGCTGTCAGAGCTTAACCTCCACTAACACAGGACCACCTCCATACCATGATGGGGTCTTGGAGAAAGACTTTCATAGTCTTTAATAGGATGAGAGACAACCAGGTAAAAAAGTGCAGTGGAGGGTACACAAATAGCTCTTGAGAAAGAATTAAAGACATCAAATAAAAAAAAAATTCCAGGTTTTAGAGCTAGAGTGGACCTTAAACACCCTCTAACCAACAATAACCCAAACAACAAGCATTGATTAAACACCTGCTATGTGCCAGACACTGAGGAAACCAAGACAAAAATGAAACAGTCCGTGTCTTCAAAGAGCTTACATATTTTGCTGGGGCAGAGATTCTTTGCCTGAGGGGTTCTGTAAACTTTTTTTAATTTGATCACTCCATTTCAATATAATTGATTTCCTTCATAATTTTCTATATTTTATTTTATGTATTTAACAACATGATTGTAAGAAGAGGTCAATAGACTTCAGCAGCCTGGTGAAAAGCCATGACAAAACAAAGTGCCTGGACTAGGGGGACAAGGACATGTCCAAAGATAAGTTAATATGCTAGAAATTCCAAGTAATTTCAGGAGGGGTGGGAGACACTCAGACAAGTGGGGCATACCAGAAGAGGCCTCTGCAAGGACCTGGTACCTAGCACAATGTTCTTTACCAAGTAGGCACTTTATAAATGATTCTCAAATTACATGGAATTGAATTGATGCGCCCAGATTTTCCACAGTCCCAATAACTCCAGGGACACGAGGTCATACTGTATATTTGAAATGAGGTGAAATGGAAGAGACAATGTGCAATAGTAAGTAGAGCCCTGAATGCAGAATCACAAAGACCAGGGTTCAAATCTTGCCTTAGATACTTCCAAACTGTACATTCCTGGGCAAGTCTCTTAATTATTCTTGGCTTCAGCTTCTTCATCTGTAAAATGTGGGAATGAGGCTAGCTGGTTTTGAGATCTGTCCCTTTGAGTTCTAAATCTAGGATCTTATAACTCATACAAGCACAATTTGATCAACCTTTTCCTAAGAGCTTATATATCTGGCCACTGGGCCCTGATGGCTCTGGAAGAAAAAGTGAGGCTGGTGACTTTGCACAGCCCTCCCTCATTCAAATCAGAGTCAATTGCAAGTCATGTCATCATCTCCCTGATGTTGTGGTCCTCTTTGAGAACGAAAGACAAAGCATATAATATACAGAGTAGAGTGCTGTAAGAGATCTAAGCCAAGCATTCTGCCTTGATACTTTCTGTGTGGGTAGCCAAAGGCAGCTCCTTAGGTCACTCATCTAAGGCCAAGGTATTTCCTTAACCTGGAGCAGATTGGGCTTTTCTCTATACAAAGCTTATTGTCCTGAAAAGCCAGAGCTGATGGAGATAGTAGCTGCCTGTAGAATTGTTCTGAAGACTGTAAAAAGACTATCTGGACCCAAATGCTTTCCTAAAGCCTCTACCACTAAAGCATTCCTCAGGGTCTCTTGAATATGTGTATACATTAACTGCATTTGAATATTTCTGAAGCATCACTTTACAATGTACATGTTTATGCCTTAAAAAATCAATTATCACTTCCCAATGATTCCTTCCTTTCCCTCATAGAATTATCCCTTATAACAAAAGGAATACTATTAAGCAAAGCAAAACAAATTTTAGCTGTGCTTGACAATGCATTAAAAAATTCCCCATTTTGTACCCCTAGTCCACCACTTCTCAACCACTGGACAATAGGAATGCTTCATTGCCAGCCAATCCTCTGGAGTAAGAACTGATCACTCTATTGATAAGACTTGGGATGTCTCATAATGGTGCTTTCTCAAGCATCCCTTTCATCATGTCACCCTCAGACTCTCAAATCTTCAACAGCCCTCATTGATGTAAAGGATGAAGTTCAAGCTTTATAGTCAAGCTAGCTTTCAAGTTTTCCACAATAGGGCTTCAATTTACTCATAGGATCAAAGACTCATAGATCTACAGCTGAAGAGACCTCAAAAGCCATTTAGTCCAAACCCCCTCACTTACAGCTGGAGGAAACTAAAGATCATGTGATCACAGATTTTGAGCTAGAAGGGGCCACTAAGGTCATCTAGCCCAATCCTATTATTTTATAGATGAGGAAATTAAGACCCACAAAAATTATGGCACTTGTCCAAGGTCATGTATAAGAGGCAAGATTTGAACCCAGGTTCTTTGACACCAGAACCCTCTTTCCAACTTTCCTACTCAAAACTGATTTTCTAGCTAGACTGACCTCCTTACTTTTTGCTGAATTAGCAGGGTAGATATTTCCCTTGCTTCCTTCCATTCCTCCATCTCTCTCACTCCCTCTTTTCTTCCCTTCTTCTCTCCCACTTTCCCTCTTTTCCTCCTTCCTTCCTTCCTCCCTCACTCTTTCCCTCCTTCCTTCCCTCTTTCCTCTTTTCCTTCCTTCATTCCTTCCTTCCTCTCTCCTTTCTTTCTTCTTTCATTCCCTTCTTCCTTTTTCCTTCCTTCTTTCTCTCCCTCCCTTTTCCCCTTTTTTGTTCCTTCCTTCTTTCCTTCCTTCCTTCCTCCAAAGACACATTTATTGAGTGATTTCTATTTTTCTGTTAGGAAGCTATAGAGTTTAGATAAGACAGACCTCTAATGGCAGGGGATAAAATAGAATTAGAGCTAAGAATATATTGACTATGTAGTCCCTTACTGGCAAGTGTGCTTATGAGAAATGTAGTTTTTTCCATTTGAAAGGAGAGACTGAAGGGTCATGGGAGATCAAGGCTGGTGAGAGAAAGGGAGAAGCCTGAAAGCTTTGGAGTCCCAGGGCGAATACACATTTTAGGTCAGCAACCAGCTTATTTCAAGAGATGGGCATACTCCCCCGAGCTGAATGTTATCAGGAGCAGCTGATGCCCTGTCTTGTTTGCTGTTCCACTTAAGGAATGATCTTCCTGGACAGAATTTGCTGATGTGCTGGTCCCCCTTTCTTTCCACTTCCTCCCCCTCCACTGCCTCACTGTTACCTGGCAAAATGCCACCAGGTTCCAAGTTTCCTGCTCTCTTTAAATCTTATTTGCTGTCTGAACCTTTAATGGGTTTTGTGTCCAGATAAACATAAGCTGACTTTTATGGCATTCTGAGTGAGTGTTCTAAATGATTGGACTAGACCATCTCTACAACTTAATAGTCTTAGAAAGTCACTAGAATGTGTCAGAGGGGTGACTTGACCTCATGTCTTCTAGAATTTTAGGCCAGTTCACCATCCACTATGCCAAAAGTTTTTTTAAAAAATACTCTATGAGATCCAAGGGAGAACTTGGGGGTTTGGGGAGATGAGAAGCTTCCTTGAGAATATAATATTTTAATTGGCTTTCAAAATGGGGTAGGAATTCACCCACTGGGAGATGGAGAAGAATGGCACTCCAAGCATGGGAACAGCTTAAGCAAAGACATAGAGACAGGAAAATGCGGCTCATGTACAGGAACTGGCAAGGAGCTCAGCGTGTCTGTGTCCTACATCACATGCAGCAGAAATGCTCAGTTTTGCTCAGCAGCTCACACATTTCAGAACTAGGTTTCAACCCAGGGTTGCTGGCCCCAATTTTAGTACTGTCCCTTATGCCACACTGATCCCTCTGACTGGGGCTTCCTGGCCCAACTTCAGGGTTTTTAGAGAAGTCACCCAGCTCTTAGAGCAGAGGTCAGAGGAGACATCGCCCTCGTCCTTGGAACAAGAGTTACAAGTCATTCAAATGTCCCTCTGGTTGAGACCTCCAATGCCTTAGGTGAAGGAGCTTTTGAAATAAGAATAGGTTCAAGTGAAGTATCACTGCAAAACTCTGTGTGTATACAAACACACATGTATATGTAAACACACATGCACAAACACGTATGTACACATGTGTATACACAACACACGTGCACGTGTATGCATTCATGAATATATACACATGTACACATATGCATGCATATAGACAGAGATGGGGAGAGACAGAGAAACAGAGACACAGAGAGACACAGAGAGAGAGAGAGAGAGATATGGATAGATAGATTCTAAATACTTACCGCCTTACCATTTGGGGAAAAGGTGAAATAAATGATTTGCCTTGAGGAAGAAAAAGCTGAAGAATAGACTACATGACAGCTTTCAAGCACAGAGGAATCATTGTTCAGGGGAAGATGGGAGCCATTTCTTCATCCTTGAAACAGAAAAAATCATGGAGAAGAATTGGGCTGAAGTTACAGTAAGAGGAGGGGAAGAGAGAAGGAAAGCTGGCTGGTTGGACTGCAAGTTGGGTGGAGTTGCTGAGAGAAGAAGATGATGGGGGACTTCTAGGTGGCATTGCAGTGGAGAGAGGCCTGGTCTGGAGTCATGAAGAACTGGGTTCAAATCTGACCTCAGATACTTATTAGCTGTGTGACTCTGGGCAAGTCACTTAACCTATCTGGATCTAAGTTTCCTCATTTGTAAAAAATGAGGTGGTTGGATTCAATGGTCCCTTCCAGCTCTAAATCTGTAACCCTCTATCACCTTCCCAAGGACCATGATGTTAATGCCCTGATTATTCCTTTCACTGATGAGTATTACAACCCCTCTGTATCTTAGCAGATGGCCTTTGAAGGTACCAGTGGACAAAAATGTCATCATTTTAAGGATGGTCGTATGGCTATATAAACCAATCAGCCCACCAGTGCCTACCCATCCCTTGTGTGTAGGGGCTTCAGCCCAATATACTCCATGCTCATTTCCTGCTTTGGAACCACTACCTATTACTCAGGTTTCCTCCTCCTGTCTTGCCCTTAAATATTTGCAATTCTGGACCAGAGCCAGAACTAGGAGGAAGCTAATGGGCCTTGCCCAAGGGCATAGCAATTTAGAGGGTGCTGACAACATGGGCACCCCTTCAGCAGGTAGAAACAGCTCAGGTCAGCACCTAGTTAGCAAGAATTATTAGTCAGTACATGAAACTGCCAGGTGGTATGGTTTCTTCCCCTTCAGCTGGGCCCAAGGTGAGCTCCTCATAACCCTGGTCTGGCTCTGCCCCTTTTGCTGTTGGTGGCTTCCCAGTGAACCAGGGCAGGAATGCCAGGGTCCTTGTCTCCGCATGCCCTGAACTCCCTATGGGCAAGTGTCCCGGGACATCTCCCCTCTCAGGACCTTGTTTTTCTGAGGCTTAAGCTCCCCTAAGCCTCCAAATAAATTTGTTTTGTTGCTTCTAGTGCCGGAATGACTACTTGGAGCTTTACTATGGATCATTCTTGGCTTGATACAGGGTGGACTTTGTTCAGTTTCTCAGGTGCCAACTCAGACCAAACCTCCTCCCCTTTTGAACCATCCCCTGCTATCGTCCTTAAGTACCAACATACACATTTACCTTCCCTTCTCTCCCCAGCAGTCCCCCAAAGCATCTGACATCGGAGACCTACCATGAGCTCTCTTCTCTAGAATCCCCACCCTTTATGTTATCCAACTCATGTGTTTTCTCCATTAGCAATTTCCCTGTTCCTTCCCTTCTCCTCTTCAACCTTCTAGTTCCTCATTATCCTGGTGTATTGGAAAGAGTTATGGATTGAGAATCTGCTCAGCTGGTTTAAGTATCACCTCTGCCATTTAGAATTCAGTCTCTGGGGTTCTCAACCAAAGTGTCATCCTTGATTCCACCTTCTTTCTCACCTGCTGGTCTATTTACTCTTCCTCACTAATCTAGAGATGGAGGGGATGACCTCAGAGGGTATTTAGTCCAGCCCTTTAATTTTACAAGACTCATCATCTCCCATCTCCATGTCTTTGTACTGGCTGTCCACCATGCCTGGAAGGCCCTCCTTCTTTACCTCTGCCTCTTGGAATCCTTAGTTACATTCAAAACCTCAGCTCAGATACCATCTTCTACATCAGAGGTGTCAAACACACACCTCTGAGACCCATAATATTCCCCAGTGTGGTCAGAACCAGATTAAGACATAATTGGAAATATTTAACAAAATAAATAAAAATACAATACAATGTAGATAATGTTCATTTGTGGTTTTCTAAGTCAATATAAACCCTCCTTATGTAGGGTTTAGTGGTCCCTGTTTCTATTTGAGCTTAATACTTCTGTGCTACAGGCACGTGGAGATCAAAGAAGCTCCCTAGATATACAGCCGATCTTTAGCATTTCTGAGTTCAACTTTCCTGACATTAAGCATTCCCGTGATTTTATTAGTAACCTCATTTTTACTTTCATCAACCTACATACATTCATGACTGCATGCAGTAGAGAAAAAAAATGAGAAACATGATACGTGTCAATATGTGGAATGGGTGGTCTCCTACGAGGTGCTTCTCTGGTCTTATTCATCCTATCATTGCAAATTAAAGGGCTCCCCATGCATTCAGCACATATTCTCGTTGTTTGATTTTAAAATTCAAGTTTTGTGTGGCAATGATGCCCTCTCCTTGCCCCCCAAGCATAGTGCAAGGTGTTTGGGCTCTCCGCAAAGGCAATGAAGAGTGTGGTGAGAAAATACAGATGTTCGATAAATGCCTGCAGCCACCAGGTGGGAGTTTGGTGTGAATGAATTTGTTATATCTGCAAACAAGAAGAAAGCATTTATGGTGCTGTAGATTTCATGTGTTATGAAGAGTGAATTGTCTGAAATCAGTGTTTTGTTGTGTTTTTTAGTTGAGATGTTAGCACAAATTCTAGGGAATCACCAGCAAGAAGAATGTTTTATATGTTGACAATTTTATGTACTGCGTTTTATGGGTTATTTCATAATTACTGTGTTAGGAGAAGTGCATATTATCAGAATTAATGTTTTGTTATAAAGACTTGTATGCAGAAAAGTTTATTTTCAGCAATCCCTAGTGAAAGATTGAAGTTTTTGGTGGTTGTGGGAATCTAACTCCCTATTTCTCATAGGTTCAATGTATTAAAAAAATTTACATTTTTCACTTTCACATTGTTTTCTAGGTATGTTACCCCTATGAAAGTTGAGGATTAACTGTATATGTAATAATAAATATATAATATATTATGCATTATATAAATATATGATAATAAATATATTATATGAATGTCCATGTTATTACATATACACATATGTATGTCGGTGTGTACAGGCAGGTAGGTGGCACAATGGATACAGTGCTGGGCCTGGAGTTAGGAAGACTTGAGGGCAAATCCAGCCTCAGACATTTATTAGCTGTGTGACTCTGAGCAAGTCACTTAACCCTGTTTGCCTCAGTTTCCTCATCTGTAAAATAATCTGGAAAAGGAAATGACAAACTGCTCTCCTATCTTTGCCAAGAAAACCCCAAATGGGGTCACAAAGAGTCAGACACCACTGAAATGACACAACTATAGATATACACACATATGTATGCATATAAATATACATACATATACACATCTGTGTATATACATATGTGTATGTATGTGTATCCATTTTATATTATATACATATACAAATATACATATGTATTGTTGTTCTGAGGCTGCTGGTGCTGTGGGAAGAATATTGGGTCTGGAGTTAGAAGATGATAGATCAAATCTGACCTCTGCTGATTATTACCTCTGTGACCTTGGATCAGTCACATCATTTCTCTGAGCCTCAGTTTCCCCACCTCTGAAAGAAGGGCATTGGACCAGATGACCTCTGAGGTCCCTTCCAGCTCTAGATCTTATGACCTGGGTTCAAATCTTAATTCTTCAACTTACTGTGTGATATTGGACAAGTCACTTAACCTCCCTAGGAGCCAGTTTTCCCATGTAAAATGAGGGGCTTGGACCAGATGGCTGACTCACTCATCTCAAGACATCTCTTTTAGAGATAAAAAAAAGAGGAGTCTCAGGGACCTGAGAGGGCAAAGCTAAGATCCAGAGTGTTGGTAGCAGATTGTCTACCTCCTGAGAGGCCAAACCTTCTTCTGCCTGCACACCCATCCTCCCTGTGGTCTTGGGGCTGCAGGAGCAGAAACTCCCAAATACCTTGTTCAGGCACGTGCTGCTGTCCCCCTCTTCTGCCTGTCTCCTCCCACAGCCCAGCGCCTGCCTCCATGGTCCTGCCCAGGCGGCTGGTGCCTGAAGGCTCTGTGGAAGGCGTTGACTTTGGGTTTACAAGCAGCTTTGG
Source organism: Phascolarctos cinereus (assembly GCF_003287225.1). Taxonomy (NCBI): domain Eukaryota; kingdom Metazoa; phylum Chordata; class Mammalia; order Diprotodontia; family Phascolarctidae; genus Phascolarctos; species Phascolarctos cinereus. The sequence goes on along the minus strand of NW_027555514.1, from coordinate 274,780,602 downwards.
GAGTTTACTGCAGCCGGCTTGTTGACTAATCAAAGGTGTCTTTGGTGGAGGCATGTTAACGCAGCCACCTGGAAATGGGAAGGCGCCGGAGAAGTCGTTCCTTGCATCAGCTCCCAGAAAGCTCTCCTCATTGCAACCTACCTCCAGCAACACCAGCATTCTTGAATCTGTTCATGCATGACTGGTGTTCACTGGCCAAGAAGATCCATTGGCTTATCTCCCAGGACCTCTGACCCTGGCATTGACCCCAGGTATACAAGAGCTCTATCCTCCAAGAATCCAGAGGGAGGAAAGAAGCCTCAGCCCTGGCAGGCCCCAAAGCATGCCCTTTGCTGCATGACTGATGAAGTGGGACCTGGAAAGGCAATACGTCCCTAGGGCTGACCAAAGTCAAGTTCTCATTCGGGCAAAGAACCAGATCTAGATACACAAAACACTCTAAGATTTACAAAGCACTTTATAAATATTATCTCCTTTGATCCTCACAACAACCTTGGGAGGTGGGTGCTATGATTATCCTCATTTTGCCGATGAGGAAACTGAGGCAAGACAAAGGCTAAATCACTTGCCCAGAGTCACCCAGATAGTAGTGTCTAAGGCAGGATTTGAATTCAAGTCTTCCTGATCCTGGGTCGAGTATTTTAGACACTATGCACCTAGCTACCAATATAACCATTTTAGATGGGACCATGGTAGAGAGAGGTCATGTGACATGGTAGAAATCCACTGGCCTTGGAGCCTCAAGGGACTTGAGTTCAGATAATGGCTCCAAACTTAGTAGTTATGTGGCCTCAGGCAAGCACTGACCTCTCTAGAGAGCAACAGGGCAGAGGGTCTGCTTCCTCATCTGTAAAATGGGCGTGAGAATGCTTATAATTCCCTGGTTCATAGGGGTATTGGAGAACACTTGGTCAGTCTTAAGCTGTGGCAAAAAGGCGGCTTTTTATTTTTGTCATTCAGTTGTTTTCAGTTCATGACTCTCCCCTGACTCTCCTCTCCCTTGTCTCCACCCTTCACCCCCTATCGACCACTACCCAAGAGTCACATTCCAGGTAGCCCCACTGTACCATTTGCCACCATTGTCATTTACTCCCTGCTTCCCATCTCTCTCCTCTACACCCTTCCTCCAAACAGCTGCCAAATAGACTGTTCTTAAAGAATGAATCTGACCAAATCACTCTCCAGCTCAAGAACCTTCAGTGGCTCCTTCTCACCCCTATCATTAAATACCAGTTCTCTGTTTGATATTTCAAGCCCTTCCCAACTTTTGTAGGCTGATGATCCATGACCCCCACCACACACACACACACACACACACACACACACACACACACACACACACACACACTCTATATTGGCTTATTTGTTGTTACCTATACACGACATTATGCCCTATGCTATGTCCATGAACAGGCTGATCCTCACGCCGGGAATGTTCCCCCTCCTCACCTCACAAAAGCTCTCACTTCCTCCAAAGCCCAGCTCAGGTACCACTCCTACAAAATTGTGAGTGCCTACCCTCCAATTATAATTACTAGGTATATAGTTCTATATAGTTAGCTGTGTACATGTTGTATTACCCTGAGAGAAGGTAAGCTCTCTGAAGGCAGACATGGTTTTATATCTGCCTTTTTATCCCCAACACCTCCTCACAGTCCCAGGCACACAGTAGGTGACTCATGAATGTTTCTTGGATTGAATTGAATCTGGGTTAATTTCTTACCCCTTACTAGACTATAAGCACCAGGAGGCCAGGACCCCATGCTATGGAAATTTTGTATCTCCTCAGTGTTCTGCACAAAGTAGCTGCTTGATCAAGTGTGTCGAATGAACCCAGGTTCCTTGACATCTGGCCCATCGTTACTTCTATTTCTCTGTGTTCCCCGATCACCGCCTGAGATCTTTCACGTGATGTCAATTTTTACTGCTTCTTAGCCGTCCCTGGGACAGGCTGCCAATTTTTAACCAGGGTAAAGTCATCCGGGAGGTTTATGGAAAGTCATCAATAGCAGATTCTTTTAAACTCCTAGGCAGCAGTAGGGACGCCACCCTGGAAAAGCATTTAAGCGGAGGAGGCTCTAAGTCTCCTTCCAGACTTGGCAGGCACCCTTTGCCAGCCTCAGAGCACTCAGAGGCACCAGGGAAGGAAGGTTACAGCCTCAGCATGGAAACCTTTATGCCTCTCATTCTGCAGCTGGTATTTTAGTCTCTGAATCACTCAGAGCTCCCCATCCAGACTGAGTAAGACTGTAGGATTATAGCTCTAAAGCTGGGAGGGACCTCACCTGGTCCAATATCTTCATTTTACAGATGAGGAAACTGAGGCCCAGAGAGGTTAAGTAATTTGCCCAAGGTCACACAGGAAGTAAACCTCAGAAGGAAGATTTTAACTGTGAACCAGGCAAACCAAAAAATGCCCCTGCCCTCTTATAAGCTAAGAGAGGACATAGCATGTAAACCGGTATTTACCTGGTAATTTGGAAGAGAGAGCACTAATGAGAGAAATCATTATTAAATGTTTAATGACTGAGTAACTCATCGGCATCAGGAAAGGATGTTCATAGGAGGGATGCATTGTTGTTTATCCATTCGTTCTCCAGGAGGACCGATGACATCACAAAGGTGATGTCTTGACTTGCAAGTGAATTGGATTTAAGTGAGGTGGGGCTGTACAAAGGCATCAGCCTCACCCTCTCCTCCAGAGTCCTTGGGGTCCAGTGGCAAGATATAAATCAGGATGACTGGAGATGGCCCTGCATGTAATGGGAGACCTTGGCCTTTTAAAATTAAGGTCTTTCCCAGGTTTCAGTTTGTCTGAGGCAACACCCATTCAGTGCTGAAGGCTAGGTAAAGGTGGAACACAAGTTGAGTTGTGAAGAAAATGAAGGATTCTAAGGGGTGATGGTGGGCCGGGGTAAGAGGGTAGAGCATTCTAGGCACATGCAAAGGTGGGAGGGGAGATATAAAGTGTGCAAAACTACATATATGGTGTTTGAGTGTTTGAGGGAAAGTCATGTAAAATCAGGTTGGAAAGACTGGGAAGGGCTTTAAATGACAAACAGGAATTTGTATTTTATTATGGTAGCAAGAGGAAACCGTGGAAGCTTCTTGAGCAGGGGAATGACTTGGTTTAGTGGATAGAGCACCAGGCCTCGAGTCAGGAAGATCTGAGTTCAAATCCAGACCCCAAACACTAGCTGTGTGACCCTGGGCAAGCCACTTCACCCTGTTTGCCTCAGTTTCCTCGTCTGTAAGAATGAATGGAGAAGGAAATGGCAAACCACTCCAGTATCTTTGCCAAGAAAACCCCAAAATGGGGTTGGATATGAAGAGTTGAACACAATTGAGCAACAGAAGCAGCAGGTTATTACATGGAGCACAGTTCTTGGCTAAGTGCTTGGTAGGGGGTAAGGGGTAGAATTGGGGAGGGTTGTAGAGAGACTAAGGGTCTGGGGTTCCTTTGGAACGCCCCCTCTCACTTTCGTTTCTTCTTTCTTTATTATCCTTTTCTTTTCTCCAACTTGCCCTACCCCAAAAGAATACATGGTCAGTGGTAAGCTTGGAAACAGAGTTCTACCCTAAGCTTATCCTTCCTGTGACTCCACCTTTAATCTCATTTCTTCTTGAGTACAATGTGGTGGAGTGGATTCAGAACCTGACCTTGGATTCCAGTCCTGACTCTGACATTTAACTAGACAATCACTTCTTGCACACTCAGTCTCCTCATCCGTAAAATGGGGATTGTACTTCTTGTGCTACCCACCTCACAGATGTGTAGAAGGTGCTGTGCACTTTGGGAAAGTTGGCTTATGGAAGAGTAAAGTTGTCCTTGGGAAATTGGGGATTTGCCTTCTTAGGATGGGGTTCACAAGGCAGGAGGACCTTGTCATTGCACTCCCCAACTTCTACTCCAAGCTTTTTCCCATCATCCTCATTATCATTGTTTGTTGTTGTGGTTCAGGCCAGAGTTCACCTGAATGGGGGACTCCCAGTATGGAAACTCCTTCCACCAATGCAGATTACCAACCTCTTTGTAATTTAAAATCTGAGAGCGCTGCCTGGGGGCATTGGGAGAGTAAGTAACTCACTCAGGGTCACAGAGCCAGGAGGTGTCCCAGGCAGAACTTGAACTTAAACCTTCCTGACTCTGGGATCAGCTCTTTGTCTAATATTCTACCTCTCATTATTATTCACATTGTTATTTGTGGGAGTGTGAGATGGGAGGAGTATGGGATACAAAGTATGATAATTCTAGAACTGAAAGGCACCTCAGAGTCCATCTAATCTAATCCCACCTTTTCCAGACAAGGAAACTGAGGCATGGAGAGGTTAAGTCACTTACCATCATAGATTTAAAGCTGGGAGAGATCTCAGCAGCTGTCAAATCCAGCTGCTTCTTTTTATAGATGAGAAGGGAAGTGAATCACCCAAAGTCAGACAGGGAGCAAGTATGTAAGGCAGGATTTGAACTTGGTTCCTTTGACCCCACATCCAACAGCCTTTGCACTAAGCCATGCTGGACGGAGACAAATATGTGATCTGTTTGTGTATAAACCTACCATTTTGTCTTCTTCACTCAGAACTCCAATGAATGTGGGTCAGACCCAACAGGAAGTCAAAGGAAGACAGTTTAACAGAACTAAACACAGATCCACTGGGGTCAGATTTTTCTCTGTAGGGAGGCCCAACGGGTTGGGTTGGCTCAACATGGCTTGTCGAAGGTGTGGGCTTTGGGAGGCACATCTATTAAATCATTTTTATTTCAAACTCACCTATGAGACTGGTTTGACCTGATGGGCAACATGGTATCAAGGGAAAAAGCCTGGGCTGGGAGTCAATAGATCTGGGTCTTGTCCTGACTCTGCCACTCAGGTAGCTGTGTAACCTTGGACAAGTCCCTTCAACTCTCTGGGCCTCAGTTTCTTCATCTGTAAAATGGAGAGGTTGGGTTAGCCTCTAGCTCTAACTTAATTCTACATAATTTTATGATATGGGCAGGAATAAGAGAAAATCCTCGGGGTCCTTTCAGAGTTTGACGTAAAGGATAATCCTATTCTCTAGGGCAGAAAATAGGGATGGGGGCAGATGTTTAGAGGAAAGAATCTCAGTTTCTCACATCCTGTGGCTGACTTTTTCAGATTCCTCAAGCCCTTGTTCTCTGCTTCAGACCCAATGAGCTACTACTTCCTGGGCATATTCAGACTCTCCTCCCCTTGTTCTCGTAGCTCTGAGAACAGTAATTATTATATCAACCCTGCCATTCCTGGAACAAGGTGGTGCAGAGGATGGAGCGCTGGGCTTGGAATCAGAAAGATCTGAGTTCAAATGTGACCTCAGACACTTATTAGCTGTGTGACCCTGAGCAAGTCACTTAGCCCTATTTGCCTCAGTTTCCTCATCTGTAAAATAAGCCGGAGGAGAAAATGGCAAACCACTCCAGCATCTCTGCCAAGAAAATCCCAAATAGGGTCAGGAAGAATTGGACACAACTGTAATGACCAAACAAAAAGAAGCCATTCTTGGAATAGATGAAGCAATTATTTGTCCTGTGATTCCACTTGTTGACTGTTTAACTTCTTCATTCAAATCGTTCCTTCCTGGCCAAGACGTACCTATGATACACCTCCCCTCATTAGAATGTAAGCTTGTATGGGGGGGGAGATAATTGGGAACTCAAAATTTTTATTTAAAAGTGAATGTTAAAAATAAATACATTTATTTATTTTTAAAGAAAAGAATGCAAGCTTCTTCCATTTTCAGTGATGGGGGAGGGGGAAGAAAGGGAAGGAGAAGGTTGGTAATAATGATGCCTCAAACAGGGCCATTGAAAAAAACTTTTTAAATGTGCAGTAGGGAACAGAAGAAAGTTCAGAAGGAAGTATAGATAAGTAGGACAGTTTTGAAAGTGACTTTTAGAATTGATTATGTACTTTTAAAAAAGTCAACAGTTTTAAATAGAGATTCGCAATTTCATATACAATCTTTTTTGTTCTATGCTGTGTGAATGGAAATATTCTCTCTTTTCTTGGTGTTTAAGGTCAGAATAAAAAAAATTTAAAAAAAAATAAGCTTCTTGAGAGCAGGAATGTCTTTGCTTACTTGTGCTTAGCCCAGTGCCTAGCATACATTAAGCATTTAGTAAACGCTTATTCATTCACCATAGAATGTTAGTGCTGGCGAGGATCTTGGAGGTTAGTCATTTGAGTTCAGTCTTCTCCTTCTGTGGTTGAGGAACTGAGGTCCGTAGAGCAGAATAATTTGCCCATACTCACAGAACTAATAAGGAGAATTCAAGTCCGGGTCTTCCAACTCCCGGGCCAACATCTTCTCTCATGCTATTCATTTCATCATATCAAGAAATCCTCTTGGGATCTCCCCTGTCTTGGCACTTCTCTGTCATTCTGTGTCTAAATCCTATTTCCTCTTCTAAAGTGTGAGCTCTGTGAGGGCAGGGATCCTCTTTATATTACCCCCTCTTTGCATATCCAATGGATAACCACATGCTGCATACAGTAGGCACTCAATCTATGAGTACTGGGGTGTCATTCAACAAATACTAATGAGTATCTACTATGGCACTTGGAATTGTTTCTTTAAACAAGAAGAAAAGAAAGAAGTTTAATTGCTGTGTTTTTTAATGTGTTAAGTTTGATGCCCAAAGGGGCCAGAGAAAAATTACACCCAGAACTTGTCATCAAGGAACCTTAAAGTTGGAAGAGATATCTTGAGTTCATCTATTCCAACCTACTTCTGTGGTAGGACTTCTCCTCTTTGTAGTGCCTGGTACATAGTAGACACTTAATATATGCTTTGGGGAATCTGAAAAACCCTGGATAAAAGGAGTCAGAGACAGAGAGAGAGAGAGAGAGAGAGAGAGAAAAGAGAGAGAGAGAGAGAGAGAGAGAGAGAGAGAGAGAGAGAGAGAGAGAAGGAAGGATGGAGAGAGGAGGCAGGATCCTTAACAAATGCTCAAATAATATTTTATTGAATATTCTCATTTTCAAGGACCTCACTCTATATAGAGACAATGCATTCCATTCATTCTTTTTTAAAATGTTCTTTTATTCATATCCTTTAAAAAAAACCCCATCACCTCCATTTCCAAATATGTTCCTCCCCTCTTTTTTAATTAACGAACTATCCCTCATATCAAAGTTGCATTTAAAAATTAGGAAAAACATTTCAGCACAATCAACAGTATCTGCAATTTTCTCCAGTCATAATCCCTCACCTCTGCAAAGAAGGGGAAGAAGCTTATTTTCTCATCTCCTCCCAGTGGGAAGAGATGCTTGGTAGTTATTATTACACAGGATTCAGTTTTCTCACCCCTGCCCCTTCACTCCATCCCCCATTTACAGCATTGTAAGAATTGAACTTAATATTTTCCCAGTTCTGCTTATTTCACTCTGCATCAGTTCATCTAAGTCTTCTCATGCTTCTTTGAGTTCTGTATATTCACCATTTCTTAAAGCACTATGATTCTATTTAGATACCACCACTTGTGTAGCCTTTCTGCATCAATCGGCATCGACTTAGTTTCTTGTCTTTTGCCACCACAAAATTATAAGCATTTCATTCCATCAGTTCTAATTATGAAGGAATTCTTCCTGAGTTCGGGGTATGGGCCAGTTGTACTGGGAGAGAAAGTGGGAATTCAGACCTCCCCAGCATAGGCCCTCCACCTCCATCTTCATCCTCAGCTCCATTCCTTCAATCAACTAATCAATCACTAAGCATATATTAAGTGTCTACTATGTACCGGGCACTAGAGATGGAGAGAAAAAAGCGAGACAGTTTCTACAATATATGATAAGGATGGGAAGGCAGATTGGGGCCAGGTCTCAAAGAGCTTTAAATACCATACATATTTATTCCAGAGGGTTGGCTGGATTGGGTAGTCTTTAAAAAAATGGGGCTGGGGGTTTCCGGATCTGAGATCCTGCACAATCACAGCCTCCTCTTCAGGCCCTAGGATTAGGTTAAATTGGGTTTCAGCCAACCTGCTCCTTTACAGTTTCTCAGGTTTGGGAGGTGGAGGTGGAACTGGAGACCATAATAGCTACCAGATGGCTTACTTAAAATGGAGCCCACTTAATGTCATGTGGATTTAAATGGGGTGAGCTTTTAAGTAGGCCAATCTGCTGAGTAAAACCCCAAGCAGCAGAATATGGGTTTGGATGTGGGGCTTGCCCCAGGATCACTGGGGTGAGTCCAGGTTCTAGAAGGAGCCAGGCTTTCTTTTCCCTCTCCCTGTGTTCTTTGCCCCACTCCCTGGATTACTGAAAATACATTCCTAGGACAACTTCTCTCCATGTCAAATAGCAACCCTGGGGTTGTTTGGCAAATGGAGACCCTGGTACCTGTAAATACCATCTCCACCTCTTTGTCTCTGTCCCTGTCTCTGTCCCTGTCTCTGTCCCTGTCTCTCTCTCTCTCCTCTCTCTCTCTCTCTCTCTCTCTCTCTCTTCTCTCTCCCCCATCTCCATTCTCTTTATCTTTGTCTCTCTTTCTGTCTCTATCTCTCTCTGCCTTTCTCTGTCTCTGTCATCTATGTCTCTCCCCCTCTCTGTCTGTCCCTTTATCTCTCTCCTCTCTGTTTCTCTGTTCCTGTTTCTTTATCTCCCTCTTTCTGTCTCTCTGTCTCTTCCTCCCTCTGTGTCACTCTCTTTCTCTGTCTTTGCTCTCTGTGTTCCTGCTTCTCTCTGTCTTTTTCTTTTTCTCTGTCTCTCTTTGTCTGTCTCTGTCTCTCTGCCTCCCCTCTCCCTCCCTCCTCTCCTTTCTCTCTCTCTCTCTCTCTCTCTCTCTCTCTCTCTCTCTCTCTCTCTCTCTCTCTCTCTCTCTCTCTCTCTCTCTCTCTCTTCTCTCTTTCCCTCCCTCCCCCCTCTTTGTCTCTGTCTCTCCTTTCTGTCTCTGTGTCTGTTTCTCTCTCCTTTCTCTGTCTTTCTCTGTCTCTGACTCTCCTTTCAGCCAGGGTTTTTCAGATCCCCAAAGACAGCAAGGGTTTGCTAATTATATTACCTTTCCTTTTCCTGAAAAAAAAGAAAGAATACACTTCGAAAAATTCAACTCAGAATCGCCCCCCTCCCCTCTCCAGACTTCCTGTTCCTTAACTGAAGCCATCTCCCTAAAATTAGCAAAATGTTCCCTTTTTTTTCCTGCAAAACAACAGTCCCTCTGAAAATGTCTATTTCCCTTTTGGACCAAGATTCGTGTAAGAGTGTCAGGCAGAAGGGAAATTGACGGGTTCCAGCTTCAGCCACTGCCTGTCTCCGGGTCCAAGTTCTGTGTGTTTTTCAGCCTCTTGCTGACTAACTGATACCAGCTTCAGCATGGACCATCTGATGTTAGGGATGGCAGAAACCAGACTCCCTGAAATCCAGGCCTGAAGAAAGGGCTCCTGGAAAGAATTGGCCAGAGATCCCGAGCCTTGGCAACTGTCTCCTTCAGTTGGGAAGGAGAGACTGTTTCTTCAAGATTTAATTTACAAGGGGGATGGAGGAGGGGGGGAATTGGCACAGGTGGTTCGGGCTTCGACTTCTGGCTCAGGAGAATGCTGTTCCATCCTGTCCTCTCTCGAATGGCAGTTCACATTTCTCTAATGCTTGAAGGTTTACCAAGCATTTTCCTCATAACTCTGTGGGGTGGGGAGTGCCAGTCAGTCAGCAAACATTTATTAAGTGCCTACTACGTGTCAGGCATTGTGCTAAGTTTAAGAGATTATTATCTCCATTTTATATGTGGAGCCCACGGTCAAAGACCCCAAGTTCAGGATTTACGTGAAGATCAATCAGCCATAGGCCTGGGCTCCATATTGCACCTCTTTGGTTCATTCTCCCCCTATCCAGAGTTTCTTCTGGGCACCTCAAATGTCCAGTCCTCCACAGTTGTGGGTAAAAAGGCCTCATTTTCCATGAAAGCACTCAAGGAAACAATGTATATCAGACACAGGACAGCTTTTATTTCACCCTCTGCCCCCCCCCAATGCAAAACAGCATATACACAAAGGATTCACGATAGCTGACAAACAGAAAATATAATTCATATGCCTTTTCTCATGAGTCCCACCAAGTTCCTCTGGGACCTATATCATCCTGTAGGCTTATAATACTATTCTAAGGCTTTGGAATCCCCAAAGAAGGGAGTCAAACTTTGGGTTGCTAGATAGATATTCAACCATTCATGCTCTACTGAATCTGCTGTCTATCCCAGGGACCTAAACTGGCTCCTAACCTTATAGTACTATTCCAAGAGTTTGGATTGCCTTTTTAAGACAAATGTACTTGAGGGGCAGCTAGGTGGCGCAGTGGATAGAGCACCGGCCCTGGATTCAGGAGGACCTGAGTTCAAATCTGGCCTCAGACATATAACACTTACTAGCTGTGTGACCCTGGGCAAGTCTCTTAACTCCATTGCCTAACCCCCCCCCCACAAATGTACTTGAAATTGCTAGAAAGACAACCCTCAAGGAAGGACAAGCAACAACCTGTGAGATCTGAGATGACACGTAGAGTCCTTGATCCAGTAACTCTTGATATTCTTCCAGAAAGCTGTTTGAAATTCCTACCACCCAGTCCTGTAATTCATCTCTCTGTCTCTGTCTCTGTCTGTCTGTCTGTCTCTCTCTCCGGCTGAGGAGCTCCCCCCTGCCTCTCCAAAAACAAAACCAGAAACTTGGGGACCCAGAAGTTCCTGCCACTTCTGTGCAAGCACTCAAGGTAACCATGTATATCTCATAGAGGACAGTCTTTGTGCACCTTACAGAAAATGCAAAATTATAGAGAGGACTACCTCTGGTTGCCGCCACTCTTGGGCCTGACAGGTTTTGGTGCAGCCTCTCCGAAGCCGTCTTTTCTGAGGCTGAAGGAGTGGTGTGGGGAGGGGCTGCCATGATATGTTGGCTTCACCTTCAGGGACTTCTCTCAGGTCTCTAGTTTCTGTCTCATGCTTATGCATTTGTCCTATATTTTATTGAGAGTTTCTGAAGTTCTGAGCAGGATTTTTCTATCAGAACTGTACATTAGAGACATTAATCTGGCAGTGGTATGTACACATCTGTTAGTCTCCCATAATAAAGTCAAAGAAAGCATATTTTCCTCCTTCAATGAACACTTTTGAAATAAAAGGCACAGATGCTCCCTCAGATGGCTTTCCTGTCAAATGCCAGCCATAATTTATGCAAATAAAACCCAAACTCCATTAGTGCCATTTCTCATACTGTTCCCTTTAGCCCAGGCTAGGGCTGGGCAAAGCCCATGGTGCTGATTGAGCACTCCCCTGCTTGGGGAGTCAGGAAAGGGATAGCAGGGAAGTCCCTTCAGTGGCAGAAGTCAAGGACTAGACTTACTCAGCCGGTATCAAGAACCAGCCAGACAGGTCAACAGATGAGAGACGGTGCTGAAACCAGAGACATAAGATCAACAGTGCCAGGAAAGGTCTAGCCTTCGGAATAGAATGTTTTGGCATAGGCTAATTGGCTGGGATGTAGAAGAGGGGCTTACTGGATGTTTCCTAAATTAATTGAATGACAAGGGGTGTCATGAAATCACAGAACTGGAACTTCTATTATGGAAGGAACCTCAGAGGTCACCTAGCCTAATAGAGGAGAAAGCTCAAAAAGGTTAAGTGACTGGCTGGTGTCACACAGGCTGTCAGCAGCAGAGCTAAGGTTCTAGGTCTTCTAAATCCAGACGTGGCCCAATCTCTTCTATGTTTCCGCCCTACTGGCAGGTTCTATTCCCAGTTCTGCCATTACTTAGCTATGAGATTTTGGAGCAGTCACTTAGTCATCTCTGAGTTTCATTTAACTTAATTTAATTTCAGTTAATCAAGAAGCCTACAGTGTGCCAACCCTTGTGTTAGGTGTGAGGATAGAGAGACAAAAATGACCCATGCTTGCCCTTAAAGCGACAAGTACACATATAATGCAGATATGAAGAAAAAATATATATCTATGCAATAAACATTAATTAGGCACCTACTATATATATAAGAACTTAAAGCGAGTCCTAGGGATATAATGACAAAAAAAGATACCAACCTGCAGACAAGTCTAATCTTTCCATCTAATTGGATGGACAGACAAGAGCAAAAAATCAGCGATGCAAAGGAGAAGGAGATGGCTATAACAAACAGGTGTGGACAAAAATTTGTGAGAAATTAGAGAAGGGAGAGACCATTTCCTGGGGGAAGGATGCTTCATGGAAGGGGTTGTGTGTGAGTTGAGCAATGAAGGAAGGGAAAGATTTCAGGAGACAGATATGAGAGGAAGGAGACATTTTTTGGTGATGGGGAAGAATGTGAGCAAAGAGAAAAAGAAGACAGCATGGCTATGTGGGATGGAGCCCAGTTGGACTGGAATATAAAAACCTTAAGGGGAGTGACATGCAATAGGATCAGGGCCCGGTTTCAGAAGGCCTTGAATGCCAGGGTCAGGAATTGTTCTTTTTTGATTGAAAATTTTTGATTGAAGAAAGGATTATTATCAGAGCAATGCCTAGGGATATTCCTAAGGCACTGATAGGAAGGATGAATTGTAGAGGGATTGGACTAGAGGCAGAGAGAGCAGATGGTTCTTATAGACAAGATGAGCGCCTGAAGTGGGGGAGATTCCAAGGGGAGTGGAGGGGGGGGTCCAAGAGGTATAGCAGAGAAAGGAATTGTAGAATTTGGCAACTATTGATGATAATTATATTAATTAAAAATAATGAAAGATAACATTTATATAGCACTTTAAAGTTTGCAAAGTGTTTTGTATATGTTACCTTATTTGCTCCTCATAATAATCTGGTGAGGTCAGTGCTATTATTATCCCCATTCTACAGATGAGGAAGACAGAGGTCAAGTGACTTGCCCAAGGTCACACAGTTAGTTAGTCAGTGCCGAAGGTGGTATTTGAATGTAAGTCTTCCTGACTCTAGTTTCAGCCCTCTACTCTTGGTGCCCCTGGCTATCCCACTAACGGGTCATATATGGGGGAGGTGCATTGGGAAGAGAGAAGAATTGAGGATGATGTTGAGGCTACAAGCCTGGGAGACTGGGCCGAAGGTCTGACATGAACAGAAATGGGGCGGTGGGGGCAGGTTTCGGGGGAAAGTGATGCGTTTGGGTTTGGCCACATTGAGGCAAATTCAGGTGGAGACACTCAGCAGGAAGGTAGAGGGGTCCATCGTTCCTTTGAGGGACATCCCTCAACACACTGGGTCTCAGAATTTATGGCAGCTTCTCCAAAGGAGAAGCGTGGGGTCCTCCTTACCTGATCCCAAAGACCCTTTCCATTCATCTAAAGGCTTTTTTTTGGTTCTATGCTAATTTAATTAAATTCAACAAGCATTTATTAGGGGTCTACTATGTGCCAGGTCCTGTGTTGGGCACTCATAGCAATAAGGGCAGGGCCTGCAATTTCATTGGTATAGGGCACTCGCAGGTGTGGAAACTCCCTCACCAGTGCAGATTGGCACCTGCAATTTACCATTTTGGAGATTTGCACTGGATTCTGGGAAGTAGTCAGAACTTGAACCCAGGTCTTCCTGGTTACAAGGCCAGCTTTAGGGTACACTGTACTCTTTCAGAACGCTGATAAAAAAAAAAGACAAAAATCAAAAACATCCCTGCCCCCAAGAATTTCCATTCCCTTCAGTGATCTTTAGATCCCATCACAGGATACCAAGTCACCTTAACTTCTTGGTCACTTGGCACATACGGACTTCCTTCAGGAAGATTATTCTTCTTGCAAGAAGAGTGGTATCGGTGTCAGAGCAAGTGGGTTCCAATCCTGTCTCTGCTTTTTACTAGTTGTGTGATTTGGAGATGTCATTGAATATTCCTGAGCTTTAAATTCCTCTGCTGTAAAATGAGAGGGTCAGCCTGGATGAGGTCATAAATATAGGTCGGAGATCTGCAGCTGGAAAGGGACCTCAGAGACCATTTAGTCTGATCACCTTATTTTACAGATGAGGAAACTGAGGCACAGAAAGGTCATAGGTCTAGAGTTGGAAGGGATCTCAGAGGTCACCTAATTCCCTTTCCCTTCCCTTCCATTTCCTTTCCCTTCCCCTCCTCCTTCTGCTGGCCCCTACTGTACTGATGAAATCATAGATGGTATCAACAATGAGAATAAAAAGAAGACTGACATTTCTATCATATTTTCCATATGCCATTTCATTTGAACCTCACAACAACCTTGTGGGCTATGCAATGTCATTATTATTATCCCCATTTTACAGATGAGGAGGTTAAGCAAGTTAGCTGTCCATGGTCACACAGCTAGTAAGTATCATGAGCGAGATTTAAACCCAGGTCCTTTGGCCTCCAAGCACAATATACTATTTATCATACTGCCCTCCTCCCTCCCCTAGCCAATAAAAAGAAATAATTCAGCCTGACATCCCATGCAGCTTACCTTTAAAGTTCACTTAAAAAAACCCAACTCCCCATTTCCCCACCTTTTCCCATATATCAAATGAGGATCTTGGAGTAAATGGTCTTTAGATTCAAAGACTTTTAAGGGCCCTTCCAGATCTCAGGCTATGCTTCTATGCTGTCTGGAGTCAATCCATGGAAGTCTGCCAGGGCCAAACAGAGAATGCCCGGAGGATTAGGAGGCAAGGTCAGAAAATGTCATCCCTGAAATTGAGGCTAAATAAATGCATAAGGATTTCTAGCTGCAGAACTGACTCACCCTAGCAGATGGTAGACGAGTGGGTTGTCAAAGACTAGGCTATCTCCCACACGCAACAAAGGAGACTCAAGCATCTCTTAAGTTAGTAGGACCCCAGGCTTTGTCCCAAATCATTGAGGGAATAGAGCATCTCTGGAAATCCCCTTGAGGACACATCAATCTGAAAGCCACATTAAGAAAAATTGTGAGCTAATTAACTTTAAAAGATCAAGGCAATAAGAGCTCACATTTCTATAACAAGAGAAACAGGGTGGATTGTGGATAGAATGAATGAAATGAACATTTATTAAGCGCCTACTGTGTGCCAGGCACTGTAGTCACTCTTTACAAATATCTCATTTGATTCTTATAACAACCCTAGGAGGGATGTGCCATTGCTATCCTGGTCTTGCAGTTGTGAAAACTGAAGCAGACAGAGGTTTAAATGAGTTGCCAAGGGACACGTAGCTAGTCAAATATGCGAGGCTGGATTTGAACTCATGCCTTCCTAACTCCAGATCCAGCCCTTTATCTGTGTCACCTAGCTGCCTCTAGAGAGCTAATCCTGAATCTGACATACACCAATTGTGAGACCTTGGATAACGTACTTCTCAGCACCCTAAGCAAGTTTATAAGACTCTAGGTTACAGAGAAGGTTCTACCTGCTTCGTAGAAGGAGTTTCTCACCTCTAGGAGCTCCCCATAGCTACAAGTCAGGCACACACACACACACACACACACACACACACACACACACACACACACACTCCTTCCATTAGTTTCTATAAATAGGTAATACAAATATAATTATTCCCACTTAACACATAGAGAAACTGAGAATTGGTGAGTTGGAATAATTTGCCCATTGTCACACAGGTAGGATTCAAAGCCAGGTCCCTTTTACTCTAGGTCATATACTCTTTTTGCTATAGCCCTTTGTCTCTGCTAGGTGATGTCATAGGATAAAGGTTCTTAACTTTTTTTTGCGTCATGGACTCCTTTGTTAGTCTATTAAAGTCTCTGTATGGACTCCTTCTTGGAACAATGTTTTTAAAGGCATAAAATAAAATCCCTAGCATTACAAAGGAAACTAATTATATTGAAAAGCAATTATCAAAATTTAAAAATAAATAACAACTTGGTGGACGCCAAGGATAAGAAACCTTATCGTAAGAGAGTCTAGGGAGAAAGCCAAAGACTAAGATGCATCAGAGTGTCTCCTACACTTTCCAGGGGAGGATGTTGGAGTCTGGAGGACCTGGGTTCAAATCCTACCTTTATTTTACTAGCTAAGAGACCATAGGCAATTCAATTAACTTCTCTGTCTAGACAAAAAAAAATTTCTGCTTGTCTTGATAAATTGACACCTATAATGTAGATGTACCCATTATGCTTCAGTATGACCATATGCTTACCAACTGAACATGGTGTCACAGATCTAATGCAATGATACTAGGGTACAGTAAGAGTCTTACCCCCTTCATTCTTGAGACTATGGCTCACATAATGAAGCCTCAGATCCTGTTATCATTTAGTTTTGCCATCCTATTGAGATGGTAAGTCTGCTGTCCAACGAAAACCACAGTTATATTTTCTACAAACCATTGTCTCACCGTGCCTCACCTTACGATATTAATTGTTTGAATGTGGATAGATCTTTATATTTATCCCCATTAAATTTGGTCACATTAAACTCAATCTTTTCTTCTCCACTTCTAGACTTTTTTGGATCCAGACATTTTTATCTAGTCTTAGTTTTCTCTCCTAACTTTGTCTCATCTACCAATTTGACAAATAAGTCATTTGTGTCTTCACCCAAGTCATTGATAAAAATATTAAGTAGAAAGTATAAGGTCATGGAAAGTTCCCTAGGGCATTCTATTAAAATTAACATGAGCCCATTGATGATTACTCTTTCTTTGAATTTGGGCATTTGACCAATTCTGTATCTATTTCACTGTCTATATCTCTCTCTGTTGTCCACAAGGATAGGATGAAAGACTTAGTCAAATTGAATCATAAGACTATTCATTTGTAGCTGGAAGGGACCTTAGAGATCATCAGATACTTCGTTGAAAGACAAATATGCCACAAGTTTAACGATTTATGGTCCCTTGATCTGCCTTACTAACGTAAATGTCTAGTTACCATCAAAAACAAAATGTCTCTTAAAAAGTCTAGTAACTGTTGGAATAGAAAACAAAGTTAGTCTGGCAAGGTGAATTCATGTCGAATTGTAATAATCACTGCTTTCTTTTCTAAATATTAGCAAACCATCCTTTTAATCATACCCTCTAGAAGTTTGCCAGGCATCAATGTCAAGGATGGGTAGGCATGGATGAGTTACTGAGCCGAGATTACAGCTGAGTATTTGAGTTATGTCTTCTAGTAGAATGTCAATTCCCTGAAGGCAGGTATTATTTTTGCTCTTTATTTCTGTCACAACAACTGGCACACACCTGGCACATGGGGCAGTTAGGTGGCACAGTGGATAGAGTGCCAGGCCTGGAGTCAGGAAGACTCATTTTCCTGAGTTCAAATATGACCTCAGACACTTACTAGCTATGTGACCCTGAACAAATCATATAACTCTGCTTGCCTCAGTTTCCTCATCAGTAAAATGAGCTGGAGAAGGAAATGTGAAGCTACTCTGATATCTTTGCCAAGAAAACTCCAAATGGGGTCATGGAGAGTCAGGCACAACTGAAAATGAGTAAACAATAAAAACACCTGGCACATATTAGGTACTTGACCAATGTGTGCGATTGATTGATGTCTGGACCTATCCTACTCTAACCCCTCCTCCATACCCAACTACCAGCTAACACTTGATACCAGGATCACTCACTCGGCTCACACAGCCTCCTCCTTTTTCTACTCTCCCAGCCCCAAACACTTAGGAGGCAAAGAACAGATGCCTTCTCCTCTGCATTCTTCAAGGCAAGGTGCCATTTCCTTTCCTGAAATCTTGTGCATGTAGCTGATAAGTTTTATCTTCTGCTGACCCACTGAAGAGGCAGTTCAAGTACTTGGCCAGGTTTCTAAGAAGGCTAGTTGTCATCAGCTGATATGTTAGTGCCATGCCCAGAAGACACAGTCTGAGAAAGAAGCAAAGGGCTTGGATCAGATATCTAGATCTGATGAAAGACGGTTCTGCACTGCTGGGTCTATTAAAATTCCAGTCTCAAAAGGAAGGAACCTAGTTCTCTCTCTCCACTGGTTCCCTCTGATCTGGCCTGTTCCCTCCCCATCATTCTATCCCATAAACTGTTATCACCTCCGTGTTAATGGAAGTTGCCGAGTTCCCTGTGGTTTTCATAGAAATCTTAGAGCCAAGTAAACAGAGCTAGAGGAAGGTGGGGAATTTGAGGCCAACATCTAAATGACTCAGAAGAATTAAAAAGGGGGGGAAATACACCTTTCCTTAAGTCTGTTGAGTGCAGAAAAAAAGAATCCAATTATCAGAAAAAAGTTTTAAATTGTAAGGGCCAATTCTGAATTTGTGCTGTAAGTGGGTGGTTTCGAGATGCAGAATCCCACCTAACCTCTCCTTTCTCTTATACAGAAAGTCTAGCAGGTATTTTAAAGAGGAAGAACCAGCTTTCATCAAGATATATACAAGATACATATACAATAGATGGGAGGTAGTCTTAGAGGGAAGGTAGGGCAGCTAGGGGATCTGGAAAGACCTCCTGCAGAAGGTGGAATTTGAGACCAAGGAAGCCAAGAGGCTGAGTGAGATCAGGAGAGAAAGCAATTCTAGCATGGGGGAAAGCCAGTGAAAAGGTTTGGCCTTCTTAGAATCAACATGCTAGTGGCTCTACTGAGCTATGATTTTATTCAGCCCACTATATTTTATGGGAGAGAGGGGAATAAGGCTTAGGCATCTCAAGTGACCAGCCCTAAGGTCAAGCAGCTACAAAACGGAGGCTATCCCCAATCTTCTGAATTCCCAGCCCTGTGCTCCCTCCTACAGACCAGTACCTGCCAACTCAAACTCCAACACCCAGGGAAAGTGTTTAGGGTCTCCACCTCATGCAGCTATTGGTAACTGGGGGGCAGAGACCAGGAGTAACAGAGAAGGAGATGGCTAATGGTGGTGGAGAAGAACTGAGTGTAAGCACAGGGAGAATTCACATAATCATGGATTTAGATATAGGAGGGAATTTAGAAGTCACTTTCTATAGTTGAGGAAACCCAATACAATTTAAAAATTGTTTATTAAGTACCTCCTAAGTGCCAGGTAGGGTCCTGGGTATCCCAGACACAAGGACAAAAATAAAATGGCCCCTGCCCTCAAAGAGCTTACATTCTAGTGAATGAATACAATATGAGCAAGAATAGGAAGGAAAGGAAGAAGGAGTCATTTGCCCCCAAGTTTGCAAGTTTCAAAAAAAAAAGTAAGATCCCTTGATTGAACAAATGAATGTAAAAGCATATATTAAGCACTTACTATATGCCAAGCACTGTGCTGAGTACTGAGGATATAAACAGCAAAAAACAGTCCTTGCTCTCTAGGAGGAGATCATGTTCTTTTCTTTTTTTTAAGGAGGTTTTCATGTGTTCTTATTTTAAAATATATATAATATTTTATTTTTTCCCAATTACATATAAAAACAATTTTTAACATTCCTTTTTAAAACTTTGACTTCCAAATTCTGTCCTTTCCTCTTTCCTCACCCTCCTCATTGAGAAGACAAGCAATTCGATAGAGGTTATACATGTGTAGTCGTGCAAAACATATTTCCATATTAGTCATGTTGTGAAAGAAAACATAGACCAAAAAAAAAAACCCTCAAGAAAAATAAAGTAAAAAAAGTCTGCTTCAATTTGTATGCAGACACCATCAGTTCTTTGTCTGGGGATGAATAACATTTTTCATCATACGTCCTTCAGAGTTGTCTGAGATCATTGTATTGCTTAGAATAGCTAAGTTATTCACAGCTGATCATCTTACAATATTGCTGTTACTTTAGTACATGTCACTTTGCATTAGCTCATGCAAGTCTTTTCAGATTTTTCTGAGAGCATCCTGCTCATCATTTCTTATAGCACAATAGTATTCCATCACAACCACATAACACAATTTGTTCAGCCATTCCTCAATTGATAGATATCCTCCCAATTTCCAACTCCCTGTCACCAGAAAAGAGCTGCTGTAAATATTTCCATACATATAGGTCTTTTTCCTTTTTTTTAATCTCTTTTTGGATACAGACCTAGGAATGGTATTGCTATGTCAAAAGGTATGCATGGTTTTATAGCCCTTTGGGTATAATTCCAAATTGCTCTACAGAATGGTTGAATCAGCTCACTACTCCACCAACAATGCATTGTCTCATTTTCCCTACATCCCCTCCAACATTTGTCATTCTCCTTTTCTGTCCTATTAACCAATTTAATGAGTATGAGGTAGTGCCTCAGAATTGTTTCAATTTGCATTCCTCCAACCAACAGCTATTTAGACCAACTTCTCATGTGGCTATAAATAGCTTTGATTATTTCATCTGAAAACTGTTTATATCTTTTGATTATTTCTCAGTTGGGGAATGGCTCCTATTTTTCATAAATTTGATTCAGTTCTCCTATATATTTGAGAAATGAGACCTTTATCAGAGAAACTTGCTTCAAAATTTTTTTCACAGTTACGATGGCTAAATGTATTTCCCTCCATCCTATTGCCCCCTCCCCATTGATTCTACTCTCTCTCTCCTTTTACCCTGTCCCTCCCCAAAAGTGTTTTGCTTCTGACTACCACCTCCCCCAATCTGTCCTCCCTTTTATCATCTCCCTTCTCTTATATCTTTCCCCTCCTACTTTTATGCAGGGTAAGACAGATTTCTTTACCCAGTTGAGTGTGTATGCTATTTGCTCTCTGAGTCATTTCTGATGAGAGTAAGGTCCATTCACTCCCCCTCAACTCTCCTCTCTTCCCCTCCAATGTAAAAGCTTTTTCTTGCCTCTTTTATGTGAGATAATTTACCCCCTCCCTTTCCCTTTCTCCCAGTGCATTGGAGGTCATGTTCTGACTGAGGTGCAGGGCACTTGGCAAGGCCCAGGAGCTCTTAGGACAAGTTTTGTGGGCCTGGAAACATCTGCTGAAGACTGACGTCATTCTCTGAATGACTGGCTGGGGAACTCCATGATTCTGCTGCCTCTCTGACAACCAATCGGGCATTCTCAGCCAACTAACAATGAGAGTGGAGTAGAGGACTGGGGAAATCTTCTCACTCATTCAACCCCAAACCCAAGGCGAATTTTGTGTTATCCAACTTCCAAACGAACTATTATACTCCAGGCAATTTAATGTGGATTTGGGATCTGAAGTGTTCAGCAACCTAATCACTTAAAATCAATTCAATAGAGATATATTAGCAAGCACCTACCACGTGCTAGCTAGACAGTGAGAGACATTGTGGAATAGTGGGGAAAGGGTAGGTCTTGGAATCAGGAAGACCTGGATTCAATTCCCACCTTGGATCCTGGCTGTTTGATCCTGGACAAGTCACTTGTCTGTGCCCCAGACAATGCAGACTGATAAGGAGAAGTTGCCAACCTATGTTGGTAGAGAGTTTCTTCATCTGGGAGTTATCAATGAAATTGCATATCAATGAAATTGCGGGTTCCATCCACATCAATACTCTGCACCCCCAATGTGGTAAGCATTAGAAATATACAAACAAAAATGTGAAAGATTCCTTACTTCTAGGAGCTCACATTCCCAATAATGCACACATAAATATCAGAGACTAATTTCTGGACAGAGCCCTAATGGTTATCTAGGCCAACCCCCTCATCTTACAGGTTGTTGAGTTTGTCCTTCATTCTCTAAGAGGACAATGACATCAGGAAGATGATGAGAAAACCAAACCCCACGGAGATTAAGGGACTTGTCAATGGTTATACAGACAGAGCTGGGATTAGAATTCAGGATTTAGGACTCAAATGCACTGTTCCACATAAGAAAATCCAAAGAATATACATAGTTATAAAAATAATTTCAGAGAGAGAGAAAACATCAACAGTTGGGTGGGTGGGGGGAATTAGGAGAGACTTCATGGAGGAGAAAGCATCTGCCACTGTTTTTGAAGGAAGTCAGAAATTTTAAGAGGCAGAGGTGAGGAGGGCTTGGGTCGGGACACCAGTGAAAAGGCAAGGATGTGACAGGTTGAATGTGGTGTGTGGAGAATGGCAAAGTGGGTCAGATGCCCCCACCAACTCTTAATCCTGTGATTCTGTCACCCAGGTCATTATGCATTGTCTGCCTAAAAATGTGTCTTTTGCCCTAGTGAGGAGCTAAACATTCATTAAACAGATGAGTGAATGAATGGGCCCCGGAAAGTGGCCATTGGAATGAGGGTTATTTGTGGATCTCAGTGTTAGCACCACAGCCATGCTCTGGCTCATAGCTCAGGAAATGGAGTTGATTGGTTGTGTTTCCATTGTGAGGGGGCCTCCTCCTTTCAAGAGTTCATTCCCCCCCTCCTGGGACACAGACATATTGGGTGAGCCTACAGGTCACTGGGCACAGATGTTCCCAAACCTTTGAAGACCTGAATGCTTTTAGGGCTGAAAGGATGGGCATCCTACTGGGCAACAGGTCAGTGAAAAGTTCACATTGCTGACCACTTGAGAACTCTCTGCCCCCATGCTCCCCATGTGAAAAGGGATTAGACCTCAACTCTGCTCTAGTGATGCTTCAGAACTGTGATTCATAGCTTGCCTTCCCCAGTGATGGACAACATCAATGGGTCCATTATAGGAAGGGATGGGAGGACAAAATGAGACAGTACTTCAAAGCCTTTAGCAGACTTGACTGGACAAGAGAAAAATCAGTAGGCTCTGTAGCTGCTAAAACTCCCATCTTCAGTTTATTTTTTTGACATTATAACCTGGATGTTAGAGATTCCCCCCCCCCACCTCCTCTCCTCAATACCTCTAGACCTCCTGATGGTACCTATGCTACCTATGGTGTCCTAATGCAAGGAAATGAAATAAGGACAGTACCTCCTTTCAAGAATATCAGTTCTTGGTTTCTATTTCTGGATTCAAACTCTATAATGGGGAGGGGGTAGGTTTCTAGATTCTAATAATTGACTTCAAGGGGTAGTGTTTCTGGATTCACACTGTTTATCTGGGGAAGTGTGGAGAGATGGTTAATAATATTAGGGATGTATCAACTGGTCAAGTGATCCCATGAGCCACCTCTAAGCTTTAGTTCCCTCCTCATTTGAATGGGGGTGTTGGGCTAGATCATCTAAAGCTCCTCCCGGTTCCGAGTCCTATGAAAGTTTTTATAACATCGACGTAGGGTTGTCGCTGAAGGAAATGAGATTTGTTCAGAAATAAACATCCAATCTTTTCCTGTTTATTCTTCAAGGGTTTTCTTTGCCCACTGCTGTATAAGCTTACAGCCACCGGAGCATCCACTGGGCTGCTCTGGGACAAGTCCCCCTTGGAGTTTCGGTTTCCTTCCCTTTGGTGGAGGTGCTGACAAATGTTCAGAGAGTGGCTGGTCAGGAAGCAGAGGGAGGTGTGCACACCCTGTCCTTCCAAAGATGACTTTAGGGATGCTTCTCTGTGTTTGTGTTTTTGACACCCCTGACTCTTCCTAACAGCCCATCTCTACTCCCTGTTCCAGAACACAGAACCTTCTCTGTTAAGAAAGAAGCACAATTAAGTAAAACAAACAGTTGCAGCAACTCAGTCTGACAGTGCATACAACATTCTTCATCCATAGCTCACCACGCCTCTCCCAGGGGGATCACAGGACCATCGCTCTAGATCTAGACAGGACCTCAGAGGATCTAGCGCTCATTTTGTGGATGGGGAAACTGAGGCCCAGGAAAGTGAGGTGATTTCCCATGGTCACAGGAACAGTAAATGATGGAGGCAGGATTTGGACTCAAGTCTTCCTTGTCTTCAGGTCCAATATTAGACTCCAATGTTTTCCTTACATTCAGGTAAGTGAGGTGTTGCTGAACCTCAGCATAGGAGTAATAACTCATAATAAGTTGCATTTATATAGTGCTTGAGGTTTGCATTGTGTTTTTGTCTATTATTTCATTTGATCCTCTTAACAGCCTTGAAAGTAGGTGCTCTTAATATTTCCATTTTACAGATGAAGAAATTGAGGCGGGAAGGGGACGGGGGTTAAGTGACTTCCTCAGGACCATACACCGAGTAAGTGAGGCAGAACTTTGCTCTTGTCTTCCTGGCTCCAAGTCCAGGCTTCTATCCACTGTGCCCCCAGGAAGGTAAGCAGAATGGCGAATTCTGTACCATCCAACTCACCCATCAACAAAACACCAGGGATTTGGTTTATATGGGTCTACTGAGCACAAGAATGGGTTTAAGGGGAGGAAGAGCAGAAAAGTAGCCCGGGAGTAAGTTGTAGCCTTCAACCTCTGAGGGGCCAAAACAAAGCACCCTCCTTGGCTACCCCAATCACTGGGCTGTTGGAGCTGGTGAAAGTAAAATCAATCAATCAAAGGTATTTATTAAGTGCTTGCTATGTTCTGGGCACTGTGCTAGGCACTAGGATAAAAAGACTAAGATGGATCAATCCCTGCCCTCAAGGGGTTTATATCCTGCTGGGTGGGGGAAGAGAGGGAGAAGACATATGAAACAGTATCATGGTGGGCTTAGTACACTTGACCCTGAGTTAAGGAAGAGATGAGTTCAAATCCAGCTTTTGCTGCTTACTAGATAAGTGACCTTGGGCAAGTCACTCTAAGCCTCAGTTTCCCCATCTGTAAAATATGGGGATTGGATTTGATAGCCTCTAAAGTGCCTTCTGTCTAAATATATGACTATTTGTGATCCCAAGTATATGAGTATATAGAAAGTAATGTGTGTGTGTGGGTGTGTGGTACTTGAAGCTTGGGAAGTTGGGAAAGGCTTATGTAGGAGGCAGAGCTGGAGCTGAGCTCTTCAAGAGGTAGAGGGGAGGAGGAAGTCAAGTCCAGGTACTGGAGGCAGTCTGCACAAAGTTGTCTAGAGAGGGGATGGAACATTGCATGCTAAAGAACATTAAGAAGACCAGTCCAACTGTAAGACAAGCCCAGTAATGGATGGGGAGCAAGGTACATAATAAGGTGAGAAAGTTAAGCTACAGCCACATTGGGAAGAGCTTTACATGCCGGACAGCAATGTGCCACTTAGTTGGGTAGTAAGCTTGTCATCAGCGGAAGTCTCCAAGAGGATGCTGGCTGTCCATTCATTGAGGGTGCTGCAGAGGGATCCTTAGACGGTCTCCCCAATCCGAGGTTCCATGATTATATTTTGAAAGGAAGGAGGGAAGGAGGTGCCTTGCAAGCTGAAGGACCCCTTTGATTCTACATCTAGCTGATCTGTATTTGCTAAGTGATTCTGGCCTGTTAATACTGCTAAGGAGGAGGTACAGCCAACGGCAGAAAACGCACTAATCTGAACACGTCATCAAGATATTTTCACAATGCTTGGCTCCTGGGCACTTGGTACTGAGATGGGCTTACAGCTGGGTGGTGCAGTGGATAGGGCACTGGGCCTGGAATCGGGAAGACGCGAGTTCAAATCCAGTCTCAGACATTTAGTAGCGGTGTGACCCTGGGCAAGTCATTTCACCCTGTTTGCCTCAGTTTCCTCATCTGTAAAATGAGCTGGAGAAGGAAATGGCAAACCACTCTAGTGTCTTTGACAAGAGAACCCCAGATGGGGTCCGGAAGAGTTGGACACGACTGAAAGGACTGAACAACAACAGCAACTGTCTTCCTTTCAGGAGGTATTTCCATTCTGGTCAGTACTGGGGAGGGCAGTATCCCAAAGCCTTAGTGTAGAAATCGGTCTAAGACTGTGGGGACATCCTGTATTAGCAAAAGAGGGTCATAGGAACATTGATTTAGAGCTGGAAGGTTCCTTAGAGGTCACTGAGTCCATTTTACCAATGAGGAAACTGAGGCCAAGAGCGATGAAATGACTTACCCAGGGTCACACAGCTAATAAGAGCCTGAGGCATGATTTGATCTCAGGAATTTGATCAATCCCTGCCTTTAGGGAGCTTGCATCCTAGTGAAGGAAATAACATATGAAGCAGCATGATGGTGAGGACGAGGGGACTGGATTGGGTCATCTTCTAATTCCTTTCCAGGTCTAACTATATGACATAAAAAGTCATATTAAAGTACATTATAAAACTTAAAGGGCTATTCAAAAGCTGGCTATTAGTATTGTTATCATAGAAGGATCTAACTTGTATCGGTACAAGGAGTTCTGCACACCGAAGAGATCATAGGTCCTTTTGCATCTAACTCTTATTTTTCCATCTATCTATCTATCCATTCATCCCTATTTTTCTCTATCTATCCACTCATCCCTGTTCTTCTCTATCTATTCATCCTTCTTTTTCTCTATCTATTCATCCCTCTTATTCTTATCTATCCATCATCTCTCTTTTTCTCCCTCTCCATCTCTCCCTCCCTCCTCCTATCTATCTCTCTTTCCATCCATCCATCTCTCCCTCCATCCCTCCCTCCATCCATGCATCTCTCTATCCATCCATTGATCTACATCTCACTTCAAAGTTTACAAAATACTTTTCTTCTGTGTACCGTGCAGGGTATTATTACTGCTATTCTTGTTCTTATTAGAGAAGACAGGTGATTTTATTGCCTAGAGCAATGGTATCAGATAAATAGAAATTGGGGACATTCAACTGTACATAAGAATCCCTGTGGAGATTATATTGGCATTAAACACTACCTGTTAACATTATCTATGTTCTATTGTATTTTTCTGTATTTTGTCACATATTTACCAATTCCATGTTAACATCCAGTATGGGCTGTGCTTGAGAGCATTGCTACAAGTCTGGCACTTCTAGAGTTGGGAGGAGATCACAATGCTTTGAAATCCTTAAAGCATTATAGAAATGCTACTATTGTTACTGCTGCAGACCTCAAATAGTTCTGTCCCTTAGAGTCTCAGAGAGTTGTTTGAGGCACTGAGGAATGCTTTTCCTTCTTTTATAGATGAGGAAACTGAGGCTATGATTGCTGTGGACATTCATGCATCCGGGGGATGTCAGTGGTGGAAGACAAAGTCTGGCATCTGCCTAGCCCAAGGTCAGTGCTCTTCCCATGACATCAGAACAGACTTTTGCCTTTAGGAGCCAATCCAGTACTTTTCCAGGGAATTTCATTTCCAAAAAGGAAAGGAAAGAATCACCAGGTGGGCTACGGAGAGGGGTGGTGCCCTAAGCATTCGGTTTTCGCCACAGGAACAAGGATGGATGGACAAGTAATGGGACAAAAGGTTCTTGGACCGACAGACCTTTCTTGTTTTCTCTACCACCTCTCCGCCCCCCCCCCAACTCTTGACGCAGTTGCTAATTACAGCTGCACACAGGAAATGCAGATCGGTCGCTCTGAGTTCCATGGAAACACCCAAGTCTGTTTCCTTCCTCAGCTGCACATGTGTGCCTGCTGGGTTCCAGGGCTTGGTTATCCCAGCCCACCCCAATGGCTCACTGGTTTTCTGGCAGAGCCAGACCTGTTGGATGATAATCCTGAGCCACTGGGTCCATTATAATGGACATTCTGAAACTACAGTCGGGCCAACAGCTACCCCTGAAGGGGGCATCCTCACTGGTCAGCTTAAATTAGAGGGAAAGGGAATTTTACAAACTGCTCCCAGTCTCCCAGCCTCCTCTCAGGCTTTGCTGAAGTTCTGGCTCGCCCCTTGGGGCACCAGAAGCTTCAACTGTGAAAGTAGGTTAGACAGCCAGCATCTGTTTGCTAGCTGGGGAGAGTAGGGCCGGGGTGGGGGAAAGGGGGGTAATTTTTATAGTCCTCAATGTTGCCTCTGAGACTGAAGCTTGAAACTAGCTTAAGGTCTTACATGAAATGAATTTGCAGGTCTCAGTTGAAAGCTAGGGTCGGGGGGGCCAGGTGATTGAACATCTGGACTGCTGAAATTCCAGAGACCTGGCATTTTTAAAATAAAGTACTCCTTTATTTGATGGGAGGGAAGGTTTCTACCCTATAGCTGACTTGTTCTGCCAACACCTGGATATACTTCAGAGAATCACAGAGTTAGAGCAAGAAGGGACAAAGGCAGTCTATTCCAGCCCTATCATTTCATAGTTTAGGAAACTGAGGCACAGGACAATAAAGTTATTTGTCCAAGGTCACAAAGGGAGAAAGTAGGGGCAGCTAGGTGGCGCAATGGATAGAGCGCCGGCCCTGAGTTATGAGGACCTGAGTTCAAATCCGACCTCAGACACATAACACTCATCAGCTGTGTGACCCTGGGCAGGTCACTTAACCCCATTGCCTAGCAAACAAACAAAAAACAAAGGGAGAAAGTAATAGAATCAGGATTTGAACCCAGGTCCTTCGATTCAAAACCAATATTCTTTCCACTGTACTTTTAAGCGCCCAGTACAAAGGCAAAACTATTGTTGCTTAATGTTTCTACTTTGTCCTTCCTCCAGGGTACACCAAGTGTTTTGCAAATGGTCTGCTTTGTCATTTTATGTGCAGAAATTTGAATTCAGGATGAGGATTATAGGTGGGGGGATTTGGGAAAGGGAGTAGTAATAGATAGCACAAGGGGACTGGAGCTTTGACCCACTGACCTGTTGCTGACAGGAGATGAGGGACCGCTTCCTTAACATGGGACTGCCTCACCTGGTATCCCTATGGAGGGGCTGGTACCTCTAGGGTCCTGATGCCAGGGTGCTCTTTTCAAGGGACTGTGCTTCTCTGGTCCCCCACTACAGATCCTGCTCTCAAGCTCTCCCACCCCCTCCAATAAATCTGCTCCAGGTACCATTTTAATGTATTATGCTGCGATTACCGGGTTTCTTCTGGGGCCCTTCATTCTACTCCATTACTTTTGACGTGTAGACTACCCTGAAGGGCTTTTTCCTCCTTTCCCCTCACTTCCCTTCCCTTCTTGTCTTTCCTTTTTCCTTTCTTCCCAAATTCCCACAATAGATAAGTAATGGCCAGAACCTTGACATCTTCGAATTTAAAAATCTCTCCTTGTGTGACCTCGGACAGGTCAGTGCAAGTCCCTGGGCCTCAGCCTTTCCTTCATAGAGGGGGAAACTGAGTTCCAGCCTGGGAAAAGTACTTGCCCAAGGCCTCACAGCCAGTTGGGGCACAGCTGGAATGAGAACCCAGCTCTTTTGCCTTCTAACCTGGTATTTTCCTCATTGTTATTCTTTTTTTCCCCCTTCCTCTAAATCAGAAAGAAACTGTCTTTCATGAATCTCATCGATAAGGTGATGATTGTGCATCTGCCTCACAGGGGAGGGAGGCACTTGATAAATGCTTCATTGACTATTGATGGATTGATTGCTAGCTCCTTGTGCAGAACAAATGAGATAATTCATGCAAAGTTCTCGGCACCCATGTGAGTTTTGCTCTGGCAGAGACACAGTCTAACGGAGCCAGCTTGGAAAACCACTCCTAGCTCAGCTGCAGCCCAGTCTCTGACACCCACTGGTGAAATGACCCTGGGCAAATCACATAACCTGTCAGTGCCCCAGGCAGCTCTCCAAATCACCAAGAAAGTGCCAAGCAGGGGTGTCCTGGAGCTAGCTCAAACCCAGCCAATGGTGACATTTTCAATGTGAGCATGTATACCTCAGCTAGCAAATACTAAAATCGAGGAGTTATTCATTGTTTTATTGATTGTCTAGACATAAGAAAGTGTTAATGGTACCAATTAAACTTCAAAGTGTGTCCTATATATGTGTGTGTACATACACACATATATACACATATGCATACATGTACACATATATACATGCATATATACATACATGTGTGTCTGGGTATATATCTGCATGTGTATATAAATGCATATATAGAAAGAGAGAGAGAACAACTTGTCTAAAGTCACACACATATTTGGAGAGAAGTTTGTTAGATATTTGCCAGCACACGCCTTGTGTCAGCCTTCATTGGGGGAGGGTGTTTCTCATAGTAGAGATTCTACCACCAGCAACATCACCTGCCCAGTCCCCATCCCTATCATTCCATCAGTCATAAGGCATATTTTTTGCAATATTCCCATTATGGACGATGTACCCAACCAATTTCCATCATCTGGAATTTGGTAGAACAACAGTTACTTTCTTTGCCATATTTTCCCTTGCTCTCTTCCAAACATCACTGGACCCCTCTTTTTTATTCCATTTTCAGAGCTAATCTGAAATCAGTGGTGCCAGGGTGTTGGGAGTTTTGAACCTGAGGCCAGGGTATCTCTCCTGGCTTGTATCATGATGGAAACATAAATACTGTTTGTAGGAGGGGAAAAAATCCAGGCCTTAAAAAAATACACAAGTAAATGACAAATGGGATTCATGGATCATTATCATACTGGTAGCTGACATTTGTATAGAACTTTGGCATTTACATAACGTTTTACATATGTTATCTCATTTGATTCCCATGACTGCTTTGGGAAGGGGGATGGGGGTCTGTAGGTTCCACAGGGACTATTGACTATTTTGTAGATGAGGAGAGGGAGACAAGAAAGAGGAGAAAAAGTGAGTGAGAGGAGAGAGAGAGATAAGAAGAGGAGAGAGAGACAGAGAGAGAGACAGAGAGACAGAGAGAGAGAGCCAGAGTCAGAGATAGCCAGAGAGACAGAGAGACAACTTGCCTAGTCACACAGTCAAAAACAGGACCTGAATCCAGGTCTTTCTGACTTCAAGTCTAAAATTCTTGCCACTAATGGGACCTTAGGGATCATCTAGTCTAGGAGTTCTTAATCTAGGGTCTATGAACAATTTTTTTTTAGAATTTTGGTTTTTGTATTCCAATATAATTGGTTGTATTTGTTTTCCTACATATTTGATTTTATGTACTTAACAACATGATTCACAGAAGGGATCCACAGGCTTCACCACCCTGCTAAAGGAGTCTCTGACAAAGAAGGTAAAGAAGCCCTTGCAAGTCCCCTTGCAATTTTTTTTTGGAGGGAAAGGAATTTGAGTCCAAGCTCCTCCTGAAAGTGCTTGCCACTGCATCAAAATTTCCTCCACCTCCTGTCTCCACACCTAGACCTCTTTTCCCTGCTTCATGGTACAATGGAGAGAGCGATAAATTTGGAGTCACAGGACCTGGATTCAAATACTGGCTTTAGAATTTTCGAGTGCCTTCTTGTGTGATCTTGGACAGAAGACCATTATGACTGAGTTTCTCTGGGAGCACCTCTGGTTATATCCAATATCCAAGAAACATTTATAAAGCACCTACTCTGTGTAAGGCACTGTGCTAACCACTAGGGATACAATTAATAAAAAGAAAGACAGTGCCTACCCTCAATGAGCTTAGAATCTAACTGGAGGAGATGACACATACAAGGAGGCAGGAAGGGTGGAGAGAGACCAGGGTGTACCTGAAAGGAAGGGAGGTGTGTCTTGTTCCATGGAGTCAAAACCAGGCAGAGTAACGGATATGGAGTAGAGAGAATCCCTTTTCCATTCTCTATAAAAAGGAAGGCAGAGGGAGGAGCTTGGTACTCCACCCTCTAACCCTCCAATCAGAAGGGAGAAGAGGCTGAGGCAGGTGGTGTCCATCAAGGCTTGACTTTGCAGCAGGTGATGAGATTAGAAGTGAGGAGCTTAACCTGGGAGACCATCTTGTTCTGTAGAGTTGAAACCTGACAGAGCAGCACATGCAGAATAGAGTGACCCCAAAAGCCACGCAATCATATTAGTAACAATGATAATAGCTGGCATTTGGATTTTATGGTTAGAAACTGTTTTACTGATGTTATCTCAGTCTGGTAAAAACCCTATCAGGTAATTAGTTTGAAACCACCAATAAGACTTGCTCAACATCCAGTAATTGGGACCTGGTTCTGTTAAGAGTTGGGCTCGGGTTTTACCAATTGTAAGTCCGATGTACACTGAAGAAAAATACTGGTATCTTTTGCTTTTACATCACTTTCATTCCTTTCCTCTCATCTATTCAATGCATCATCTCTTATAACAAAGAATAAAACAGAAAGGCAATCCTATCAATTTAGCAAAATCAATTAAATATGGTAACCATATCTGACAAAGCATGTGATACTCCATACTCATAGTTTCCCAATCTGCAAAGAGGCAAGACAGATGGATTTTCTCAACTCTTCTCTTGGACCAAGCTTGGTCATTGTAACCCCACAGAGTTCCTGTTTTGTCCTTTCCATTTTCCATTATTCTATCTTCCCGTTTTCCTAGTTCTCTTACTTACTCTGTATTTCGTTTAAGTCTTCCCATGATCCTCCAAATTATTCAAACTTTCCATTCATATCTGACATTTCTTAGAGCAAAGCAATATTCCATTACATTCATGTACCACAGGTTGGCCATTCCAGAATCAATGAATATCACTTTGTTTCCAGTTCTTTGCTGCCATGAAATGGGCTGCTATGAATATTTTCGTGTGTATGGGTCCTTTCTTTTTATCAGTGATCTCTTTGGGGCATTCCTGGCAGGGGGTTTGAATGTTAAAGGGCATGGATATTTTCAGAATGGTGAAATCCTCTCGCAGCTCTCCCAACAATGTATTAGTGTATCCCCTCCAAAATAGAGTCTATTTTTCATCATCTTTGCTGATTTATTGGATGTGAGGTGAAATCTCAGAGGTGGTCCTTACTTTCAAGGTTCTTAAAAGGCAGATAGTCCCCTAGATTTGGAATCTGAAAGACCTAGGGTTCAAATATTGCCTCCTGCACTTACTAGTTGGATACCAATGGGCAAATCATTTTCAGAAAGGTCAGCCTCTCAGTTCCCTCATTTGCAAAATGGATATAAAAATACCTGTCATACCAATTTCCCAGGACTGTTTCAAGGATTAAATGAGATATTTTGTGCTTTGAAAGCTTTAAAACCCCTTATTATGTCAACTATTATTATTAGTCCCAAGGTCAACCACAGATTTGGAGCCATACCATGAATCTCTACAAATCTAGTCCTTAATTTCACAACACTAGACTTCTTGGGGATGGTGGTGTTTGGGGGTAAGGGAGTGGGGATGAATATTTTTCTATAAGAACTCTACAGATAGGTATTAGTCACCAGGGCTCTCTAGCAAACTGATCCTTCCCTCTCCCCTTTTTTTTTTTTGCCCCTAAAGAATGCCTTACTAATTGAAAAGTTGGAAATCTCTACCCATTGTTTCTCCAAAGAGGAAACGATGGCGCCGGCATTCAGGAAAGTTTCTATCTTCCCAGCATCTTGCTCAGACTTAGAGACTGATGGGTTGGCACTTTTTTCTGGATGAAAGAAAAGCCGCACTGCATGTACCCAAGTGAACGCCCACACCCCAGACCAACCACTCCCTGATCCTGGAGGCATGTTAATCAAACCCAGCACATACTAAACAAGGGGCTGATAATGAGTTGTGTAAGCTTGACAACCCGGGGAAAACTGTTTGGCAAAGGACCATGTGGTTTCAAATCTAGATGGAAAAATCTTATCCCAGGATGGGGAAGTAGAAAATGAGGAGTGGGGAATGGGGAGTTCTTTTCTGTTTGAGAAACGTCTGTACTTTACAAGCAATGTGAGCTCAGTTTCTCTGGAACCCTGTGGCCCACACCACCAATTCTCCAGTGGGCTTTGGCCCAGTGACGGACAGCTGGAACTTCTTAGCATAGCAGCCCCTTCCTCACCCCAGGAATGAAAGATGGCTGAACTCAGTATCCTGTGCATTGGTGGATATGGTCCAGAAATCCCAGGGCACAAGAGAAATCTCCATTGTAACAATAATCTCTTACATCTGTAAAACCCTTTTAACTCCCCCCAAAGGCTTTCTCAGCTTAATAGATTTCATCCTTTTTCTCTGTCTCTTCTTCCTCTTCTTATTCTCTCAATCAAGTTCAATGACGGAGGGCATGCAGGTGCCTGGGTACATCGTGATTAGTAGATTTGACAGATGAAGAAACTGAGACCCAGAGAGGTTGATGGCTTGTCCATGGACATCTACCTAGTGTCTGAGGCAAGATTCAGGCTTGAGTCTTTTTTGATTGCAAGTCCAGTATGCTGTTCACTGCACGACCCAGATGTCCTAAAGCTAGTGAATATTCAAAAGCAGGACTTGAATCAGGTCTTCCTAATTCCAAGGCTGACTTTCTATCCACTATTCCAAGCTTCCTGTCAAAAATTAAAATCTTTAAAAGCTCTGTTGTCTCCTGAATGTAGGCATTCCCTCTACTGGAAGTGCTTCCCTAATAGACAGTTCCGTGAGTTGCAGCAGTCAAAAAAAGAAAAAAAGGTCATCTTCTGAGAGGGGGGAAGAAGAAGGAGGAGGAGGAGGGGGAGGGGAGGAAGAGGAGGAAGGGAGGAGGAGAAGGAGGAGAAGGAAAGAGATAGAGAAAAAGATGGAGAAGTAATAGGATAATGGGAAGGAGAAAGTAGAGGAGGAAAGAAGAAAAGGAGAAAGAAGAAGCAGAGGAGAAGGGAAAAAAGGAAAAGAAAGAGAAAGAGGGGGAGAGAAGAAGGAAGAGGAAAAGGAGAAAGAGAAAAGGAAGAGCAGTTTGATTCTGGAGGTAATAAGGGAACCACTGGAGTTTATTGAATATGGAGTTGAGACGAATGACATGGTAAGACCTGTGGAAGGATGGAAGAAAGGGGCAGGGAAACCAATTATCACCTCATGCCTGGACAATTGCAATAGCCCATTGATTGGCCTCCCTGCTTCAAGACTCTCCCCACTCCAGTCCATCCTCCAATTAGCTAGCAAATTAATCTTCCTAAAATAAAAGACTAACCATGTTTCCTTCCCCGCCCCATTCAATAATCTTCAGTAACTCCCTAGTAGTACCTCTAGGATTAAATATAAAATCTTCTATTTGACTTCTCTATCTCTTTTCTTCTTCTTCTTCTTCTTCTTCTTCTTCTCTTCTTCTTCTTCTTCTTCTTCTTCTTCTTCTTCTTCTTCTTCTTCCTCCCCTTCTTAACGAATATTTATTCATAGAAAACCAGTCTAAACTATACCCTTCCTACTTTTTCAGCCTTCTTATATTCTACTCTACTTCCCTACCCCCTCACCCCCACATACTGTGTCATCCAGTAATATGGACTCCTTTCTCTTCCTTATACATGACACTCCATCTCCCAACTCTGGATATTTTCACCAGCTGTTGTCCATACCTAGAATTCCTTCCTTCTTCACTTCTGCTTCCTGAATCCTCTGGCATCCTTTAATTCTCAACTGAAATCCTGTCTTCTGGAGGAAGCCATTCCCAGTCCTGCCCTCTGGGATCACCACCAATTCATCCTGAATATGACTTGTTTGCACGTAGTTGTTTGCAAGTTATCTCTCCATTATACCAAGAGTATGGGGGCAGCTAAGTGGCAGCTAGGTGGCGTAGTGGATAGAGCACTGGCCCTAGAGTCAGGAGGACTTGAGTTCAAATCTAACCTCAGACACATAACACTTACTAGCTGTGTGACCCTAGGCAAGTCACTTAATCCCATTGCCTAGCCAAAAAAAAAAAAGAGAGAGAGAGAGAGAGTATAGACCATATATTGCCTTTCTCTTCATCTTGAGCATTTAGCACAATACCTGAAACATAATTAATAAATGCTTTTTGTCTTGACCAGCCCTGAACTGTGTCTGTGGTTATATGAGTGGAAGAAGGGGCACATGCAAGAAACTTTAAAGGTAAAAACCAAAAAGATTTGGGGACTGATTGGGTGTGTAACAAGGAATAGAGTAGGACATGGCCATGGGAGCTCGGTTGACTGGGAGAATGGCAGTGCCCTCAATAATACTAGGTCAGTTTTGAAGAGGGGAAGGTTTGGAAGGAGAGTAGAAGTGCCAGGAAATGAGACTTCCAAACAGGCAACGTTAGATGACAATACAAGACAGGTGGTTATTAAGTTCTACATCAGCATTAGAGAAAAAGGGACAGAAGGTCAGGATAGGGAGAGACTATTGTGAAGTAGAATGGAAGAAGACCACTGGAATGGAAGAGGTGACCTTTGAGCTCAATCTTGAAGGATGCTTAGAATTAGCAAAGGTAGGAGAGAGAAGGGAGAACATTTCACTCAGGCTGC
Source organism: Phascolarctos cinereus (assembly GCF_003287225.1). Lineage (NCBI taxonomy): Eukaryota > Metazoa > Chordata > Mammalia > Diprotodontia > Phascolarctidae > Phascolarctos > Phascolarctos cinereus. The sequence goes on along the minus strand of NW_027555514.1, from coordinate 274,744,903 downwards.
AAGTGTGGACACGTGTAAGATGTGTTCAGGGAACAGTGTGACTAGAGCAGTCTGCATGAAAGAGATGGGAACAATGAGGGGGGAAAGGTCAGAACAGTAAATTAGGCCTACATTGTGAAGGATCTTATATATTTCAAATTTTTTTTCTCTCTTTTTTTCCCTCTCTTTCTTTTACTCCTCCAATGAAATGCTTTTGGTGACTCTGTACTGTTGCCTGCTTAGGTTTCTATTGAGATGGGAATAGTGACTACCTGGACCCAAACTGACTTGAGAGTTTGAATTTGTCCTAGGATGGGGGCCTGAACCATGTGAGGCAGACTTAGCAGAAAATCCACCCCACCTACACACACATAAACCCACATTCTTGAGGGCCTTAATACCATCAAACTCATAAGCCAGAGGGGAATAGACTAGCTTTTGTGGCATAAGACAGGGTCTATGGAGAAAGGCTGGAGGCCCAAAGAACATTTAGGAGACGATTTCTATAATAAGAACCTGGAGGAGAAAGGAACAAAGACCAGATAAGAAAAAGGAACCGATGAGCCGCCATGTTGATTCTGGGAGTGCGGTCAGGGAGGAGGAGAAGAGATAGTAAGAAAGCTGTTGGGAAAAGAATGTACCCCATTCAGCACCTCAGAGATAGAATAGAGATGTGCATCACAATATGAGGATTTTGTTTAGGCTGAGAGAGTAATTTCATTGGCCTGGGTAAATGGTGACAGATCACCATCAAATTCTTATAAGAAAATGAAGTGGAAGGAAGAGGATTTCAAACATTAATCCTATGCTCAAACATGCCTGGTGTGGGGAAAGTTGGGGACTTCCAAAGGCTTACTTATACAAAGACAAAAATGAACCAGACCCTGCCCTCCAGGGGCTTGCATTCTGCTGGAATCTAGATAAATAGAGTCTTCAAGTTGGAAGGAAATTTCCACTGGTTCTTTGACTCAAGTACCAAGGTTTACAACCTTGATTCATACAGATTAGCTTTCTTTGTCTTTATACATTCCTTCCTTCTTTTCTTCTTCCTTCCTTCCCTCCTTTTTTCTTCCCTCTTTCTCTTCCCTTCCCTTTTTCCTTTCCTTCCTTTCCTTTCCCTTTCCCTCTTCCCATCTTTCTTCTTGCCTCCCTTCAAACTGTCTTGTGGTACCAGTAATAAACTATTCCCTGAGGGCAGATTGTAATCTCCTTGAGGGCTGGGGCTATTTTGCTTTAGCCTTTGCATCCCTAGTGCCTCCACACAGTAAATACTAAACCTTTATTGAATTTTGGAATTGAAATAAAATTGAATTGCTTTAAAAGCTCATTCTCATTAATTACTTCCCCCCAATCTTAGTTACTCTGATAGCATAGGCTATTTATAGCCCTTCCAACTGATTGCTCCATATGGAAAAATAGACAATTGGGCAATTCCTCATTCCTTATAAGGATCTTTTCTCTGGGTGGGTGGGTTTCTTCGTGTGGCTGTGGGTGACATTTCTGTCATTTTCTCGGGTTAGGTTTGCAAGTCCAGCACTTGAGAAGGAACTGGTTTCTTCTTGGTGGCTTAGTTTTTATAGCTTCATGGTCCAATCAGCCAGGATTCCTGTGGGTATGGCTAACTGGTAGACACTGGCATATTTTTCCACTCAATTACTCTTAAAAATAATAATAGAAAAGCAACTTCTTATTATAGCAGCTAAACATAAAAAGGTGACTCAACTGGCCATAAAAATGATCTTAAAGTGCAAGAAATAAAGGGGAGGGAGGGGATTAAAAATAGAACTATAATTTAGTACCTTTATTTTACATCATATATAATTTAGTACCTTTCTCATTAATCCTTAATTTTATCAATCACTATTAAGTCTGATCTTGATTTTTGTCCTCAAGCTTGATTAAAACTAAGTCAGTATGTATTTTTAAACTTAGAGTCAAAAGTCCTGTTTGTAAAATATACACAGCTATCAGGCTTCAGGTCAGCTCACCTACAAAACCCTTGTAGCAACTTCCCATGTGTGGTTATGGGTAAGTTAGCTTACAGAAATCATCTTTGTGATTTCCCCCCCATGACCTGCCGTTGAAATCATCCTTCAAGAAGTTTTAGAGTTCTTTCTTACAACCTAGAACTAGAAAAAGAGGAGAGTATTTGAGAAAAGACTCATTAGCTGGTATTGGGCTATTTGCATTTATCTAGAAATGCTTGGGAAGGAAAGAAATGGACATTTTAAAAGCACCTACTAGAAGATGGTGGAGTGAAAGCAGTGACTTGCTTGAGCTCTCCTCCAAACCCCTCCAAATACTCATAAAAAATGGCTTTAAACAAATTCTGAAGCAGCAGAACCCACAAAAAGACAGAGTGAAACAAATTTCCAGCCCAAGACAACCTGGATGATTGATCAGAAAGGTGTATCGTGCCGGGCTGGGAGCTCAGCGCAGTGCAACATGGGAGCGCAGGCCTCAGCGAACCTGAAGCAGGCCTCAGAGGACCGAATCACAGGCAGCTGTGGAGGTTTCCAGACTCCTCAACCCACTAATGCCAAAGACAACTTAGAAGGTCAGTGGGAAAAGTCTGTTTCTGTCGTGCTGAGAAAGGAAGGGGTTCAGCTCCATTCCCCAAAGCGTGTCCTGGGGGGTGGCAGCTGCTTCCCGAGCTTCCGGCCCACAGACTGAGGGGGAATCCAGTGGCTGATCAGGGAGGGATTGCAGGGATCTCTTTGCCAGTGCTGAGGCAGGAATCTCTTGCTTTGCCCGTGTTTGGATCTGGGTCACAGTTCTGGGTGGCAGTGCTGGGGTGAAGGAGCACTGGCGTGGTGGAGCTTGTAGTGGCTGTGAGAGAGAACCCCTCCTCACAGTTACAGGACAGAAAGGAATACTTGTGTCACAGGCCAGGAAAGGAGTAAACACCTCGCCCCTTATCATACCACCTTGGAAGAACTGAAAATTTACAGGTCCCTACAAGTATCTCTGAAAACAGCTGTACAAACCCCTGAAGCTTGGGACAGTACATTCTCCACATTGGAAGCAGACTCTTACCTTAACAAAGAGTTTAAAACTCAAGTAATTGGCTGGGATCATGAGCAAGCAGCGCAAAAAGAGTCAGATATATTATCTTACTTTGGTGAAAGAAGATCAAAATATACAACCAGAAGAAGACAACAAAGTCAAAGCTCCTACATCCAAAGCCTCCAAGAAAAATATGAATCAGTCCCAGGCCTTGGAAGAGCTCAAAAGGGATTTGAGAAGCAAGTAAGGGAAGTAGAGGAAAAACTGGGAAGAGAAATGAGAGTGATGCAAGAAAATCATGAAAAACAAGTCAACAGCTTGCTAAAGGAGACCCAAAAAATACTGAAGAAAATAACACCTTAAAAAATAGCCTAACCCAAATGGCAAAAGAGGTCCAAAAAGCCAATGAGGAGAAAAATGCCCTAAAAAGAAAAATTGGCCAAATGGAAAAGGAAGTCCAAAAGCTTACTGAAGAAAATACTTCCTTAAAAATTAGAATAGAGCAATTGGAAGCTAGTGACTTTATGAGAAATCAAGACACAGTAAACAAATCCAAAAGAATGAAAAATTAGAAAACAATGTGAAATATCTCATTGGAAAAACAACTGACCTGGAAAATAGATCCAGGAGAGAGAATTTAAAAATTATTGGACTATCTGAAAGCCATGATCAAAAAAAGAGCCTAGACATCATCTTTCAAGAAATTATCAAGGAAAACTGCCCTGATATAGTAGAACCAGAGGGCAAAATAGAAATTGAAAGAATCCACAGATCTCCTCCTGAAAGAGATCCCCAAAAAAACTCCTAGGAATATTGTAGCCAAATTCCAGAGTTCCCAGGTCAAGGAGAAAATATTACAAGCTGCCAGAAGGAAACAATTCAAGTACTGTGGAAACACAATCAGGATAACACAAGATTTAGCAGCTTCTACATTAAAGGACCGCAGGGCATGGAATATAATATTCTGGAGGGCAAAGGAGATAGGATTACAACCAAGAATCACCTACCCAGCAAAACTGAGTATAATCCTTCAGGGGAAAAAATGGTCATTCAGTGAAATAGAGGACTTTCAAGCATTCTGATGAAAAGACCAGAGCTGAATAGAAAATTTGACTTTCAAATACAGGACTCAAGTGGAACATGAAGAGGTAAACAGGAAAGAGAAATCATAAGAGACTTATTAAGATTGAACTGTTTACATTCCTGCATGGAAAGATGATATTTATAACTCATGAGACCTTTGTCAGTATTAGGGTAGTTGGAGGAAAAAAATTATATGTATGTATATGTAGATAGATAGATAGAGGGCACAGGGTGAGTTGAAGATTAAGGGGTCATATCTGGAGAATAAAATTAAGGGATGAGAGAGGATTATACTCAGAGAAGAAGAAAGGGAGAGGTAGAATGGGGTAAATTATCTCACAAAAAAAACAGAAAAGAAAAGTCTTACAGTGGAGGGGAAAGGGGAAGGTGAGAGGGAATGAGTGAATCTTATTCTCATAGGATTTGGCTTAAGGAGGGAATAACATACACATTCAATTGGGTATGGAAATCTGTCTTACCCTACAGGAAAATAGGGGAGAAGGGGACAAGAGAGCAGGGGATGATAGAGAGGAGGGCAGATTGGGAAAGGGGTAATCAGAAGTAAATACTTCTGAGGAGGGACAGGGTCAAAAGAAAGAACAGAATAAATGGGAGGGCAGGATAGGATTAAGGGAAATAGAGTTAGTTTTTCACAACATGTCTACTATGGACGTGTTTTGCATAACTGCACATGCATAACCTATATTGAGTTGCTTGCCTTTTCAATGAGGGTGGGTGGGGAGGAGGAGAGAAAATTTGAAACCTAAAGTTTTAAAAACATACGTTTAAAAAAAAGTTTTCACATGCTACTGGGAAATAAGAAATACAGGAAATGGGGTACAGAAGTCTATCCTGCCCTACAGGAAAATAGAAGGGGAAGGGATAAGAGAAGGGGGAGAGATAGAAGAGAGGACAGACTAGGGGAAGGGTATTCAGAATGCATGCCATCTTGTGGGGGGGGAGATGGGGTGAAAATTTGGAATTCAAAATCTTGTGGAAGTGAATGTTGAAAACTACAAATAAATAAATTTATATTTTTTAAAAAGCACCTACTATGTGCCAGTTACTCTGCTAAGTTCTTTACAAACATTATCTCATTTAATCCTTGTGACAACCCTGGGAGGTTTAGTTACTTTAATTATTTTTCAGTCTTGTCCAACTCTTCATGACCTCAGTTGGGTTTTTTGTTTTGGTTTGGTTTTTTTTGGCAGAGATACTGGAGTGGTTTGCCATTTCCTTCTTCAGCTCATTTTACAGATGAGGAAACTGAGGCAAACAAGGTCAAGTGACCTGTTCAGGGTAACTCAGCTAGGAAGTGTCTGAGGCCAGATTTGAACTCAAGAAGATGAGTTGACCCTTGACCCCCTACACCACCTAACTCCCCACCTCCTTGAGGAGTTGTCGTGAGGATCAAATGAGATAATGTTTGTAAAGGTGCTTCACAAAGCTTTAAAGTATTTCTTATTATTATTATTAGGCTAAAGTCTATCATCTGTTTCAAGCTCTGTCATTCTAAGTGATGAGACAGGTAAGTGGCACAGTGGACAGAAATTGAGATTTGGAGACAGAAAGATGTGAGTTCAAATCTGGCCTCAGATTCTTACTAGCTGTGTGACGCTGGGCAAGTCACTTAACCCTGTTTGCCTTGGTTTCCCCATCTGTAAAATGAGCTGGAGAAGGAAATGACAAACCACTGTGGTATCTCTGCCAAGAAAACCCCAAACGGGGTCACTAAGAGTCAGACTGAAAATTGACTGAATAACACTCTAAGCCAGGAATGGGGAGCCTGTGGCCTTTTAACTGAGTCCAAGTTTTACAGAACAAATCCTTTTATGAAGGGGATTTGTTCTGTGAAATCTGGATTTGGTCAAAGGGCTGCACTTGAGGACCTAGAGGGACACATGTGGCCTCCAGGACTCAGGTTCCTCACCCCTGCTCTAAGCTCAGGGCCTCTATACACGAAGCCACCTAAATGTCTAAGGAAAACTCCCTCCTTTCTCTTCAACCTTCTACCAAAAAATCCCTCTACCAAAATAGGTCAACTCCTTCTCCGTAACTTCAGAGAATTATTTAGAGCAATGGTGTCAACCTCATATAGAGTTAGGGCCATTAAACCTTACATAAGCCTCCCTTTGGACCACATATTGACTTAGTTTTAAAATGTATTATTAGCTTTGTTTTATTGTATTTTTAGTTATTGTGTTAAATATTTCCCAATTACCATTTAATCTGCTTTGGACTGTATTGGGGAGTGCAGTCAGCCATATGTCTGACACCTCTGATTTAGAGTTCTAACAGCTTGCATCACATCCCCATGTGTCAAAGGTAGAACTGGAACCCAGGTCTCTTGGGCTGGCTCTCTATGCACTACACCGTGAAAACCTTAAAACATTATATAAACATTCACCTTATTGTTACCATTCTTAATGTTGTTATTGTTATTATTACTATAGCCACAATGTTAAATAGTTAACAATTTAATGAAAGAAATTGAGGTGTAGAAGGTGCCAAGACCTCAGACCTGGAAACAGAGACTCCATGACTGTTACCAAAAAAACCCCCCAAACCAACCCAGTGGAAACCAACAGTATGTGGATTATGCAAATAGACATAATAAGACCTTTGTTGGCCACTTTCAATTTCCTATGTTCCACACGTCATCAGAGCAGTGTCTAGGCAACTGAACCGGGTGTGACACTTCATTCCCTGGACGTGGTAAGTGAAAGAAGATTCCAAAGAGTAAATCTCAGAGCCCTGAAAACAGTCCCTCTGTTGAACACGTGCCATTGCTGGTTTTCAATTTAAAGGAGGCTGGAAGCTTATTTTCCTACAGGGAACTCATTATTCACCCACAGGACTCTTTGCATTAGGCAAGGACAGCTTTTTAGGAGTTGGATCAGTTCTGGCCATCTTGTTCAGGTCTCATTCAGGTACTGAGATTCAGAGGTGCAAAAGGAGCAGGAGGGAACATGGGAATAAAGTGATAGGGATAAAGATGACCTGTAATTTCTTTTTTTTAATAGTATTTTTCCCAATTACATGTAAAGAAAGTCTTCAATGTTCACTTTTATAAGATTTTGAGTTTCAAACATTTTTCTTCCTCTTTCCCCTCCCCCTTCCCCAAGACGGCAAGCAATCTGATATAGGCTATACATGTATTAACATATTTCCACATTAGTCATGTTGTGAAAGAAGAATCAGAATGAAAGAGAAAATAACAAGAGAAAGAAAAAAACAAACAAAAAAGGTGAAAATAGTATGCTTTGATCTGCATTCAGACTCCACAGTTCTGTCTCTGGATGTGGACAATATTTTCCATCTTGAGTCTTTTGGAATTGTCTTAGATCCTTGTATCGCTGAGAAGAGTTAAGTCTATCATAGTTGATCATTTCACAATATTACTGTTACTGTGTACAATGTTCTCCTGGTTCTACTCACTTCACTCAGCATCAGTTCATATAGGTCTTTCCAGGTTTTTCTGCAATATGCCTGCTCATTATTTCTTATAGCACAATAGTATTCCATTACATTTCATATAGTACATCTTATTCAACTATTCCCCAACTGATGGGCATCCCCCTAAATTTTCACTTCTTTGTTCCCACAGAAAGAGTTGCTATAAATAATTTTTACATTATGATCTCTTTGGGATACAGACCTAGAAGTGGTATTGCTGGGTCAAAGGGTGTACACAATTTTTTAGCTTTTTGGGTATAGTTCCAAATTGCTCTCCAGGATGGTTGCAACAGTTCACAACTCCACCAAAAATGCATTAGTGTTCCAATTTCCTTATCTTCTCCAACACCCATCATTTTCCTTTTCTGTCGTATTATCCAATCTGATAGTATGAGATGATGCCTCAGAGTTGTTTTAATTTGCATTTCTCTAATCAGTAGTGATTTAGAGCGTTTTTTCATATAACCATAGATAGCTTTAATTTCTTCATCTGAAAACTTCCTGTTCATATCCTTTCACCATTTGTCAATTGGGGAATGACTTGTACTCTTATAAATTTGACTCAGTTCTCTCTATATTTTAGAAATGAGGCCTTATCAAAGACACTGCCTGTAAAAATTGTTTCCCAGCTTTCTGCTTTCCTTCTAATTTTGGTTGCATTGCCTTTGTTTGTACAAAACCTTTCTAAGTTTAATGTAACCAAAATTACCCATTTTGCATTTCATAATGTTCTCTATCTCTTGTTTTTTGTTGTTGTTGGGTTTTTTTTGGCTAAGCAATGGGATTAAGTGACTTGCCCGGGGTCACACAGCTAGTCTGAGACTGGATCTGAACTCAGGTCCTCTTGATTTCAGAGCCGGTGTTCTATCCACTTTGCCACCTAGCTATCCCTGTTCTCTGTCTCTTGTTTGGTCATAAATTCTTCCCTTCTCCATAGATCTCACAGGTAAACTATCCCTTTCTCTCCTAATTTACTTACGGTATCACCATTTATGTCTAAATCATATACCCATTTTGACCTTATCTTGGTATATGGTGTAAGGTGTTGAGTTGACTTGTAATTTCACTGGTATGCTAGTAGTCCCAGATGGGAAACCTCTAGAAGAAGGTTCAGACCTTCTCACAACTTAGAGTCGTAGAGAATTGTCACACAGATGGGGAACCTGTAGCCTTGAGGTCACATGTGGCCCTCTAGGTCCTCAAGGATGGCCCTTTGAATACAAACCTCATAGAACAAATCTCCTTAATAAAAACATTTGTTCTGTGAAGTTTAGATTCAGTCAAAGGGCTGCCCTTGAGGACCTAGAGGGCCACATGTGGCCTTGAGGCTGCAGGGTCCCCACCCCTGGAGAGACTTGATCGGTTTAGTGACTTGGCCAGGGTCATGTGTGGAAGGACTTGAACAAGGTCCTCTTGTTTCCAAAGCCAGATCTCTATTTACTATGTCATTTTGCCTTATATGCTTCTCAAATGATTACCTTATTTTTTTAAAGATATATTTTCTAGCATGAAACTGTGGGACCATTTTAAAATGTAGTCCATGGTGACTTGGTCAACTATTTCTAAATCTGATATTGGATAAATTTGCCTTAAAAACTTCTTTTTGAACTTTGATCAAACTGTAAAAAAAGTTATTTGCTAAGAAATCCCCCCTTTTCCTCCTCTCCTCTTCTTTTTTTCTATCTCTTTTCTTCCTTCTCCTTTTTCTGCTTCTTTTCACCAAGGACTTTCCTAAAGATAGGCACAGCTACCAACACACAAGACAATTTTCTTGTCTTTATAAAATCTTTAAGAGCTGCTAGGTGGCATAGTGGATAGAGCATCAGTCCTGGAGTCAGGAGGACCTGAGTTCAAATTGGGCCTCAGACACTCACTAGTTGTGTGACCTTGGGCAAGTCACTTAACCATGTTTGCCTCAGTTTCTTCATCTGTAAAATGAGCTGGAGAAGGAAATGACAAACAACTCGTGTCTTTGCCAAAACGAACAAACCCAAATGGGGTCGTGGAGAGTTGGACATGACTGAAACAACTCAACAGCAATAAAATCTTTATGAGAATGATCTACATTCATATATTGATGGTGGCCTTGATGAAAGCATGAGAAGGAAACAGATAACTTTTCTCAAATGTTTTCCTACGGCAAGTAACATCTCGATAGGAACACAACTGATTGAGAAGAAAGGAGATACAACACACTCCTCTGTTTATTGTTGTCTGATTACAAAAACAGCGTTTGTCTTGGTAGAACAAAATATGACATTGAAGGCTCTTTTCCCATTAAGGGTCTCTCACTCATGTAGGAAGATCATTCAAAATTCCTTGTTAAACCCAACCCCAAGACAGAATTCTTTTCAGCAACCATATGATGCTTCACCTGCAGAGCCATCATTGACAATTTGTTCCACCAGGGTAAGCACTGTGACTTCTCCCTCAAATTGACTTTGTAATTGATAATCTGAAAGTGATAAAATACTAAAGACAAATTCAACTGAGCAGATGGAGGAATTAGTTAATATAGTACTTCGGAAGGAATGTAGGTGTTATATTTTTGCATCCTTTAAGTTTTGGTGCCCATGGGCAAAATGAGGTCATCCTGCCCTAGTGGTTTTTTTTTTAATGGACTTCTAATTTTTTTTTAACTAGGAACTCCCAGATGAGGAAATTCCCTCTATCAATGCAGACTGACACCTGCTTTGCAAGTTATAATCTTAAAGAGTTGCCTAAAGAACTGAGAGGCTAAATGATTTTAGCAGGATCACACAGCCAGAGATGGTACTTCTGGATTCCAAGTCCAACTCTTTATTCCCTGTTCCACACTGTCACTCATTGTCTGGCATATAGTAGGAGTTTAATACATTTTTTATTGAATTGAAGTGAGTCAGCTGCTGAACACTTCAGGTCCCAAACCCATATTCATTTACCTGGAATACAGGTCATGCCATAAATAGCCCAGGAAGGGCATGGATTCTTCTCGAATGATTCTGAACCCAGGGCTTTTTCCACCTCATGCAGTATGCCAATAAGGGTAAGGACTGGTCCTGTGATTTCACTGGGAACTACAGAGTTAAGGAACTCCCCTATCAATGCAGGTCAACACCCTGTCTGTGACTTGTAGATTTCGAGAGTTGCTTGGGGAGCACTAAGAGGGACTTGGCCAGGGCCGCACAGCCAAATGTGTCAGTGGCAAGAGGAACTTGAACCCAGTCCTTTTCAGTTCTGAGGTCAGCGCTCTCTGTCTCTGTCTCTGTCTCTCCCTCTTCCTCTCTCTTCCCACCTCCCCCTCATTCACTCCCCTTCTCTCTCTCTCTCTCTCTCTCTCTCTCTTCTCTCTCTCTCTCTCTCTCCCTGCCTCTGCCTCTAACTCTCTCTCCGCCCTTCCCCCTCTCTCCCTCCCCTTCTCTCTTTACCTCTCTGTCCCTGTCTCTCTTTCTCTGTCTCTCTCTGTCTCTCTCTGTCTCTCTGTCTCTCTCTCTCTCTCTCTCTCTCTCTCTCTCTCTCTCTCTCTCTCCTCCTGTTTATTTATGCAGATAACTCAGGCAAAATAAGATCAGGCTAAGTCAATAAGAGGAGTCCAGAAATGCTCAGGAGAAAGGATTGAATTGTCATGAAGGGTTCAGGGGCATTTCATCAAGGAGGCTACATTTCTTCTGGGCCTTGGAGAAGATGTAGAATGTTAAAATGTGGAGATAGCGGGATGGAAGGGGGATGGTATTGGGGAAGGAATTCCAGGCATAGGGACCTATTTGAGCAAAGGTGCAGAAAGAGGAAAATTCTGTCTTCTGAGGAGGACAATTAGTCAGGTCTGGTTGCAGCATGGATGAAGTGAGGGGGAGTCATGCAAGTTAAAGGCAGGAAGGTCGGTTTGGGCCAGACCATGACTCTAGGCAATGAAGTAAGGTTTCTCTGTTAGTCATTCAGCTTCTATTGGCACTTGACAAAATGCAGCGGGAAAGTCAGATGCTAAAAGTCCCTCACTTCATCACTCTTCTGCCTTCTTCCTATCTACAGTGGGTCTAGACTGGAGGAATAACATTGGTGTTATTAAACCTGCTTCACCATATTCTGATTGGTTTAACACTCTTCTCTGGCCATCCCAGGAGATTTCTCACCACTGCTAATGACCAGCTCAAGCATGGATCCCTCTGGCTCCGGAGTACGCTGAGTCCAGCAAGTAACTCATGGGCTGGGATTGAATTATTGGCCGAGAGTAGATTTGCTGTTTGGTTTTGGAGGTGGTGACGACCTGCTCCCTCACATTCAAGTATGCCGGCATTTCTTTCCTGAGGTCTAGCCTTTGGAAATAGAAGGAATTCCAGAGATGTGGAGAGTTTGATCTGCAGTTGTAGGTTAACTCATGCCACTGAGCCAACAGATCCCATCTGAGCAGGGGGCTGTGGGTAGGCGGGAAGCTGCTGGTTGTGCCTCCCCAGGCAATCTGGGGCAGGGGTAAAAGCAAAGTCTCCTCAATCAGAGTCTGACTCCAGAAACTCATGAACCACTTCCCCTGGAGGAAACATGGTTCCAAGGGCCAACGGGATGTGGGGCCAGGAGGATATTGGAATGGATCCAGGACTCAAAGAAGCCAGTCCAAATAATTCCACCCTCCCACAGTTCCCCAATCTGATTTTGCCCGGACTACCTGTCTAGACAGCCTTGATTTAGGATTACATATTTAGTGCTGGAAGGGACCTCAAAGGTCCGTTAGTCAAAACCTCTCATTTTAAAGATGTGGAAGTGAAGACACAGGGAGGCTAATTGTCTTCTCCAAGGTCACACAGATAGTAAGTGACAGGACTGGGATCATGGCATTACAGATCTGGGAGGGGCTGCAAAGGCCATCCAGTCCATGCCTCTCTTTTTACAGATGGGGAAACAGAGGCACAAAAAGGGCAAAGGCTTTGTCCAAAGTCACACAAGCAGCAGTAAGTGGCCATAATTTGGACTCAGGTCCTCTGACTCAAAATCCATTACCTGTATGTTGAAAGAACCCATCATTGGGTTCCTTTAGATGGTGGATAAAATAGAATTTGACTTTTTGAAATACTGAATTTATAACCAGAAGGGACCTATGAGATCATCTAACACAACCCTGACATTTATAGACAAGGAAACTGAAACCTAAAGAAATTCAAGTTCTCCCCATCTCCCCTGCCCAGCCATCCCCAATTGTTAATACTCTCTCACATATATCTTTTTGATTACAGGTTGGAGCTTTCTATTGCACTATAACTCCTTGGGGACAGGGACTGCCTCACTGTTGTTTTGGGGTTCCCAACATATAGCCTGAATTGGCACATTCACAGGTGTTTTAATAGTTCTGGTTACTTTGCATGAGATTAGATTTAACAACTTCTCCAAGGTCACCTAGGTTGGAAATATCAGAGACATTTGATTCTTAGATTACAAATCTAATACGTTTCCTGCTATGTACAACATTGCTTCCATGTCATTTTTGGTCAACCATCCCTCCCCCTAATCTTGAAACATACACACGCATGCACTCACGCACACACGCATGCACGCGCGCACACACACACACACACACTTTTATTTTTTGGTTTAGCATAGACAGGCTTGCAAATATGCAAAATGCAGGGAAAGGGATGGAAGAGGAGACAAATTGGAAACAGGAAAACCATCTAGGAGGTCATTGCAAAGATGAGAAGTGATGAGGACCTGAATAAGGGTGGCAACTGTTTGGATAAAGATGAACAGGAGAGACGTGGAGGTGGAAATGAGGAGATTTGTCAACTTCCGGACTGTATGGCTAGCTCAGAGTGAAGAATGGAGGTTGCCAACCTAGGTGACTAGAAGTACAGTGGTGTCCTCAAAGGTAAGAGGGAGGCTTAGAAGACTGGTAGGTTTTGGAAGGGAATACAATAACCTCTGTTTTAAATATGCTGAGTTTTAGGTGCTTATGAAGCATGCAGTTTGAAGTATCCAAAAGACAATCGGTTATATGGGACTGGAGATCAGGAGAGAGACTGGGGCTGGATATATTGATCAGGAAGTCATCTGTCTAGAGATGATTAAAAAAAACCAAGGAATAATGAAGTCATTAAGTGATAGAGCTTGGAGAAGAGGCCCTAGGACAGAGCCTTGGGGAATACCTCTAATTAGTGCACATTCTATAGGTGATGAGTGAAGAAAGATGACTGAGAAGAAGTGGTCAGACATAGGAGAAAAGCAGGGTGATGAAAACCCAGAGAAATGAGAATAACCAGTAGAAGAAGGTGATGGACAATGACAAATGCTACAGAGAGATCAAGAAGGGCGAGGAATGAGAAAAGACCATCAGATTTGACAATTAAGAAATTACAATCTGGAGAAATTGAGGCCAAGAGCAGTCAGGCGACATGCCCAGAGTCACAGTTAGTGAGTAGCAGAGGCAAGATTTGAATGCAGGTTCTCTGACTCCATTATGCCATGCTGCTTTGAAATCAGGCTCTTATAATTTGAATATTATTCATTATTATCAAAAGGGCACTGAGGGAATGGGGTGGGTAGAGTGCTGGGCCTGAGGTCAGGAAGACCTGAGTTCAAATCCAGCCTCAGACACACTTCCTAGCTGTGTGACCCTGGGCAAGTCACTTAACCATGTTTGCCTCAGTTTCCTCATCTGTAAAATGAGCTAGAAAAGGAAAAGGCAAACCACTTCAGAATCTTTGCCAAGAAACCCCCCAACTGGGTCACAAAGGATTGGCTATAACTGAAATGACTCAACAACAACAAAAATTATTATAAAGATGTTGCTGCTGAAAAAAAAATTACTGCTGGAAAACAAAACCAAGAACCTGTTACTGTCATGGGAAGGACTAGATGGGCGCAGAGCCATCTTCCACCTCTAAACGAGGATCCTATAATCCTACACTGGGCAGGTCCTAGACTCAAAGGATTGGGTTCTTTGGGGGAAGGGGGTTATAAAACTGCCCTCCTTCCCTCTGACGGGCAAAGGGGTGAGTTTCCATAACTCTGAGTCATCATTGTTATGCGTTAATGATTTCCATCCTTGACGTGTTCAACAGTAGCGGCTATTTTGAATGTTACACTGGGCAGAAGGAGAGAAGGGGTCAAGTCAGCCCAGGGAGCAGGGAGGATGTTCTAGCTACTCCCCACCTCCCTCCCCACCCCTTGCCCTTTACATCTTATTTCTTCCCAACAATATTTCCTAATCTTTCCTTGAAGTTCACTCAGGCTGCTGTCTGCGGAGCCCCAGATAGCCACTCTGGGCAAAACAACAAACCCAAAGCCGTCAGAGGAGAGATGTCGGGGGCATTTCATACTTCCTCCCTACTGAACTCAGCCTGAATCTAACCTCAGCAACACAAAACCAATGGAAACTATGCACAGCCCGTATTTTGATTCAAGTCTCCCCTGATTTATTCTGATTTATTGGTTTGGACCCTGCCAATGCAACCTTTCTCTCTCTCTCCTCTCTCTCTCTCTCTCTCTCTCTCTCTCTCTCTCTCTCTCTCTCTCTCTCTCTCTCTCTCTCTGTCCCTCCCTCCCTCCCTCCCCCTGTCACTTTCTCTCCCTGTCTCTTTTTCTATGTCTCTGTCTCTATGTCTCTCTCTCTGTGTCTCTCTCCCCCTTCCCTCCCCCTGTCTCTCTTTCTCTCCCTTTCTCTCTGTCTGTCTGTCTCTCCTTGTCTCTCTCTGTGTCTCTGTCTCTGTCTCTCTCTCTTTCTCTCTATCTCTCCTTATCTCTCTCTCCACCCCCTTTCCTCTCTCTCTGTCTCTCTGTGTCTGTCTCTGTCTCTCTGATTCTTTCTCTCTGTCTGTCTCTCTCTCTCTCTCCCCCTGCCCCGATTTTTACTCTTGACTGGCATTTTCTTCCCGTTTGTCCAATTCCATTTCTATAATTTTGGTTTGCATATGATTGTGAGCCTCTTAAAAGAGATGGAAATAACGACTGCTCAGTGTCCGTGAGCTCTCTTTGGGAGGGAGTGATTTCATGTTTCCATGAAGACGCATCAGTGCAGGTCTCCCGGTTATGATATGATCTCATCGCTCACAAACACAGGTCTCCCGTATTAATTTTTTCATGAGATTTCAAACTAGAAACTAGAGTCTTAGGCCCACAACAAGCATATGCTGTAGTGAACTTCAGGTCAAGGAGAGGAAGCCACAATGATATAATCACCTCTGGAAGGGCTGCCTTCTTGGAGAAATGGCATCTTGCTTTTTTCCCCTTTCCATTCTTGTAAATGAAATTCTTTATAAGCAGGAGCATCTACATGGGATCCCATCCTCATGTTCCAGAGAAATCTGGCTGGTCAGGACCTTTGGGACCTGAGAAGCCTCAGAACTAGAGAAGGGGACCAGGGACACAAGGAGATGTGGCACAAAGGGAATCCACCTGTTGGGCCACCAAATTATATTGAACACAGGATTTGCAGCCCTCCTGGCTCTAAAATTCATTGCTGTCTCTGCTGTGCCACATACTAGAGGTGTATGGGGTGTTCAAGGAGGACTAACACCGAGCCCTTTTCAGGGATGCTCATCCACCTTTGGTGGCCACCTCTCATTCAACTCACCTGTGGCTCCAAGAAGCATAACTTCCACAGTGGTCACACCATGGCAGCGTGGCCAACAGTCTAACCCAAGTTAAGGGTAAATGAGAGGCCTCGAACCTGTCATTAGTTAGGGAGTTAAGGGGTGTCTACCCCAAGCATGTGAAGACATCCCCTGGTGGGTAGATGAGAACAATTTGTTCCAACAGCCATCCATGAGGGCAGCTCAAGCAGGCTGTGTGGAGTGCTTGGAGCTTGGTCAAACATCAAAGATGCCAAGGTCATCCACTGCCTCCCAGGCCATTGCCAGGCATTTCGACTGTCTTGCCACTGGACTTCGGTGACTCAGAAAGAGAGATTGAAGATGACGACTTTGTGTAACTCTGCCTCCCTTAAATCCAGTTCACACACAAGTCGAAACCTGACTCTGTGATGTCATTGGTCCTCTTCGGACATGAAGGACAAATGACAACTGTCTATCCATGCCATATAGCCTTGATTTTTAACTCCTACGAGCATGTGTCCTGCGTTTTGCTCATTTCCCACCTAGCTATACTCATTCAGACTTTATCATGCCTCTGGGAACCTATCACTGGGAAATAGTAGCTAATAATAATAGGGAACATTTATTAAGCACCTACTATGTGCCAGGCACTGTATTAGGTGCTTTGCAATTATTAGCTCATTTCATCTTCACAACAACCCTGGGAAGTAGGTATTATTATTAACCCCATTTTACAGATGAGGAAATTGAGGCAAACAGAGGTTAAGTGACTTGTCCAGAGTCACACAGCTAGAAAGTATCTGAGGTCAGAATCTCACCTTCTTGTAAGATTGAATCAACTTTAATACTCTCATCTCATCAGTAGCTTTTGCCCCTCAGATTGGGGGCAAAGCCATTAGCTCTAAAACCTCCATTTAAAAGGAGGGCTCAGGAAAGCTTCTCTTCATTTCCCACCTGGCTGCACTCCTGTGGCCTTTTCCATCATGCTCCAGTTATCTTCTTCCCTCCCCACCTCCTCCCTGCTTTCAGCTTCCTTTTGGCTTCTCCCATCAGATTGGAAGCTCCTTGAGGGGGAACTATCTGTCTTTTTCATATTTGTATTCCTAGGGTTTAACACAATGCCTGGCACAAAGTGGTTGCTTAATAAGTGTTTATTGACTAACTAAGTGGCTAGATTGGAAGTTCTGGAGGACAGGAACTCTGTTTTATACCAGAGCATCCACTGTAGCACATAACACAAAGCAGAGCTTTGGGATCTGAGAAGCCCCAGAGTAGAAAAGAGGCCCATTGGACATATGGAGCTTGTGGTGCAATGGATAGCCCTCTGGCATGTGTTTGGAGAGGACTGGACTGACTGCAAGGGAGTCACAGGGATCTGATGGAAACTGGAGCCCCAGAATGTAGAGAGGCATGATCCAATTTTGGAATAAAACAGGGTGTATACAATAGCAAGAGCCCTGGATTGGGATAACTATACTTGAGTCTCAGCAGCTTCCCCCCACCCTCCACTCTGTCATTAACTGCCTGAGTGACTTTGGATAAGACCTAAGGTCTTCCCTCCCCCCCCCCCCAAAAGGAAAGAAATGAAAAGAAAAGGGCAGCTAGGTGGCGCAGTGGATAGAGCACAGGCTCTGGAGTCAGGAGGACCTGAGTTCAAATCCGGCCTCAGATACATAACACTTACTAGCTGTGTGAATCTGGGCAAGTCACTTAACGCCATTGCCTAGCCAAAAAAAAAAAAAGACGCAAGGTCCCTTACAGTCCTAGATTGCTCTGAATCCCCTGCTAAGTACTGAGTAGGACAGATGGGAAATGCTAACAGAGGTCAGAGGGAGGTGAAAGGTGTGGACAGGGGTTGTTCAAATCTAATATTCTATGATTTCTGCCCTTTCCTTCCTTCCTTCCTTCCTTCCTTCCTTCCTTCCTTCCTTCCTTCCTTCCTTCCTTCCTTCCTTCCTTCCTTCCTTCCTTCTTTCCTTCCTTCCTTCCCTCTCCCTTCTTTTCTTTCTTCCTTCCCTCCCTCCCTCCCTCCTTCCTTCCTTTTCTTCTTCCTTCCCTCCTTCCATCCTTCCTTCTTTCCTTCCTTCTTTTCCTCCCTCCCTTCTTCTTTCCTTCCCTTCCTCTCTCCCTCCTTCCTTCCTTTCTTCTTCTCTTCTTTCTTCCTCCTCCTTGTCTCCCTATTTAAAGTTCTTTGCAAACTTGAAAGTGCTACATAAATGCTAGTTATTATAATTATTATTATTATTCTATTCCAGCTCTGCTATTTATCTATGTGACACTGGACAAGCCATTTCCCATCTCTGGGCCTCTGTTTCCTCATCTGTCAAATGAGGGGGTGGACTTGATGAAAATAAATAAGTTTTAATATTCTATTTTTAAATAGAATATGAAAAGGTATTGGAAGCAGAGAAGCAACAAGAAGAAATCACGGCAGGCTTCATATAGGAGGTGGTCCCTGAGCATGCCAACGTGAAGGATTGAGGGGATTGGGCATTCCGGGCTTTGGGGGTAAGGAGATGGGACCCAGGCTGTTTGAAGATGTGAGGTTGGAGATGAAATGGTTTATAGGAGGAAAAACATGAAATGGGCCAGATTGACTGCAATGTCATGTGAGTGAAGAAGTGCAATGTGCATTAAGCCTGGAAGGGAAGACTGGAGCCAGAGTGTGAAGGGCTTTAAATGCCAAACAGAGGACTTTGTGTTTTAGAATCAATCAAGAAATATTTTAAATTGTATTTTTATTGTAAATTTAAAAAAAATAAACAACTGATATACAAAAAACCAAAACAAAACAGAAAAAGAACTGTATATGGAAACCTGAATCTGCTACACACCAGTTGATTTTTTAAAATATTAAACTTAGCACAATCATACCAATATCTCCTTGTTCTCAATAAACATTTATTAAGTGCCTACTATGTGCCAGTCATGTAAAGTCCCTTGAGGGTAGCCATTGTCTCATTTTTGTCTTCCTATCTCTAGTTCCTAACAGTACTTGGCACATACTAGGTGCATAATAAATGCATGTTGATGGATCAATTTATCCTAGAGGCAATGGGGAGCCATTGAAGCTTCTTCAGTGCTTAGCACATAGTAGGTACTGAATGAATGTTTACTGATTGATTAATTGAACAGCATAGTCACTGCTACTTCCTAATGCAGAAAGGAATCATCATCAAAAATCACTGACTCTCAGAGTCGGCAGGGACCTCGGAAGACACCGAGCACATCCCTCAGCACAGATTTTAGTTATGTGAATGTTTGGATGACTGATTTTTGCCTCTAGTTGAAATGATACATATACAATATGGACAAAGATTTGAAAAAGGAAATGAACTGGTAATTTGGAAGGATTTGGCAGAGTTTGTTATGTCCTATATGCGAGCTGATCATAAAAGTCTCCCAGAGGGGCCTTCCTGAGCTGTTCCATTTTTAAGAAGCAAATGGACTCCCCCAGCACAAACCTTTTCATCCCACTCAAATGCTTCTTTTGGCTGGGGCTAGGGTCCCAGAATTCCCAGTCCCTGGTCCCCCTCCCCCTGCCTGTCTTCCTTCATATAGCTCCTTTTCTCTGAAACAGCGTCCAGGTTCCCCACCCCTGGCTGGACAATGGGCTGGCTTCTTTAGCCACTTTAATCCCTCAGGATTCACTTTCCCAGAGCTACTAATTACCCCCATTAGGACCTGCAGATGTATGCCTGTAAGCCTGGCTGGGCGTGTTTGGGTCTCATGGTAGTTAAGCCAATCAGCATGAGCTTCCCTGTCTCCTTGGAGTGAATTGAGTGCTACAATGGGATGAACACATCTGGGTTCAAATCCTACCATTTGTCTGGACAAGTCACTCCATCTCTTAGACCTCAGTTTCCTCATCTATAAAAATGGACTAGAGAGGGGCAGCTAGTTGGCACAGTGAATAGAGTGCTGGCCTTGGAGTCGAGGACCTGAGTTCAAATCCAGCCTCAGATACTTAACACTAGCTGTGTGACTCTGGGCAAGTCACTTAACCCTGATTTCCTCACCAAAAAAAAAAAAGCAAAATTTTTTAAAAAATGGACCAGACTGGCTCTGAGGTCTCTTCTACACCCAGATCTATGATTTTATGATTCTATGAAGTCCCTTCATTTTCTCTGGGCCTCAGTTTCCTCCCCTGTAAAACAAGGGGTTTGGACTAGATGGCCTTCAACGTCCCTTCCAGCTGGTCTGGGCAGCTAGGGGGTGTCATAAAGCACTGGGCTTGGAGTCAGGAAGACTCATCTTTCTGAGTTCAAATCCAGCCTCAGACACTTCCTTGCTGTGTGACCCTGGGCAAATCTCTTACTCCTATTTGCCTCAGCTTCCTCATCTGTAAAATGAGCTGGAGAAGGAAATTTCAAACCACTCCAGTATCTTTGCCAAGAAAACCCCAAATGGGGTCACGAGGAATCAGACATGACTGAAATGACCCAACAGCTCTAGGACTATAATCTTATCTGTGTGACCTTGGACAGTTCACTCAGCTTCCTTGGGCCTCAATTTCCTCCCCTGTAAAATGAAGGGCTTGGACCAGGTGGCATCTGAGATTCCTTCTAGCCCTTGTTCTACCATCCTATGACATTTGCACGACACAGACCCTCCTTTCTATCCCACTCATGCAAGGCTCTGTGGCAGCCATCGTGAATCACTCTCCTTTGGGCTCAGCTGTGAGGGTAGACCACATCCCTTCCTCTCAATGCCAAGCAGGGGACAAGGCTTTATCTGAGGACAACCCCAAACCTGACACCATCTTTCTCAGCAGCATTTCTGTACTGTCTCATTTTTTCCCCATCTGTCCCCATCTCTAAGGCACCTGTTCACACTCTGTTTATTCTCTGCCTGGATGACTGCCACCTCCTATGGTCTGGATGTCATCTCTTCCGCTCCTTCCTCTGCTTTACCTCTGGCCCAGCCAGAAACTTGCTCCTGATTTCCTGATATCTTTCCTACTTTCAGATCCCTTCAGCCCCCTTCATCCATTTCTACATCATTTTGGTTTTTCTAAGTAGGAAAATCACAGGTTGGATTTTCCTTAAATCCACATAAAACACAACGTAGTATATTGGACAGGGTGTTAGGAATGGAGTCAAGAAGACCTGGGTTCACATTCTGCCTCAGAGCCCTATTAGATTCACTCTGGGTGTCTTTCAGCCTCAGTTTCTTCATCTGTAAAATAAGGCTAATACTGCTACATTTGCCTCAGAAGGTTATTGAGAGAGGCAGCTAGGTAGCGCAGTGGATAGAGCACCAGCCCTGAAGTCAGGAGGACCTGAGTTCAAATCTGGCCTCACACCAAACACTTGACACTTACTGGCTGTGTGACCCTGGGCAAGTCACTTAACCCCAATTGCCTAAAAAAAAATTATATATAAAAAGAAGGTTATTGAGAGGATCAAATGAGATCATCTATGTGTTATGCCAATCTCATAGCACCGTATATGTGCACTACTCAACAGTTAGTGCTACTGTTATAATCATGGGGTGCAGTACAAAGAGAGCTGTATTTAGACTCTGAGGACCTGAGTTTGAATCCTGGATCTGCCACCTACTATTTGCATGACCTTGGGGCAAGTTACTTGACCTTTCTGTGCCTTAGTTTCCTCCTCTGTAAAATAAGAAGGTTGGACTCCAGGAACCTTTAGATCTTAATCTAAGATTTTGTCGGTGAGTTGTTTCAGGCGTGTCTGACTCTCTTTGACCCCATTGGGGGTTTTCTTGGCAAAGATACTGGAATGGTTTGCCATTGCCTTTTCCAGTTCATTTTACAGATGAGGAAACTGAGACAAAGACAATTAAGAGACTTGCCTAGGGTCACGCAGCTTGTGAGTGTCTGAGGCCAGATTTGAACTCAGGAAGACAAGACTTCCTGACTCCAGTCCTGGCACTCTATCCACTCCACTGCCTCACTGCCCTAATCTAAGACGCTCTGGTGCTTATTGGCTGTGTGACTAAAAAAATAAATTAACCTCTCTGGGACTCCATTTCCTCCTTTGTAAAAGGAGGAAGTTGAACTAGAGCACCTCTAAGGTCCCTTCCAGATTTAGATTTATGACTACCTGTGTGAAATCTGACAAGTCACCTAACCTCTCTGGGCCTCAGTTTCCTCCTTCATAAAAGAGTTCATTAAATTGGTCGTCCTCTAAGGTCCCTTTCAGTTCTCTATCTATGCTCCTATGCCTTCAATGCTATCTCTTTATGACCAGCTTTTGTTGCCTGATTCATCTATTCTTGTTCTAATTGTTTCTCTTTATGCCCCTCCCTGAAGAGGAGTTTACCCTGTTCTGTTTGTTTCAAAGCAAAAGGATCGCTCCTCTCCCCAGAAACTGATACCCACCAATAGCTGAAAACCTAGTCCAACAAGAAGGTCTGGGAATTTCACCCGCCAGCCTGGGGAAATGGATGCAAAACAGAACTCATGTCTTAGAAATCAATGCCTGGGGAACCCTAGCATCCAGCAGTGCTCTGGCGCTATTTGTTTTGATCTCCTTGAAGAAAAGTATGCAGGAGCTTGGCTCCCAGTTCCCCTCCTCCTAAAGTCGGGCTGACATTCCATTCTTTCTAACCATCTGGTCTCCTCATTTCCCTAGGCCAAGCATAGCTTGGCTCCCCTCCTCCACCACCATGGACCAAAGGAGAAAAGAAGTCCCCTGTGCTGCTATAACGCAGTCTCAGATTTCCATTCAGTGCTACTTGAGGTGAAACTAACCAACTGAGGGATGGATTTCTAATATTTTGCTAAGGAAGTGAGATTTGGGAGGGAGCAGGGAAGGAAAAAAAGAACTCTTCATTTACAAATGAGACAGAAAAGAAATGGTTTCAGGATGAATAATTGGCCCTGTTGTTGTCTGCCCTGGTTGGATCACATCTGGAGTTTGGTGTTCAGTTTGGGGTGCAACAGTTTAAAAAGGGGACTGTGTGTAGAGAGGAGAGTGACCAGGATGCGGAAGGGCCTTGAGATCATGTCTTAGGAGGATCGGTTTTAGAAACTGAGGATATTCAGCATGGAGAAGAGAAGACTGAGGGTGGGAAGGGGCAATGGAAACCCAGAAGAGGTTGTCTTGTAGTATTTGAAGAGCTGTCAGGGGGAAGAAGGATGAGCTTTATTCAACTTGGCCATAGAGAGAAGAATCAGGAGAGATCTGTGGAAGTCACAAAAGAGGAAAATTTAGGCTTAATGGAAGGAAAAATTTCCTAACAATTACAGCTGTCCAAAATGCATACCCATAGAAAGAGAATGACAGAGACCAAGAAACAGAGACAGAAAGAGCCAGAAAGACACACAGAGAATAGATACAGAGAAAGAAACAGAAACACAGAGAAACAGATTACAGAGAGATATAGAGAGGAATTGATGCAAAAAGAGAAATTGTTAGAGAAACAGAAACAGATGTATAGAAAGAAGTAGACAGAAATGGAGAAAAATTTGTAATCAATAGACACAGAAAGTAAAGAGATAAATAGAATGAATGAATGAATTAAGCATTTATTAATCTTTGCTATGCGCAAATCATTGTGCTAAGCATTGGGGATACAGCCAGAAAAGCCAGGCAGTCCCTGCTCTGAAAGAGCTCACATTCTAAGGTGAGAGACAACATAGATGGAAGGTTTCAGCCTCAAGTCCAATGGAGAAGTCCTACAGTCCTCAGGGTACATCAGCAAAATAAATAAGCTTGCCTCTTCTTTAGTGTCATTTCACCTGATTAAATTATATCCATTTCTGATGCAGAGCCGTCTGACAGTACCAAGGACTTTGGCGGAAAGAAGTTTCTTTTCTCTGTCTTCAGCAGCTGTGGTACAGCCCTAGGAGGAGTAGTCCTCAGACTTCATCTCCACAGAGATTACACACCAAGATGATGGCTGAGGTCAACTGAGCTAGAAATATCACTATTCCCAAAGTTTGTGGAATCAGGGTTCTAGGCTGTCTCTATCAGGGTCTGAGGAAAGATTGTGGCTGAAGATAGTGATGGTGGCTTGACTTTCCTGATGCATGCTGCCTCTCTTCTTCCCCCCTCCCCAAGGTTCCTTGTTTCCTCAGCTAAGCTGGCTTGCCTATTCTGTGGGTGGCAGTTGGTTGCAACTGGTGGGGATGACTGGCCCCTTTTCCACAAGAGTTGCTTCCCAAGATGATGACTGTGAGGGCTGGGCTGGAAGCAGGACCAGTGGTGTGATGCACTGAAATAGACACAGAGAAAGAGAAGAGAGTCTTCTATCTTCAATCTTGTCTAGAGAGAAGTAGACAGTACAGAGAGAAACAGATGTACAGAGAAACAAAAAAGCACATGCAAAGAAATAGACACAAAGAGACTCACAAGCAATTACTAGATAAGTAGATACAGAGAGAAATATACACAGAAATAGATAGCTACAGAAAGACATAGGCAAAGAAATAGACACAAAGAAACAAATAGATATAGAAAAGCACATGCAAAGAGATACACATACAGGGAAATGCACACAAGGAAATAGACACAAAAATAGATACAGAAAAACACATGCAAAGAAATAGACAGAAGTACATACAAAGAAGCAGAAACAGGAATAGATAGTACAGAAAGAGGAGCAAAGAAACAGAGAGAAATACACATGAAGAAATAGATTCAGAAATAGATAGATACAGAAAGACATATACAGAGAAGTAGAAATACAAAACGACACAGGCAAAGAAATAGACATGAAGAAATAAACAGATATAGAAAGACACATACAAAGAAATACACATACAGAGAAATGCACACAAAGAAATAGACACAGAAATAGATACTGAAAACCCCATGCAAAGAAACAGACAAATACATACAAAGAAACAGACACAGGAATAGATAGATACAGAAAGAGGAGCAAAGAAATAGACATAGAAATAATTACAGAAAGATACTTACAAAGAAATAGAGAGAAATACACACAAAGAAATAGACACAGAGAGAAATACACACAGAAACAGATAAAGACACCTGCAAAGAAATAGAGAGAAATACACATAAAGAAATAGACACAGAAACAGAGAGAAATACACCCACAAAGAAATAGATACACAGAAATTGCTAGGTAAATAGATACACAGAGAGATAAACAAATGGGATGGGGGAGAGATTGTGTCTAGGAGGTAATGCTAGAATCATAACTGAGGTGGGCTGAATGATTTTGCTGCACGAGTGCTAAGTTTAGAATGGCCTGAGCATCTGTGTTTCTTTGGGATCATAGAAACCACACAGTTCAGCACCTATTTGACAGAGTAATTAGTTAAGATAAGAAAGCTGTAAGGTGATGGGCTGGGTTGAGCCCTTTCCCTGCCTTGGATAAATGGGTTCATTTGCTGCTTGATATATGTGGTCTTTGTGGAACTAGCACTTGGTAAGAAGGGGAAACAAACCTTAGATGTAGCTTGGGGCACTCCTTTCCTGTAAAAGGACAGCAATCAGGAGTACATCCTGAACTAAAAAATTATTTCCTAGACTGACAATATTGAAGGAGGCAGACGTATAAGTCTAGGCTGATACCCTCTTTCTGAGAAGAGCAGAGTGGTCAGCCTCTGGAGCCAATCTCTTGCTGCCCCTCCTTGCAGGAATCAAAGTCTCACTTGGAGAAGGGTGGGCAGAGGAGACTAGAGGTATCTATTCATGCTTCTTTTTCAAGCTACATTTAAACAGACCTATGCAGGTATACATAGCCTAAGGCAATACACACATCCTCTACCTAATTATAATAGCTGTAAGGGTAGCTATTATAATTATTATATTTATTTTTTACTACTTGACCATCCCACCTGCTCGCACAACAGCAAAGGACCTGGTTGTTGTCATTCCTTGGTCCTATGAAGAATAATGATAGGAGGTACTTAGGACTGCACAGTTTCAAACCCAAGAAATAAAAACTCTCCAGTGTCCTTGAAAGATACCTATCTAACTATTACCCTCAGAGTCTCTATAGGCTGGAAAGAAATGGCCCCAGATTTCAGTCCTAGACTGTCTTTCCAAGAGCCTTAATGAGAATGCTAGTCCTTGGTCTCCATCCAATATAAAAATGTTCTCAGGCCCTAAGGACCTAGTGGATACAACGCAGGTACAATTACTTAGGCATTGCTCATTCTTGTATCAAGAAGCCTGGTGAAGACATCTTCTGCTCTCAACTTTTCATGATCTCTGCCTGTTTATTTAACCCTGGCTTTCAGAAAGGAAGCCAGGAGGGGTCAGAAACAGGCCCAGAGTTCATGGCAGTGGAAGGTATTGTGCTTCTTGGGGGTCCTAGGGCTGAAGAGACTGCATACTGATGGGCCCGGAAAATTTTAGGATACACAATTTGTTCCGTTATATAGAGGATCTGCAGGAAGGCACTGCCATAAAGTGATAACAGCAACACACATTTCTTTAGCTCTGAAAGTTCTTAAGGAATTTAAACTCAAATTGCATGGGATTTAAATTCAAATGTCTCTGACTCCTACTAGATTACAACACCTTATGGTATCACATGGCCTCTGTGTAGCAAGGTGTTGCAGTGGACAGAATGCTGGGATTGGAGTCATTAAGACTTGTGTTCAAATCCAACCTCAGGCACTCACTAGTTATATGATCCTGGGCAAGTCACTTAACCTCTGTCTTCCTCACTTTCTTCAAACATAAAACAATGATAATAATAGCACCTATTTCCCTGGGTTGTTGTGAGGATCTGCTTTTGTCAATTAGTTAAGTACTTGGCATAGTTCCTAGCACATAGTAGGAGCTTTAAAAATGCTTTTTCTCTTCTCTTTTTCCCTACCTTTCCGATTCATGACAGGTTTTTTTTGGCTTTATCAATTGTCCTCTCTAGTAGAGAGAAACCTCTCCTAAGCCTCATTTGGTTATGGAGGTGACCTTTGTAGGGCTTCTATGTATATAGGGGTGGCTTTATGAGTGTCAATGAGAGAAGATGGGAGAGGGCCCAGGGAAGAGGAGAGAGTACAGTAAACTGACTTAGAAATTCTACTTTGCTATTAATTTGCTGTGTGATTTTTAGCAAGAATTTGATGTCTCTGGGACATAGAGGTCCCTTACCTGTGAAATTAGGGGCTCACCAACTTTACCAAACATCCAAGGCAGACCTACTGCTTGTAGAAGACAGTGCTGGATATTCACGGATTTGTCAGTTTAGTAGAGGGGATCCAAAAATAACTAGTCTACAAGGTCTGGAGGTGGAAGTATTGGCAACAACTGGGTAGGGGGGTGGGGAGTAATCATGGAAAGCTTCCTGGAGGAATTAGCATTCGAGCTAAGCTTCAAAGGACAAGTGAGATTTTAACATTCCAAGAGGGAGAAAAGGTATTCCAGGTATAGCGAACTGCATGATCGAAGGGATGAAGGCAAGGCAACATGGAAGGTATTTCAATAACAGTGAATCATCCAGTTTGGTTGGAACATACCAAACGCAGAGGGAAATAGTATGACACACAGCTGCTTGTGGGGGCCTTGGATGTCAAACTGAGAAGTTCCCTCATTTATAAAATGAGGTTCCAGGACTAAATGATCTCACTGATCCTTAGGCCCTAGACGGCTTTTAGGACTCTAGAAATGGATGCCTCTTGGTAAGGGGAACAAAAGAAGGTGCTGAAGGGCTTTGAGCAGAGGAGTAATAAGACCTGTTCTTTTCAGGGTAATCTTCATGGAATGGGCCTCCTCTACTTCCCTAGGGAAGCCACAGTTTTAGGAGGTGGAGGAGAAATGCATGTTGTAGACTAACTTGATATGGGGAGGGAAGGAGTGAAAATATAAATTTCATGGATTGAATAGGAAAAATATTTATGGTCATCTCTGGTAGTCCTGATCTCAGATGGCTCTGGAGGAGAAAGTGAGGCTGGTGACTTTGCGCAGCCCTGCCTCGCTTAAATCCAATTCACTTGCAAGTCATGGCATCACCTCCCTGAGGGTCCTCTTCGAGAACAAGGTCAAACAACAACATGTTTATGACTTTTGAGGGTTACTTTGAGGTCTAATTTGACTACAAACCACTGAAACAGTAACCAGTACTACACACCCAGGTGACTTTATCTGGGAAAATTTGTCCCAAAGGAAAATTTCTTCTGAGTAGGTTTGGGGAGGATGCCCTGGAATCGGGAATAAAGCATTATCTTTCTGTTTGGTTCAAATGGTTTCACAGAATGGATCCCTCTTTGAAACACTCCTCCTACCTAGGAATATTATTGATCTGCCAACACTTACCCTTGGTTTCCTGTGGAAAATGGCCGCACGCACCCACATACAGACACACACACACTCCAACCACTCCTGGGGTGAGAGCATTCTTTCCACCTGAAACGACAAATCAGACCTCAGTTTGGGCAAAGCACAATTGGGGTACTTACAGCCAAGCCTCAAGGAAGTGGATCTGACATTCCCATTGGCTAGGAAATCCCAAACCCAGAAAAGGTAATCTGTGAAAACATCCATCATGGTTTCCTTCTGGAACTTCCCATACAGCTGTGGTCAGGGTCCTCCCAATACACATGGTGTGATGAGTCATAGAAGAAAAGTGGGCATTCACTATCTTACCAGAGCTTTCATAGATGAAAATGGTGAGTCTATAAAACCTTTCTTATAATAAAAGTTATAGAATATAATCATAGATTTAGAGCTAGAAAGTTGAAAATAGTGAGTCTATAAAACCTTTCTGAGAAGACAGTTATAAATATACGATCATAGATTTAGAACTAGGAAAAACTTCAAAGACCATCTAGTTGAACCTTCTAATTTTACAGGTGAGGAAACTGAGGCCCAGGGATATTAAGTAAGTTGCCTAAGTGTGTTGGGCACTTCCTGTGCTGACTTCAGCAACGGTACACTTTCATCGTACCACTCTGCCTCCCGTAATTGGACCTATGGTTGAATGCTTAGGGGAACCCTCTGCAACTCTGCAACTCATAGGACAGGTCCCCTGGAGGATGGCTACTACAGGTTCAAGGTACTTGATAGGTGTGTAATTCTGAAACTATAGCTCATGAGCCCCCATAGATGTGTTTCCCTTTCAACAGTCAGCCAGAGGACACAAATAACTCAAAACAAAACCACTGACTAAAATGGTATAATTAAGAATAGTATCAAAAAAATCTTTCCCCATAAATCTGGGTACACTCTTTTTTTTTTTTTAATACTGGAAAGCAAAAGAAAGTTCCAAAAAAGACACAGACAAGCAGAACCATTTGGAACTGCTGTGTCAAATGTATTCTATATCTTTCAAAAAAAACACAACAAGCTTCATGTATTAGAGATTTACAGTTTTTATATACAATCCTCTCTTGTTCTTTATATATGGAAGTGATTATTTGTGGATGGTTGTCAAATTCATAATAAGAAAAAAGAAAAATGTTTTCAAAGTATTCTATGACCAGGCTCTTTCTTTTCCTCACCATCTATTCAGTCATAGAATTAGATATTAGTTAGATTGCACAGTGATTATATCCCTGGACTTGGAGTCAAGAAGACTTGAGTTCAAAACTCATGCATTGACTCCCTGTGTGACCCTGGGCAGGTTGCTTAACCTTTATCTGTCTCAGTTTCCTTATCTGTTAAATGAGGATAATAATAGCACCTACCTCCCAGGGTTGGAAGGTTGTTATGAGGATCATATGAGATAATATTAAAAAGTTTGGCTTAGCACAGTGCCTAGCACATAGTAACTACTTAATAAACACTTTTGAAAAAAAAGTCATAAGATCACAGACTGAGAGTTGGGACATTCAATCCAATTCTCCCATTTTACAGATGAGAAAGCAGATTGAGGGAGGTTAAGTGACTATTCAGTGATCAAGTCCTTGTCATCTGACTTCTGTTCCCACCATTGTACTGAAATTGCTCTTCCAGAGTGCACCAATGAACTCCTTGTTACCAAATCCAACGGTATTTTTCAGTCCTTCTTTTCACTGACTTCTCTGTAACATCTGACACTGTTGACAGCCTCCTCCTCCTGGACTCTCTCCTCTAGCTCCCTGATTTCCAAGGCACTACGTTGTTCTAGTTCTCTTCATAACCCTTAAACTGTTCCTTTTCTATTTCCAGCAATAACTTCTCTTCCTCTTCCCCACTGTTTGATGTTGCTGTTTGACAGCATTCTTCCATCTTGGACCCTTTCCCATTTTCTCTTTATGTTTTCTCCTGTGGTAGTTTCATTCATTCGTGGCAGCTCAATTTTCTCCTTCATGAGATGACTCCCGAGGCATATCCTCATCACTGATGAAGCCCCATTGCCAACTGCCCATAGGAGACAGGCCAACACCTACCCAGATCTCCCAGCTGTATATCAAACTCAGTATGTTCCAAACTGAGTCTCTGTCATCTTTTCTCCAAAATTGGCTCTTTGTTCTTACTTCTCTATTCTTTTTTTATATGAATTTATTTATTTTTAGTTTTCAACATTTACTTCCACAAGATTTTGAATTCCATATTTTTACCCCATCTTGCCCCTCCCCCCACCCCAAGATGGCATGCATTTTGAATACCCCTTCCCCTAGTCTGCCCTCCCTTCTATCTCCCCCCACCCTTCTCTTATCTCCTTCCCTTTCTATTTTCCTGTAGGGCAGGATAGATTTCTGTACCTTATTTCCTGTATCTGCGTACACTCTCACAAATATACTCAGCATCAGTAGAGGAAATGGATACACATAGAAGTTATGAGTAGATAAGTAAATTTTATAGGTATCATATGTGACCTAGGCACGGGTGATGAGGGCAGCTCCTTCAATGAGATACATAGGAGGTCTCGCGGAAGAATGAATGACCTTGTCTATTGCCATGGTATATCCATCCAAATACAGACATACATACTTATCATGAGTCCAAAGCTTAAAAGAAAGTTGACACTGACTTTATTCTACTTCTCCTTCATAAAGTTCTTGCTCTGGTGTTCCTGAAAAACTTGTAGGGGAAGAATATCTAGTGGAGAGAGGACGGGCCCTCAAGTCAGGAGGACCTGAGTTTAAATCTGGCCTCAGACACTTACTAGTTGTGAGACCCTGGGCAAGTCACTTAACCCCAATTGCCCCCCCAAAAAAAAAACCTGATAAGGGAGTTAGACATTCAGGGTCTTCATGATAGGTTTTGTTTCTGTTCCAGGTTCTGGCACTGTCTGGTTGTGTGACCTTGGACAAGTCATCCATTTATCCTGCACCTCAGTTTTCTCATCTGGTGCAGCTGAAAGATCATTAGTTTTAGATCCAGAGGGTTTGGATTCCACATCTGTCACTGATTACCTGTGTCACTTGGAGACTAGTCATTAAAGCCCTCTGGACCTCAGTTTCTCCATCTGTGAAATGAAAGCATTGAGCTAGATGATCTCTAATGCCCCTTCCAGAGTCTATGAGTCTGTGATATTTCAAGTGATTGGCTGGGATTTGCTGTTTCTAAGGTCTCCTCTAAAGTCCTATAATCCTTAACCTCTTGGTAAGGGAAACAATAGAAAGACTTGATTGACTGTGGCCAGGAGAGGCAGAGGTTACCCCCAGAATATGTGTGCCATCCTTGAAAAGCTTGTGAGTCAAAATAAACTTTTAAAGGAGTGATTTTTGGAAAACTATGTATAAGACCAATGTCTATTATAGCCATATGTTGAAACATGGGAATATGTCAATAGTGAGGCCCATCTCTAAAAACTCCTTCAAGTGGAAGGAACCTCAGAGGCCATCTACTCCAACCCCTTCATTTTATAGAGAAGGAAACTGAGGCACAGAGGGGTGAAGTTGTGCCAGCTCACATAGGGAGTAAATGGCAGAGTGGAATTTGAATCCAGGTCCTCCGACTCCTAATTCAACCTTCAAAACACCACCCAATATAAGCCAACATGTAGGCTCTTCAAAACCAACTGAAGAGAAAACATACATTGAAAGGGGTCAGTTAGCAATGTAAAGAGCAAGTGATTGTCAGTAAAAGATGATAAAAACTATTACACATTAGATGACACTCATACTTCAATGGCTTTGTGATAGAGCAACAGTAGACTACAATGGAAAGCACCCTGGCTTTGGAGTCAGGAAGACATGAGTTCAAATCTGGCCTCAGACACATAGCTATGAGACACTGGGCAAGTCACATAACTTTGGTCTGTACATTCCTGGTTTTTCTCCACATTAAAATGGAGATAATAATAGTACCCATGTTCCAGAATCATTGTAAGGCTCAAATGAGATAATATCTGTATAGCACTTAGCACAATGCCTGGCAGGCATATAGTAGGTACTTAATAAATGATTGTTCCCTCTCTTTATCCCTCTCTTTCTTATTTCCTTTCTTTTCCTTCCTTTCCTTCCTTTCTTCCTTCCTCCCTCCTTCCTCTTCTCCCTCTTTCCTTTCTTCTTCTTCCTTCCTTCTTCCTTCCCTCTCTTCCTCCCTTCCTCCCTCTGTCCCTTCCTTCCTTCCTTCCTTCCTTCCTTCCTTCCTTCCTTCCTTCCTTCCTTCCTTCCTTCCTTCCTTCCTCCCTCCCTCCCTGCTTTCCTTCCTTCCCCTGGAGGCAGAGAACATATTGACCTATTGAGAAGAAAATATTTTATAAAAACTCAAATGCTTATAAATATGAACTAGTGTAATAACAACACAAAGCCAACAGAGAGACAACTTCCAAAACTGAGAAATGACTCGATGTCTTTGAACTGCTTTTACATCCAGAGATTTCTGGAACCCTGTTCCGATAGCTTGTTTAGAATCTATTTTCTCAGAATTACGGAATCACATTATCTTTCTGAAACACTTGTACCTGTAGCTGAAAATAAATGTAAGATGTGGCCTCATCCTGGAATGAAATAACCAACTGTCTGAAATCATCGTGTGGTTGGCCCCAGCATTATTAGCCAGAGGAGCCTTTCCCCGACTTTCCCCTCTCCCGCCCCCAATCATACCACTACAAAATAGTGATTAGCTCTGTTAGAAGAGATTATTGCCAGGTGCAGTGCTCTGAAGTTTCTGCTATGTTGGGGATAAGTCGTGAGCTGCGGGATATTGCGGGGGCGGGATGTCAGAGGGAAGAATCCCTCTTGTTAATTATCTGTAGAATTTTCGTCAAGTGATCATTCAGCAAGCATGTTTGGAATCTTGAGCGCCTGCGATCTTTTGTGTTCTGCTGCCCACAAATAACCCCAGCAGCGTCTGTCGGGGGTGGTTGAGGTGTTCCGTTGTTCACGATGGCAGCTTCTTCTGCAGAGAAATAATCAATTTCGGGAGACCCAAGAGAGGGAAGGAACTTGACCTTGTTTTTGTTTCCCCGTTGATGGGTGTATAGAAGCCTGCCTCGGGTTTTTGAGGATGCCTGAAAAAAATGCAGGATGTTATCCAGAAAATCCGTGTGTGTTGGGGAGATTATTCCCCATCCCTGAGAGGCAGATGTGAGCCCCAAACTGGAACCAATTTCTCAAAGACATACTCATTTGTCTTTAATCCTTTGAAACCAAGTTCAAAGGAGTAATGTGAAAATTTAAAAAATGTAGGTTAAGCAGATTAGAAATGGATTCAAAGCACTTCTTTGGGGTGCTTAGATTAGAGATGTCGCTCCGAGATTTTTGAGGCTGAGAGAAGACACATGCCGCTAGGTCCCAAGCAGCAGAAGCAAGACCAGTGCCGGGAAGGTCCGGGAAGGCAGACTTGGCTTCAGTGTAAGAAGGATTCAGGGTCCTGGCTTTGCAGTCAAGAAGACCTGGGTTTGAATCCTGCCTCAGAAACTGAATATGTGACCCTGACTTACCGAGTTTCTGTTTCCTAAAAATGGCAGGGTTAGACTACACCATCTCTAACCCTTGAAGGGCTCTGGGTCTATTATCCTATGAACCCGTGAGGTACTTTCTGAGAAGTCCTATCCAGAAATGGAAGGCACTGCCTCATAAGGCAATGAGTTCTTTGTTACTGAAAGTATTCAAACAACTATTAATAATAACAGCTGACATTTATGTGGTGCTTGAAGTTGGCAAAGTTCTTCATAAATGTAACTGCATTTGATCCTTATAAAATCCCTGTGAGATACATGATATCATTTCCCCAATTTTACAGAATAATGTTATGCTAGAAGGAGGATAGAGAATGATAAAATATTGCTTCACAGGGCAGAACTATGAACAATTTATAGAAGTTGCAAGAAGTTAGATTTTCACTCGGTATTAATTGGTTTAATTGAACTTCCCAGAAATTAATGCTGCCAGCTCTGTTGATTACAGCTTGTGTGACCTTGGGTAAGTCACTTCCCATTTGGTTGGACTAGACCTCACTAAGGTCCCTTCCAACCTTAAATCTGTGATCCTATGAAGTTAAAAGGTCCTTAGAATCCTGAATCTATGATCACATTACTTGTCAACAGTTCAATGGCTACCTTGTGAGGTAATGAGTTCTCTCTCACTGGGATATCCAAGCAGAGGTAGCATGATGCTATGGAGGAACTTCTTGATTTGGACCAAATGATTATTGGGGGTCTGAGATATAGTAGAAGGATTTTCTTTCAGCCTTCCTGGGGGCTAATAATTCTGCCAGAACTTTACCTCCGTGTTTTTCTAGCCTCTTTATCAAGGAATTAGTGATTTGTAAAGCCACACTTAAAAGTACTCAACTTAAAAAGTGTAAAAATGAATGAATACAATGCATAGAATTCTAAGTAGTGGGAACTCGGCTTTCTTCCAAAAACCAGGATTTTTTAAAAAAAGCAACTTTAAAGAGAAAACTAAATCATTGTCCCTCCCTCCCTCCTTCCTCTTAACCCAGACTATTGGCAGCCAATTCCACTTCTACATCACTTGTGTGTGCCCTCCCCTTTCTTCACTCCCATGGCCACCATCCTACTTCAGGCCCCCATAACCTCTTACCTGGACCGTCTCTATAACTTCCTAGCTGGGCTGTCTATTTCCAGTCTTCTCTGCTCTTTAAACTAATGGCCACATAGCTGTCAAAATCATCTTGAGTCATTGGTATAACCAGGCTACTCTACTGCTCAAGGATCTTCAGGAGCTCCCTATCGCCTGTAGGATATATTCAAACTCATCCTTGATCATTAAAGTCATTTGAGTTCTGGTTCTAGCTTGTCTTTGTAAGTTTATTTCAGACTCCTCCTAGAGTAACATGAGTCTAGAGATGTACGAGACTTCAGTAACTGTCTAGTTTAACTCATATCTGAAAAGAAACCGTACTATTACGTAGCCAAGAAGTGATTGTCGGACCTCTGCTTTAAGACCTTCAGGGAGGCGGAGCCTAGCACTTCTCTGGGAAGCCCCTCCCACTTTTGGACTGCAGACATCAGGCCCAGATCTACCTTTCTGCAACTTCTATCCTGTGCATCCTAGTTCTGCCTTCAAGGACTATTGTTCATCCTTCTGTCAAAGAGGACAATGATGTCACGAGGGTGATATCTTGACTTGCAAGTGAATTGGATTTAAGTGAGGCAGAGCTGTGCAGAGTCCTCAGCCTCACAGCTTCTCCCAGAGTCATCCTTCGAGGGTTAACAGAATAAACCTAGGCCCTTTCCCATATGACAGCCCTTCACATACTTCAAAAAGAATCCCATCTCCCATTTTCCCATTCCATCCGGTCCACAGCTGCACAGATTCTAATGAAGAATAGGCTTTGGGCAGGAGGGAGAGGGATCCTTCCTCTTCCTGCTCTTGCCGTCATTGCCCACTTCCCTCTTTGTGCTGGACATCCTCTACTGGCTGGATACTGGCTTCTATCACCTCCATCCCTCCTCAAGGTATCCCAGAGCATGAATCTCCTTCCCAACATTACAGTTGATTAGAGAAATACCAGCTCACTCTGTTAGACAAGCAGGGAGTCACTAATGACAATGTTTCAGGTAAAATGGAGTTCATTTCACTTGCCTTAAAATCCCAATCCCATTCTCTAATGCTGTTTTCTTAACCAGATATTCACTTCCCATCTTTTCAAAATCCATATGCCTGTAACTTCTATTCATTGCTCATAGTTCTGCCCTATGAATCTATTTTTGTTGTTCAGTCATTTTAGTTGTATCTGACTCTTCATGACCTCATTTGGGGTTTTCTTGGCAAAGACACTGGAGTGGTTTGCCATCTCCTTCTCCAGCTCACTTTACACAGATGAGGAAACTGAGGCAAACAGGGTGAAGTGACTTTCCCAGGGTCCCACAGGTGGTGAGTGTGTGAGGCTGGATTTGAACTTGGGTCTTCCTGACTCCAAGACCAGCATCGAATCCACTGTACTACCTACTTGAATCTGTATGGAATAATTAATTTCATTTTCTCCTTCTAGCTCATTCATTTGTAAAATGAAAATACTAACAGTACTTAGCATTTACCTTGCCATTGCTTCCAGAAGTCCACTGGGCTTTACCATTTGTCTTGCTTCTATGCCCTCCAGGGTTATGGGCATTGACTTCCGTTCTGCCATGGGACTCTAAGGATTCCTTGTTTGTTTGTTTGTTTGTTTTCATCCATGCTGCCACTGGCATTTCTATCTGAAATCTCTGCACCCTTTATGCAGGTTGCCTTCCCTAATTAGAATGGAAGCTCTGTGAGAGCAGGGACTATCTTGCCAGTCTAGTTGTAACCCCAGGGCTCAGCACAGTGCTTGGCATAAGGCTATTAAGGATGCTTTTCCATTCTACTCTCCAGAATAAACATTTTCTTTCCCGATTCTTCTAAATTATCCTCGTATGGCTTGGACCCCAGGCCTTTCACTGTCCTGGGTGCCCTCCTTCTCATGTTTGTTTGCTTTGAATGCAGCAATCACCCAACACAACGGGCATTTTTTAAATAGACATGGGAGAACAGAAAAAAAGAGCATTGGGCATCAAGCTACAGGTCCCCATTGTACACACTTTGCTTTTCTTTTAAAACATGTACCCAGATCAATCCATAACTTTTAAGCTGCCTTCTTTCTGGGTTACTCTCCTATAGACATTCTCCAGTTCATCAGTGCCCTTCTTAGGTTGGAGCAGCCAGGATGGAACACAACAGCCCAGATGTGGCCTGACCAGGGGAGACCTCTTTATTCCTCATTCTTTTCTATCTTTTTAATCAGTCAATCAAAAAAATTAAGCACCAGCTATGTGTCAGGCACTGTGCCAAGTGCTGGGATATAAAAAGAGGCAAAAGACAGCCCTTGCCCTCTAGGAGCTTACAATCCAATGAGGGAATATTCCTAATTCATAGTCCTGGAATATGCCACTTCTAACTCAGCCTAAAATCACATTAGCTTTTCAGGTTCTCATAATCTTGTAGTCCACTGAAACCTCTACGTAAAAGAACCCTGTTTGCCTCAGTTGCCAAGAAAACCCCACCGACAGTAAAATCCATGGGGCCACAATGAGTTGGACATGACTGGCATGACTCAGCAGTAACTTCCTGACTTCAGACCCAGCACTATCCACTGAACCACCTAGCTGCCAATATTATATGAAATGATTTAATCATTAACCGATCATTTGATCAATAATAATTAAATTATTTATAATAATCATTATTTAATAATTTAAATTTATATTATATTTATACAAATATATTACATATTATAATTAGATCGATTATATATAATATAGTATATAATATGTTATATTATATATTACAATATGTAATATATCTGTTATATTATGTGTTTTAATATATAATATATGTTATATTATATATCATACAGACTTATATTTATGTTTATAATTTAAATAATCATTAATTTAAGTTATCAAAAATCATCAGTTAATGATTATTGATTAAATGATCAGTTAATGATTAAATGATTAGATAATTACTATTTTATAATTATATTATGTTTATATATACCTATAATTATATTATATTTTGTTATAATATATAATATAAATAAATATAATTATATTACAATATAAATATTAATTTATATAATTAAAATTTTATAAATATATTCTATATTTATATGTCCAATATTTTTATAAATACATAAGCTATATTTTATGATATATTGTGTAATGACATATTATATAAATATATAAATATATAATTTAATTTGCATATTATAATTTTAGATTTTATTTTTATTTTGAATATTGACATAAATTAAATATCATTATCCAAGAAGATCTGAACAGGCTAGAACAATAGTACAAACAAAATAAAATTTAATTAAATAAACTAATAATAATAAATTTAAATATTAATAAAAATATGAAATATAATATATAAAGTATGGAATATATAAAATAATAAATAAAAATAACAAATTAAAATAATAATAAATTGCCTGGGTTTAAAATATGTTACATGGCCAAATACAGGTTTGGGGAGGTGTGGCTAAATAGCAGATGGTGTATATGTGTGTGTGGAGGGAGGAAGATCTAGAGAACTTAGTGGACCAAAGGTTCAATATGTGTCAATTGTGAGCCCTTGGCAGCCAGAAAAAACTCATGCAGTCTTGGGCTGCATTAATACCAGCATCATTCCCAGGATCAAGGGGAAGATGATAGAGAGCCTGACTTTCCTCTACCTTAGTCAGACCCTATCCAGAGCACTTTGCTCTGTTGTGTACCCCACACTTTAGGAAGGATATTGATGAGTTGAGAGCATCTAGAGAGGACCACAAGGTGGGTGAGCAGACTCAAAGCCCTTCCATATGGCGATGCACCAGAAGTTTGGCTTGGATGAAAGAAGACAATGTTGAACGAGATGCCAGACTGGGTCTCCTGAGATCCAAACAGCAGAACTGAGTACAAAATGTGGATGTAACAGAGGGTCTGTTCCAGCTGTGCAAAAGGGAAAGCTTCCTAATTCAAACTGAAGTAGGCAGCCTTGACAGATAGTGAGTTCCCCTTTGCTAGGGATTTTCAAGTAGAAGCCAGAAAACTACTTGCCAGGGGTATTGTAGAAGAGAGCCCCGATCACATACCCATTGGGCTAGATGATATGGGGAGTCCCTCTCAGCTCTCAGATGCTACGATGTTGGAAAACAGGTAGGTGGCACTGTGAAAGATACCAGCTCCTTTCTACTACCTCCTCCCTTTTAGAAAGGACAGAGCTAAATCTTCCCCAGTCCTTGCCTTCCTCCACCCTGCCCTTCTTCCTTCCACACACTGAGTCCTGGAGACTTATCACTTATACTCTGTTACCATAATGGGTTCACTTTATGACTAAGGAATATATAATGGCCCTCAGATCCATGTGGTCCCTTTCTCTGCTATGTCATGGAATTTATATCAGACACGATTACAGGCAACAATTAGTATAACTTGAAAAAGTGAGAAAATTTATTTTTAAAAATCTCTGTCCTCTGTATTTTCAAACAAGGAAGCTTGACACACACAAAAAAACCCCACTGAATTTGGAGGTCAGGGTCTTACATTTGAATCCTGCTACCTGTGGGACTTTAGGGTTAGGGTTAGAGGCCAGGTTTCATTTTACCTGTAAGATGAAGAGATTGGGCTAGATAACATCTGAGGTTTCTTCCAGACCCAGATCATTGATCTGTTACATGGCTAAGCTATGCAGAACTGTATATTACTCCCTCCCCCTCCCCCAACCTCCAGGCATCAAACTCTCCCTGAATGGAATATACTCCTCTTCACCTTCCATAAACCCCGTGAGTAGGAAATGAGTCTGACTCAGGATGGAATGTTCATCTGGCCCTATCTAATCCAACCCCTTCACTTTACAGATGAGGAAAATGAGGATCAGATATTTAAAATGACTTGCCCAAAGTCAAAAACAGATTAGAATCCAGATTCTCTGAGCCCAATCACTGCCACCAAGAACAGAAAACCAAATGGGACAGCTCATACCCATGGAGAAAACTTCATGATCACAGAGTGGCTGTCTTAATAAGATATCTGTTTCCTTTGCTGCCCTCCCTCCTCCCTCTACAACTCCCCCAATCAGGCTCTTGAATTGGCACAAGGATGCTTTAACTTACTGGTGCCAGAACGCTGGAGCTCTAACAAGCTTCCCATGCCACCAGCTGTCCCTGGGCACCACGGCCATAACATTCTGTCTGGGATGGAATGCTGGAGCAGACTGTTGCATTTTTTTCGTCCTGTCTGGGCGCCAGCCCTCCTAGACCTGGGTTTGATATGGTAGTAGGAAGGGTTCCCATGGGTGCATGTTATGCATAGGTTGATGGTATGTCAGATAAAGCTTTTTGCTAGACAAGGGTCTGGGCCTTTCTAGGGTTTGCCCATAGAGGTAACATTCAATTCCTTTTGCTTTTGTATACCCAACTCCTAACATTGTGCCTGGTATATCATAAGTATTTAAGAAATGCTACTAATTGATCTCCATGAAAGTTAGGAAGCATATCACCTCAGATGGAGCCCTAGTAGCCAGTGGACTTCCATGCATCTCCTTCCATCTGATCATTTGATTTTAATGAAAAGATGATGCTTTCATGACCAGCCATGATTCCAGAGGACCAATGTTGTAGTAATCTACTCACCTCTTGACAGAGAGGCTGAATGTGACCTCCATTTTTGGACATGGCCAATGTAGGGATTTGTTTTGCTAGACTATGCATGTTTGTTGCAGGGGTTTTATTTTTCTTTTTTTCTTTTTCTTTTGAATTGGAAATAAGGGGAAGGGAGAGAACATACATGTTTGGTCATTTAAAATTAATTTTTTCAGGGCAGCTAGGTGGCACAGTGGATAGAGCACGGCCCTGAAGGCAGGAGGACCTGAGTTCAAATCCAGCCTCAGACCCAACACTTGACACTTACTAGCTGTGTGACCTTGGGCAAGTCACTTAACCCCAATTGCCTAAAAGCCAAAAAAAAATTAATTTTTTAAAAAGATGCTGCTTTTGATACGGAAAGAACATTG
The DNA here is from genome assembly GCF_003287225.1 of Phascolarctos cinereus. NCBI lineage: Eukaryota > Metazoa > Chordata > Mammalia > Diprotodontia > Phascolarctidae > Phascolarctos > Phascolarctos cinereus. Next base: position 274,704,121 of record NW_027555514.1, on the reverse strand, counting down.
GCAGTTAGATGGTGTAGTAGATAGAGTGCCAGGCCTGGAATCAGGAAGACTTATCTTCCTGAGTTCTAATCTAACTTCTGACACTTACTAGCTGTGTGACCCTGCGGGAAGTCACTTTACCCTGTTTACCTCAGTTTCCCCATCTATAAAGTGAGCTAGAGAAGGAAATGGCAAAGCACTACAGTATCTTTGCCAAGAAAACCCCACAGAGGGTCAGGAAGAGGCAGCTCCAACCTAAATGACTGAATACCAACCCAATGATGATGATGAGGATGAGGATGATGAATCTCTGTCTTGTGGCTCATCCCCACTTAGTCTAATTTATCACTAGGACACCTTAGAGTTGCTTATTAGCCAAAGAAGTTGATCTGTCTCTATCTCCAAATTCTAATGTAGATGAATGAAACTTTCCCTTAAAGGAATATGATATATGTGAAATATACTCCTATGGGGGAGGGGTACTGATCATAGCAATGGACGTTGCAGAAGTATGGTGCACCTAGCACTAGCAGAGACTTCAGAAGTCAATGAGTACAATTCCCTTATTTCACAGATAAGGAAAGTGAGGAGCAGGGAAGGAGAGGGATTTGTACAAGGGTCATAGGATCAGAAGGATCAAGCTGGAAGGAACCGCAGAGGCCTTTTGTACCATACTTTCTCATTTTTTTGGGGGGAGGATGGGTTAGACGATGGGGTTAAGTGACTTGCCCAGGGTCACACAGCTAGTAAGTGTTACGTGTCTGAGGCCAGATTTGAATTCAGGGCCTCCTGAATCCAGGGCCGGTGCTCTATCCATTGCACCACCTCGCTGCCCCATACTTTCTCATTTTACAAGTGAGAAAACTAAGGCCCAGGGAAGTTAAATGTGCTGTTTATAGAACTTAGATCTGGAGCTAGAAGGGACCCCAGAAGCCTCACTTTACAGATGGATGATCAGGGGTGGGATTTGCAGCCAGCACCTCTGACTCCAGAGTCAATGCTCTGCCCATTGCACCACACTGCCTCCCTAAGACAGACCACAAAAGGATCACCATAAAAGCAAACTGGTGGGCTCTAATTGGCACCTGCCCTTATCTGGCTTCTTTTCATCTCTCTGACCCCCAGATTATAGTCACAGATGCTTCCCAGTACAAATGGATTTTGAGAAGAGATATAAAAGGCAGAGATGGCTGCCTCTCTGACCTTTCTCAGGAGGAGGGTGTACACAGGAAGGGATCATCAATGGGGGCAGTGACAAGGAACAAAGGGGCTAGTGAGGGGGTGCACCTGGGCAGGCTCCAGAAGAGGTGACAGAGGAAATGAGAGGGGTGAGCCTGGGGGTGGGGGAAGGGGCAAAGGGAAGAAGATGGAGCTTTTGAATTGAAGACAGGATGCTGGAATCTCAAGGCAAGAACATTGAAAAGCCCTGGAGCAGGGCTTTTGTAGTTGCTGCTAAGAACAGAGGGAGCCTGTTTCTCCCTGTGTGGGAGGACTCCATCTCTCCCTCCTTAACATGGGTGTTCCTGAAGGCCTCTCCTGAACCAGCTAATCTGTCTCCATATTTTCCCCATGGTGGTCTCATCAGCTCTCATCAGTTCAATTATCATTTCTGTGCAGATCACACCCGAATTTATATTTCCAGCCTTAATCTCTCTACTGAACTCCCATTCTGCTTGGCCAGTGGCCCATTGGACATTCCCACCACCAGGCTGTCCTGCCTAGACCTCAAATGCAACGTGCCTAAAATGGAGCTCATTGTCTCCCCCAGACCCCCTCCCTCAATCCGTGCCTTCCTGAATCTTGCCTATATCCAGTGAGGGCACCATCCACTTCCTAGTCAGTCATCCAGATTCAGAAACTCAAAAGCATCCCCAATTCTTCCTTCTGCCTTGCCTCACCTTCAGTCAAGGTAGTTGCCCAATATGGTCCATTCTCTTTTTTTCAAATTCATTTCCTCTCCTGAGCAGCTACCACTCTGAGTCTGACTTTTATGTGCATTATAACGTCCTCTTAAAAAGGTCCTCCCATTTTCATCCTCTCCTCTCTCCAGTTCATCTTCCACTCCCAGCCCAGGCAACCTTTCTGGATGGCTCAGTTTGGGGTTTTCTCCTCCTCAAATTACTTTCCATTTACTTGTCTGTATATATGTTGTAGCCACACATACCCCCAAGGAGATTATAAACTCCGTGGTGACTACAATTGTTTAGTTGTTCTCTTTGCCTGCCCAGGACCTGGTATGGCCACTTACATATGGCAGGCTCTTAATCAATGTTTGTTAAATTGACTTGAACTGAAATGCAGCCACATTGCTAAAAGTACTCACAAAAACAGACACTTAAAAAATGTTTCAGTGCGTGGCTCTGGCAAAGCTTTTCCTGCCTAATAAGACAGAGGTAGTTTTATACCTAAGCAGGGGTGGGCTGGTAAATGTTTAACAACTGGTTCTCCAAAAACCAGGACACGCTTAAGGTTAATCTGAATTATTAACATTTTCTTAAGTCTAGACAATTAATAAAACACTAAATCAAGTCTGGCTTGTAGCATTTGCTGATTTACAAAGTGTTAATACTCACATTGAAAATTTAACAGTTGGTTCTGCTGGCTGGTTCAAGCTGGCTCCAGCACACCCCTGCATGTAAGTCTTGTCCACTTGGAACGATTTTAGAAACATTCCTGACAAGAGTATCTCCACGTTGACCTGGCCTTGATACCGCATTGAAGATTTAAGGATAAGGCACCAAGGTTCACTGTATATTATTATCTTAATAAAATAGGTAAGGCTTGATTTAAAGCAACTTTAAAAAAAAACAGAAAAATGGAAAGGACTTAATGAGCAGGTTGATTTTGGAAAAACATGGAAAGACTTGTCCAAAATAATGCAGAGAGAAACCAAGAGAACATTGTATATAGTAACAGCAATATTTTTCAACAGGTAACTGAATAACTAAGCTATTCTGAGTAATATGAGTATTCAAATCAACTACAAAGGACTCATAAAGGAAGATGCTATCCACCTCCAGAGAAAGAACTGATATATGGACATATGTATGGTATGGTTCCACATATATACGTGTGTGTGTGTGTGTGTGTGTGTGTGTGTGTATGAGTGTGCAATGTTAGGCTTCTCTAATGTGGAGGAGGGAAGGAGGGAGATAACTCAACATAAAATGTAACAAAAAAAAATAAATTAGTGTTTTTTTTAATGGAAAGGACTTGCATCTGAATCCATGGACAGTCAAAATAACTTTCCTTCTACCTCAGATGGTCCCCCCACCTTCCCCAGGGACCTATAAAGGTCTTCAGACATGTAGTACTAGCCTCTATTTAAAGCCTCTCCACAAGGCAAAATCTCTTAGATTGTAGACACCAAGCAACTGCCTTCCTCAAGGGAGTCCCACTTCTTCCAGGGACCTATAAAGTCCTCCAGTCTTATAATGCTATCCTAAGGTTGTGGCTCCTCAAAAAAGGGAAGACAGAATCACTGGAGAGTTTTCTCTCAGGACCTGCACAGTCCACATGACTCACAGTACTGGTAAAGGACATGGTTCAAGCTTGCTCCAAGAGCACGGGCTTAAATGCAGTGTTGCTCAAATGCGATAAGTAAAGTGAACCATTTTCAGCTATCAGCACCATAATGCCAAGTGTTTCACTGCAATTGCTCTTAAATGGAAAAACCAAAGCAGATAGTAAAGTTAGAAGGCCATCTACTAGCGATGATCTAGTATACAACCCTCTCATTTTACAGGTGAGGAAACTGAGGCTTAGTGAGATAGCAGGGGCTGAAAAGGGGTGGGGACTATTTGAAGAAAAGTAAGGATCATTAGAAATTCTAATAGCTGATATTAAAGGTTTATAAAATTCTTTCAAAGCATTTAGCATACTGGGGTTGAAAACAGCAAATCTGGGTTTGAATCTTATCTCTGATACTCATTACTTGTATGACAATGGGCAAATCCCTTAACTTCTCAGATTCTCAGCTTCCTCATCTGCAAAATGGGGCTAATAATACTTGTACTACCTGGGTAGTAGTGGGGACCAAACCAGAGCCCTTATGTAAAGCACTATGTAACTGTGATTATATAAGTTGATACTCACAAACACACTGTGAAGCAGGTATTACAGGTACTATTATCTTCATTCTACAAATTATGAAGTGGATACCCGAAGTGGCTAAATGAAGTCATACAGCATCAGAGGGAAGATTCAAAACTTTGTGTTTCTTCACTCCAAGCCTAGGAGTTTTTCATTGCCCCTTCCTTCTAACGCAAAAGTTGCTGCAACTGTGTTTGTGTGATGGAAGAGTGGGGAGATGCCCTGAGAATCCAATGGAGAATTCAGAAGTACTGGGTTCCTCGGGAAGGGGGAAAGAAGAAAAAAGGAGGTGGGGGAATGGTGAAGACACACTTCACCTGCTCCACAAATTTTCTCAAGATTGACCCAAAATGTCAATGATCAAACAAAAAAAGATTAATGTAACTATCCTTGGAATGAACTAGGCATCTGATTCGTAATGTGTGAGAGAGCTCCTTCTAAGGTTCAGCTATCAACTCTACCCATAAAGTGCCATAAACAATAGATACTCCCTTCTCCCTCCTGAGAAATGCATGATAAAACAATTCAGCCCTGTCTTGTAACTGATTATGATGCGACCAGACAGATGAATGGTGGAGCGGCACAAACCAGGTGCTGTCTGTAGAATGCTATCTTGATGTGGATTAACTGAAATGGCAAACAGATCCAGCCACTCTGTCAGCTCAGGTTAATGGCTCACTGTGAAGCCTCACCAGATAGAGAAATCCAGAGTGGGGAGGAGGTGAATGTAGATTCGGTTCTCTTTGGGATGCCTTGACTCATTTCCTGTCTTGCTACCAGTTGGGACCTCCAAAGATCTGCCTCTTATTTGGGGGAAGGTCTACAGAGAGAAGAGAATGAGTCACGAATCTGTTTAGACCCTCCTTATTGCACTCCCAGCTTCTACAGGGTCAAGAGGAAGTCTGCACATCCTGGTTTATCCAGGGCTTCCACTTTGAGGAGAGGCCCATATCAGCAAACTGCTTCATTTGCCTCTTGGTTGTGCTTCTGACTTTCCCTGACTTCAGTCCTACGTCTGTCTGTGGGTCTCTCTTCCCCTCCCTGCCCCACACACTTTTCAGCTCTCTTTTGTGTTGTGTCTTCCCCAGTGAGAATGTAATTTCCTTGGGGATGAGACCTATCTGTCTTTTTGTTTATATCTGTATCCCCAGCGCAGCACAGTTCCTGGAACATAGTAATGGCTTGGTAAATGCTTGTTTTCTTGCTTGCCTGCCTGGTAACTGGGGGAGGGTGATGAACAGAACAGTGGAAGCCACTGTCCACATGGACTCTAGCTTCCAGATCTATGGCGGTTGGCTTTTCTGATCTTCAAAGCCAATTTCTGGTAGATCTGCCAATATCTGTATATCTATCTCTATCTTTCTGTTTAGATACATAGACGTATATCTAAATAGAAAGAGATAGATATATAGACAGACAGACATAGAGATATGATAGGTAGATACAGGGTAGAGACAGACAGACAGAGAGAGAGAGAGAGATGGATGGATAGATAGATGGATAGCGGGATGGATGGATGGATGGATGGATGGATAGACAGACAGACAGAGAGATATATATGGATGGATAGATAGATGGATAGCTAGATGGATGGATGGATGGATGGATGGATGGATGGATGGATGGATGGATGGGTGAATAGATAGATAGATAGATAGATAGATAGATAGATAGATAGAGATAGACAGACAGATAGAAGGCAAGAGAGAGTGAGCCCAATGTTGCTGCTACAGCACACACCTAGATTTCAGAAGGACTTGAGTTTGAATCTCATCTCTGACACTTCTTAGCTCTGTGACCCTGGGCAACGCACTTAATTTCTCTGTGCCCCAATCTTCTCATCTGTAAAATGAGAGGGTGGCCTTGATGGTGTTAAAGGTTTCTTCTAGCTTAAAGTCTACTATCTAAAGCTAGAAGGAACCTTGGAAACTATTTTATCCAAACCCCTCATTTTACAGATGAGGAAACTAAGTCCTAGAGAGGTGCCTGACCTCACTCTGCTTGCCCATGGACATAGAGGTATATATCAAGTGCCATAAGAGTGTAGATTCAGGGCTGGAAGGGACCTCAGGGTGACCTAACCTAACCCCTTTGTTTTAAAGGTGAGAAACCTGAGACCAAGAAAAGTGAAGCATAGTGCCTGGCACATAGTAGTGCTTAATCAGTGTTGATTGATCAATTGCCTAAGTCTTGAGAGGTGACAAATGAAACCAGCTAGATCCCCTGCCTCCAGAAGCAGTGTTCTGTCCGATGACCCATACTGCCTCCCTCAGGTCTGACCTCCAGTTCCGTAATTCCTGAAAGAGGCCTGGGACGGTGCATTAGACATGCAGGTGGAAGGGAGTTAGAGCAAAGGAAACTGACTCCAGACTTAGAAATGTCTCCTGGGTGTGATCCTTGGCATCTGCCATCGCCCAGCCCCCAAGGCACTGGAGGGCTTCTTCCCGCACTATCGGTAACAGCTGCCAGAACCTTGCTCAGATAAATGCCCAACTTCTTGCCACTGAATTCAGCCCTCTGTGTCCTGGGTTTCTAAAAAGCCCTGGATTTATTTGTGCTACATTTCCCAGTTCCTAGAAAGCCCTGGCTTGGGTAAGCCGTGCATAATGAGGTCCATCAATGATGAATGAGCTCTTTGTAGGCCTCCTCTGTCCCTGAGCTGGCTGCAGACAAGTGGGAACATTAGGCAGCCAGAGCAGAAATCCCGTCTCTTGGTAAAAGGCCATTTAAATCATTTAACTTGCAACCCACTGGGGTCTCCCTGGCAGGAAGCCCACCCGAGAACCACACCTAGCTTTAGAGTAGCTTCAGCAAGAGACAGCAAGCCTGATGTAGCTGCAGCCCTAGCCCAGACTTCAGAAAGATTTGGGTTTGAGCCTTATCTGACATACTGTGCTGGAAGGTCTGAGTTCAAATCCAGCCTCAGACACCTAGCAGCTGTGTGACCTTAGGCAAGTCAGTTAAACCCTTTTCTGAGGCTCTATTTGCTCATCTACAAAATCACAACAGTAAGAATTACACCTACCTTCCAAGGCTAGCATGAAAATCAGATGACATGATATATGTTAAGTGCATAGAGCCTGGTAGAACTGTTGTTAATAATCCTTGCATTTATAGAGAACTTTATAATAAGAGCTAGCATTTAGACAGTGCTTTAGAGCTGGCAAATACTTTACATAGGTTGTCTCATTTGATCTTGATAGGGGCTATTATGATCCCCATTTTACAGATCGTGAAATTGAGGCAGGCAGAGGCTAAGTGTCTGACCCTGAGCAGGTCACTTAATTTCTCTGTACCCCAATTTTCTCATCTGTAAAATGTGATGGAGTATCTTTTATGACATCTGAGTTTCCTTCCAGGGAGTATCAGAGTTTGAATTTGAACTCACATCTTCCTGATTCCAAGTTCACTTACCTGCTGTACAACCTAGCTGCCTCAAACCTTATGATTACAAAGCCATACCTGGTTTATTTCATTTGATACACGCACACCCCTTATGAGTTGGGCTGTGCAGGGGTAAATGTTCTCATTTTGCAGAAGAGGTAACTGAGGCTCAGAGACTGAATTCATTCTTCTCCTCTTCCTCTCTCCAACCAGAGTTATGGAACAAATCATAGAAATGAGACTCCTCCAGACTCAGGTTTTCTGGCTGCAGTTCCCATGATCTTTAGCAGCTAGGTGGCACCATAGTGGACAGAGTGCTGGACCTGGAATCAGGAAGATCTGAATTCAAATCCAGCCTGACACTCACTAGCTATGTGACCCTGGGCAAGTCACTTAACCTCAGCTTCCTCATCTGTGTAACAGGAGTAAATAGCACCTACCTCCCAGGGTTATTGTGCCCTCCTCCCTGTATCCCCTTCCTCCAATTTGCTGGTTAGTCCCAGAACCTCCATTTTAAGAAAAATGCCCAGGCCTATCATGTCTTCATTCCTTTCCAGGCTTCCTTTCCTCACTTTCCCAACTTTCTCTTTTCCCTTTTCAGATCCCTTTAAAATATCATCTTCCAGGGGTAGCTACGTGGCACAGTGGATAGAGCACCAGCCCTGGATTTGGGAGGACCTGGGTTCAAATCTGGCCTCAGACACATAACACTTACTATCTGTGTGACCCTGGGCAAGTCACTTAACCCCATTGCCTAAAACAAAAACAAACAAACAAAACAAAAATAATGTATCATCTTCCAGGGCAGCTAGGTGGTGCAGTGGATAGAGCAGCAGTCCTGAAGTCATGAAGACCTGAGCTCAAATCCGGCCTCAGACCAAATACTTGACACTTACTAGCTGTGTGACCCTGGGCAAGTCACTTAACCCCAATTGCTTAAAAAAAATAAAATAAAATATCATCTTCCTAAATTAGAATGAAAGCAAGGGTCATCTTTCTTTCTGCTTTTATTTGAATTCCCAATGCTTAGCATAGTGCCCAGCACAGAGCAGGCATTTAGTAAATGCTTGTTGGCTACATCCCATATGTTAAGTCAGGATGGGCAGTTTTAGGGAGACCATTGATTTTACCTGCCTGAGGATTGAGAGTAAAGGGATATAGGTGGTATCATGGTTAGGGGGTGGGATTCAAAGTCAGGCAAATCTGAGTTCAAGCCTACCTCAGACTCTTGGGAGCTGTGCAACCCTGGGCAAGTCACCTGTCCTCTGTGGGCTTTAATGTCCTCATCTGTAAAATGAGGGATGTTAGACTCAATGCTATCTTATGTTCCTTCTAGCGGTGATTCGATGATCTTATGTAAATATAAATCTTTAAGGATATTTTATGTATGTGTGCGTACATGTATATATGTGTATATTATATATTTACATAGGTATGCATATATATATATACACACATACATATGTATATACACATATGTTGAAATATTGTAAGATCATAAATCTAGCGATGGAGAGGAACCCAAAAGAAAAAGTCATCTAGTTCAATACAAACCTCCTCCCCCAGTATTTTACAAGGAAGAAACCAAGATCCATGAAGATTAAATGATTGTCCAAGGTCATATACGAAGTAAATGTCAGAGATGGGATTTGAACCTGAGTCTTCGGGCTCCAAAGCAAATGGGTTTTCCACCAAATCCTGGTAAGGGACATTGCCTGGGAATTACAAAGAGCCTTTCATAGATCTCAATTTGTTTGGTGTTATGAGATGTAGCATCATAAAATGGAGAGTCAGGAGACCTGAGTTCTGGTCCCAGCTCTGGTACTTTCTGGCTGTGTTGAGCAATAAATCCAATCAATATTTATTAAGCACCTACTGCATGGCAGCTGCTGTTCCAAGTACTGGGGATATTAAAAAAAATAGGAAAGATAATCCCTTCTCTTCAGTAGCTTTCCATTCTCTGGGTCACAATTTCCTAATTTCAAAAATAAAAGTGTTAGGCAAAATGACTTCCAAGGCCTCTCCCAGCTCTAACATTCCCTGTTCTAAGACCCCTCCAACTAGGACATTTCCTGTTCTAAGGCTCCTTCTATCTCCAACATTCCATGTCCTAAGGTCCCTCCAGCTCTGACTTTCCATATTCTAAGGACCCTCTCAGCTTTCAAATTCGCTATTTTGCTCAATGGGGCCAGAGCTTGAGTCCAAATAATACAATTGGGACTCTGTCTCCCACACATGGTAGGTACAGAAACAAGTTCTTTTACAAGCCCAGCCTTATCTCCCTTTCATCATCCCCTACACACACACACACACACACACACACACACACACACACACACACACACGCACATGCTTCTTTCCTGCATGCTTATGCTTGATGCTAATCATAAAACAACGTGTATTTGTGTGCCTGACAATAAAACAAAATGAAGTTTTGTCCGTAGTTATATTAAGGCTGATTATTTAAAAATCGGGTTCATTATTTGGTCTAGATCATAGAAGCATCTGTTAAAACCAGATGGTGCTAGTGAGCAGCCACTTTCTTAAATGAATACCAGGAAACAGAAAAACTGTTTTTTTTAATTGAAGACAAAATATTATGAATTAGAAAATGAATTAAGTAAAAACAATCATCTGGGAAGATTTTGGCTTAAATTTCTTTTTAAACAGCTTTTATGAAAAGTCTTTTACACCAGACCCATAATGAGGGGACTCAGCAATGAGAGCTTTACCACAGGGCACCCAATTTAGAGGGTATTTGCAGCACTTACGATCCTTCACGGGTTAGAAACAGCTGTGCTTAGCACTTGCTTATCTAGAATAATTTCCTTAAACTAGGAAGCTACTAGAGGTAGGGCTGTGGTAAGCTGTTTCCTTCCTTTCTCCCTAATTATAGTTAATATTTATATAGTGATTAAGGATTGCAAAATGTTTTATATATATTATCCCATTTAATCCTCATAGCAACCTTTCCAGATAGGTGCTATTATTATCCCCACTTTGCAGATGAGAAAAGTGATATTGAAAGAGGTTTAAGTGACTTGTCCAGGATCACACAGTTAGTAAGTGCATGAGGCAGAATACAAACCCTGGTCTTTCTGGCTCTAATGCCATATTTATTCACTATGCCACATTTTGTAAATATTTGTTGAATTGTATCATTAAATATTACTGGCAGGGCAGCTAGGTGGCACAGTGGATAGAGCACCGGCCCTGAAGTCAAGAAGACCTGAGTTAAAATCCGGCCTCAAATATTTGACACTTACCAGCAAGTCACTTAACCCTGATTGCCTCGAAAAAAAATTACTGCCCCATAGTATAGTTTGGGTTAGAAACACTGGATTAGAAGATGCTTGATATCACCTTCCAGCAGGTCGCATTTGTTGGTAGCAATAACTAGGCCATCCCTCATGTTATTTATTGAAAGACACTCTGGTTGCAAAGTCCAAGAAAAAGGATTAGCACATAGACCAAAGCTGACCTCCCACTCTGAGGTCTTTGAAAATATGAAAATGTCTCCATGATCTACCATGCTGTGGCTAAAAGAGTAAAGGAACATCCCATGGAAAAAGGCAAACAATGACATCCCCTAGCCCACTCAAGAAGATATTGAGGGTCTCACTTAGGTGAAGATGGCATTTTAATTTCATTTTCTTAGTGTGCATTTTTTTTCTGCATCCTATTACTGGTTGATTAAGACTTTGCATAGAAGAGGCCCTTTGAGCTCCCCTGCCTAGTGGGCGATCACCTGCTTCGGTGCTGAAAGTTAATGTCCAAGTGCAATTAGAGAGAATTCCATTTAAATACTTCAAGCTTTCCTTCAATAATGTAAGCAGCATATGGTATGTTTTGACTTTATCCACTGTTAGGCTATTACTATACTAAACTATTTCCAGCTATTGTAATACTGACTAATTCCAGTGTTGGCCTCTGATGCTACATGTTTTGTTTTTAAATAATTAAGATTGATCTCTTGGGAGTTCCCTTGCCCCATTTGCAAAATGAAGGAGTTGCCAGTAGGTACAGGTGACAAAAGTAAATAGAAACAGTTGATGTTGGAGGGACTGTGGGAAGACAGACACTTCTGTTGCTGTTGTTAAATCATTTCAGTCATGTCCAACTCTTTGTGACCTCATTGGTTTTCTTGGCAAAGATTCTGAAGGAGTTTAGCATTTCCTTTTCCAGCTCATTTTACAGATGAGGAAACTGAGACAAAAAGGATTAAGTGACTTGCCCAGGGTCACATCTACTAAGTGTCTGAGACCAGATTTGAACTTAGGTCTTCCTGACTCCAGGCCCAGCACTCTATCCACTATGGCACCACCTAGCTGCCCCAAGACAGACGCTATAAATACCTATTTGTGGAACTGTGGATTGGTCCAGCCATTCTGGAAAACAATTTAGAATTATACTTAAAAAAAAAAAGTAATAGACTCTATGACTTCTAATCCAGTGATTGGACTTCTTCACATATGCTTTAAGGGAGTAAAAAATAGGAAGAATGGCCCAGTATAAACCAAAATATTTATAGCTTCACTTTTTGTGGTAGCAAAACACTGGAGACAAGATAGAAATACATTATTTTGCTGTGCACGTGATACTTTTTTCTTTCTCATTATGCATTTAAGTTTCAATATTTAAGTTTATAATACGTTTATTTTTCTTTTCTTATTGTGTATTTAAGTTGATCAAAGTATTATGGAACTGGAAGGATGACTTTTTTTTTTTTGAAGTGGGGAGGAGATGGAACCCATGATTTCAGCATCAAGTTCCAATTTCTAAGTAAGGAATTCCCTATGCCAATGCAGATTGGTACCTTCCTTGAGGCTTATTATGGTCAGAGAGAATGGTTTGAGGCACTGAAATGCTGTGATTGCCCAGAGTCATATGACTGGTATGGATCTGAGAGAAGACTTGAACCTGAATCATCTTGATTCTGAGACTAGCTCACTATCCAGTATACCATCCCATCTCTAAGAAAAAGACAATGAGATGCAATTAAAACAAGTCCACCTTAACCTATTTACACGTTTCTGATGCCAGAAAATGGGACATGGAGAAACAGAAGGACATTTGCTCTGAGACACAATCCCAGAGAAAATTTTGAAGATATACATAGAGGAACAAAGAAATGTACAAGACACCATGAAGAACTCCTATGGTGGGAGATGCTGGAGACTTCTGGCCCTTCTGACCAGCTCAGTCAGCACTTTGGCTGGCTCTGTTAATTAGGGAATTTCACACATCTCAGAAATGAGAGATTTTCCACAACTTTTTCCATTCTACAAATCCAGAGGATCCATGCAAACCATTGATACTGAGACAATTGTGCAGAAATTGATGTTGACCCAATCTTCTTGAGTGGCCCAGCAAGACTCTCTTGGAATGATTCCCAAATTCATTGAGATTCTAGCTGAGTGAACACTTCCACAATGGACTTCCATCTTGGATTTATTTGGCATGGCTACTCTTACCATCATCTTCCCATCATGTCTACAACTATGTATGGACTCCTCCCTCTTAATTCTATTTTATATCTCTTTCTTTCTCTGGGCACAGTAAGCAAATCGATGCTACCATTATTATTGGTACTGACTTGTAAAGTGACTGTCAGCATCCCAGAGACTCCTCAGATCAAAACAACTTCTCTGGCCATTCCTCTCTTATACATGTTGACTCCTCTGTTAGAATGCAACCTCCTGGGGTCCATAAGTATGGGATGTTGCATATTACATTAGATTATTTTCCATGTGTTCATTGGTTCTAACAATTTCTCTCTCCTTCCTCTTTAAAAAAAATCCTTTATTGTAAAGAATGATTCTCTGGGGGAGGAAAGGGACAGAGATACAGTGGGAAGTCTAGGTGATATGAAAACAAAAAAAAATAGATTCTAAAAAAAGAAATAATAGGTATTCCACAAGACTATAGATTTAGAGATGAAAGGGACCTGAGAAGTCACCTGGTCCTATCCCCTCATTTTAAGGATGAGGAAACTGAGGCTCAGAGAGGAGAGGGGACTTGCCCAAGGTCATACAAGTGGGAAGTAGGAAGGCTGGGACTCAAAACTCAGGTTTTCTGGCTCCAAAACACCTTCTTATTGTTTAGTCATGTCTGACTCTTTGTGACCCCATTTGGGGTTTTCTTGGCAGAGATACTGAAGTGGTTTGCCATTTCCTCTCCAGCTCATTTTACAGAGGAGGAAACTGAGGCAAATAGAGTGAAGTGACTTGCCCAAGGTCACACAGTTAGTGAGTGTCTGAGGCTGGATTTGAACTTGCAAAGATGAGTCTTCCTGACTCCAGGCCTGGCCCAGCCCTCTATCCACCATGTCATCTTACTGCCTCCCAAAATGTCTACTCATTCCATTATACCCTCCTGCCTCTGAGAAGGTGAGGCTGAAGAGGGGTCTCTTGCCTTATACATTGGGTTAGTAGGCATCAGACTCTAACTCTTGCAGGTCCAAATTCAGCATTCTTTCTACCATACCACAAAGCTTCCCAAATGTTTGTTCAAGGAATCTATAAACAAGCTATTGGGCAAATGAATGAAATAAGGAAAGAATGAAAGCAAGGAAGATAAATGGATGAGTGAATGAAAATGAAAGCCCATGAGAATCAGATAGTTTCCACTGAAATTCCTCTGCTCTGGTTAACAGAATGCACAACCCTGGGAAAAGGTGAGCCACACATATTAAAACCAACTGCACCCATGGGGAAGGGCAGAGTAATTTATAATATTAATTCATGTCCACTTACAATGACTTATCTTATCTCTTTGGGATTTAAGACACTGAAATATTAGCCTGGGTCTTTGAAGTGTTCAGCATGGGATCTGGCCCATGGTGGCCACTTCCCTGAGATTAAGTATCAGCATTATCCTTTTCAGTTCTTTTCAGCTTGGGCTCTCCAAGGAATGTAGGGGCAATCCGTCCTCAGTCTAACTGTCTGAGATACTAACCACCTAGGAGTGCTCCCACATGCCGATCCTATTAGTAACTGGACTGAGTCAATCTGTTACTTTCACATTACCTCACTGACATCCCTTCCCGGGACTGATTCTCAATTATCCCTCTTTGGGATGATGATGGTCAATTAGTATTAGGACATAAAACCTCTGCCTTACCCTACCTGGGTTTTATCCTGGGCCACACTGTAGTTGAAAGCTCTTATTGCTCACCTCATATGCTGGGCCTCTAATTGCAATTTGGCTCTGATTGGAGCAGAGGATGCCAATTTGCCATGTCTCCTAGAATTGTCAGCACTGAGTATCTTGAAATCCTCCAGTGAACAACTGACTCCCAGGAATGGTTCTTTTTCTTCTATGACACTATGGAGTTGGGGTGGGGTGGTTCAGTGCCAAGGCACTGGGCAAAGGCAGATCAGAGAAACCAAAATTTCTGAGGTAGGTTCCATATTATGGGGTCACAACCCACAGTTTAAGAAGCACTAAAGGGGTGGCAAGTGGAAAAGGCATAAGAAGCCCTGCTAGATCATGGAATCATCAACTGAGAGCGAGAAGTAATTATATAGACCATCTAGTCCAGCTCCCTTCATTTTATATGGAAGGAAACTGATTGGCCTAAGGTCATACGAGGCATAAACGGCAGAGCTAAGGTTTGAACCCAGACCCTCTGGTTCTAAATCCAGGGATCTTTCCATGACACAAAACTGCCTCGTGCCAATTCTCCTAGAATTGGAGTAGATGTGTAGAAAGTATGACAGACCTATGTCCTCCAAACATGTTACCTCTCTATGGTTCTGTTCTAATAGGGGGGACCTTCTTAGGAACCCATGTAGATCTCTTTTCCTGACCTCTTTAACATGTTTATTCAGATAAGATCAAGTCAAAATGACTCCATGGTGTTTAGTAGTTTTTCAGTTATGACTATTCATGACCCCTTTTGGGATTTTCTTGGCAAAGATACTGGAGTAGTTTGCCATTTCCTTCTCCAGCTCATTTTGCAGATGAGGAAACTGAGGCAAACTGGGTTAAGTGACTTGCCCAGGGCCACACAACTAGTAAATGTATGAGGCCAGATTTGAACTCAGGTCCTCCTGACTCTAGGACTAGCACTTTATGCACTGTACTAGCTGCCCCCCAATACCATGGTATATTAATGAATAGAACACTGTCCTTGGAGTTGGGAAACCTGAGTTTGAATCTTTGCTCTAAAACTTAATGATCTGTGTGACCATGCATAAATCATTTATTTCTCTGATCCTCAGTTTCATCATCTATGAAATGAGAATGATAATAGTCACCTCACCTACCTTGCAAGGTTGTCGTGGGGAAGGTGCTTTTCAAATCTTAAAGTGATATAGAAATACGAACATTTACTCTCAGTGGGAACCTTGATGGGGAAAAGGAATTATATTAAAGGAAGTGGAAAGGGGATAATGGAAGTAGGCATGGATAGTACTACTAACTGCACCTTGGTGATAGTGATGGTGGTAGGATTGTGGATTGACTATGGACTGATCTTTGAGCCTTGGGTCTTTTCTTAAATATTTTTTTTTAGGCAATTGGGGTTAAGTGACTTGCCCAGGGTCACACAGCTAGCAAGTGTCAAGTGTTTGGTCTGAGGCCAGATTTGAACTCAGGTCCTCCTGACTTCAGGGCCGGTGCTCTGTCCACTGTGACACCTAGCTGCCCCCTTTTCTTAAATATTAAGTTGCAAAGCTATTACCTTCTTCTCTTCAAGCTGCCTCTCTAAGTCACTCTGCCCAGGGCCAACAATTCAGAGACCCTTGATGCATAAGACCTAGGTTAACAGTCACAATTCTCCATACCCTAAGAATGACCCTGCCCTCTCATGGAAACGTTCTAATTGTGTAATGTCCAGGATTGTGCCAACTTTAAATCCCCTTCTTCAGTTTCAAGAAATGGGAACAATGCTATATCTGGTCCCATAGACCTAAGTTCTAAGGAATGAAGGTACAATGGAAAAAGTAATCTACCTCTCAAACCCTATAGAGTTGTTAGGACGGTAACCAGGGCAACCCAGAGCTGGCTCAAAAGAAGAGAGCAGGTGTGGCTGCTTCTTGGGGAGACATTATAGAATAGTTGGGGGGTGGGGAACCATTGTTCTTGGAGTGTGGAGACTTCGAATATTGGCTCTTCTAGGCTATGTGACCATGGGCAAATCACTTAACTGTTCTATGCCTTCAGTTTTCTTTTCCATAAAACTTGGCTAATAATAATATTAAAATATTACAATTCTGTGGTTGTTTTTCAATCATTTTCATTTGTGTCTGACTCTTTGTGACCTTATTTTGGGGTTTTCTTGGCAAAGATACTAGAGTAGTTTGCCATTTCCTTCTCTGGCTCATTTTGTAGATGAGGAAACTGAGGCAAACAGGGTTAAGTGACTTGCCCAGTGTCACACAGCTAGCAAGTGTAAAGTATTAAAATATTTTATTGAAAACATAAATTTTTATCTTATAGAGTTATAGGGAAAGTGCTTGGTGAACCTAGGCCCCTACACAGATATGGGTTGATATTATAAAATAAATTTTTACCACCATTTTTAAAGTTTTGAAGTGGCAGTCAGCTAAGGTAGATAAGAAAAGGAGGAAAATGATTACTTTTACTTAAGTATCATTGACTGGCCAACGAGTCTTGCTGCTTTGAGGCATTGCCTTGCTAAGAGTAAGAGGGAGACAGGCGCAGACAGGATGCAGGGGCACAGTAGGACCACAGCTGTGGGTGTCTGAATAACTTGAGGATGTTTTCCCCTAATTGGTTGGTGTGTGCTCTACTGTTATGCTGATCTTCAAAATGGCCGAATAAATATCTGTCATGCATATGGTTGTGGAGAGTAAGCAAAATGGTGCCGAGATTTGCATTGAATAGGCTGCTTATGTTTCAGCTGCAGCTAAGTGGCAGTCATGGGTTGATCTCCCTCATTGAAAGAAGATGCAAGGACTCAAAGTGCTGCCTGTCTACCCTCCAAGCTGTGAGGGATAACGGTGCATTCCAAAAGGAAACAGATCCTTGGCTTTAATGGGGGAGAAGAGATTTGAGGTGAAAGAGGGGATGCTCGGTCCTGTTCAGGATGCTGGCAAATCATTACATATAGAAGGGAAAGAAAAGGGAACATTTAAAATCAGAGTTTGAAAACAGGTGTAAGATTCTTCCTACAGAGGAGAGAGAACTGGCTGCTCCAAGATGGAAGAAGCTATGTGTCTTCCAAAGAAGGAAATAGTAGAGACACAGAAGCTATCAGGTGCAATGACTCAGTGAGGTCAGAAGAAGAGAAATGTTGTAATAGTTGCTGATTCCCTGTTCAAGTTTGCCCAGTGATACCCAATAGGCATACTGATGTGGACATACAGGGAGTTAAACAAACACGTTAGATTTTTTAAAGAAGTGTACTCATCTGTCACCTGGCTGCCCTCCTCTGAGATTTCTCTCACTTTTACTCCATGACCCAGGAAGTTCACTATGGGGAAGACTTCATCACTCTGCAAGATCCATCCCATCAACCTTGGTATTCCACCTTATTACTACCCTCTGTCCCTCTGATTGGAGGGTAGAGCCATGAACTCCAAAGACTTCATTTAAAGATGGAGCTCAACCCAAAACATCTCATTTCCCATCTGGTTACACTATTTTGGGACTTCTGTACCCTTTCTCTACACTGACTATCTTCCCTTCCACACTACTTTTCAGTTTCCTTTTTTCTGTTGTCTTCTGAATTAGATCGTAAGCTCCTTGAGGGCAAGGGCTGTCTTTTTTTCATATTTGTATCCCTAGTGCTCAGAACAGTGCCTGGAACAGGGTTGGCACTTAATAAATTTTTATTGACTGACTGAAAATGGAAGAAAAAAGGGCTGGGAAACAGAAAATGAATGAGTGTCACAGTCTTGTTAATTAGCTATTTGTTGACCTGATAACAACAACAGAGAGGTCTATTGTCTTCTCATGACATATATATATGTGTGTGTCTGTGTGTGTGTATATGTATGTATATGCATATACATGTATGCATTGTATGTATATGCCATAACAGAGAACCCTTTAAGACTTATCAAAATAGAAAATGGCTACCCACTTTTGGTGATTCATGTGGATACAAATGATAATGCCAGAAGAAAACTTATGAAGTCTGGAAAAGAAACTGAGTATCATAGGAATATAGGTGATGCTTTCCTTATGGCTACATTGAAAGAAAGAGATATTGAAGGAAAGGGAAGAGCTGGCTAAGGAGCTGGTGTCTGAGAATGGGATTTGCATTTCTGGACCATGGCTTACCATATGGGGATTACAGATCCCTGGCCAGGGATGAAGTATACCTAACAAAGGCTGGTCAAAATACATTTGCCAGGTATCTTGCAAAATCCATTCAAGCAAGCTTAAAAATTTCAAAAAAAAATGGATGAAGAAAGGGAAAGACTGCTTATGTATATCCTCCATGTTAGAAACTATAAAGAAAAGACGCAAAGGACTATGAAGAATAGCAAGTGAGATACCTAGAAGTTCACAAAAGACAAAACCCAAGAAAAGAGCTGGTGGTCTCGTATAACCTTTTTTTTTTCTGCACAGAGTTTAGGTAACAATAAAGGAGAAATAGAAGTCCTATCACAAGGGGTCAAATGTGACTTCATAGGTATCACTATGAGTGAGACAAAACCCAAGACTAGACTATAACTCTGAATGGGATTATCTTATTCAAAAGAAACAAGTTTGGTAAAAGAGGGTGAATAGCATTGTATATTAAGAAGGCATATTCATCTGAGTAAATACAATTTGCAGAAAGGGAAAGAATGATAGAGGATGTTTATGGAGGGAGAAACAAAAGTGATTCTGCCATTGAAGTGTGATATAAATCACCTAGAAAGAAAGAGGAATTAGATGAGGAATTTGGGGAGAGGATAATGATCCTTGAACAGAGGCATGATATAGTAACAGCAGGGAATTTCAACTATCCAGAAGTTCATTGGAATATTCTCTCTTTCAGAAGCAGAAAAGCTTCTTCACTTGTCTTAGTGATAATTTCATTATTCAAAAGGTGGGGAAAGTAAGAAGGGGAAATGCTACTATGGAAGTAATTTTTACTAAGAGGGAAAAATTGGTTGCCATGGTGGAAATAATTGGAACCATGGGGCAAATTATTACTTCTTCCTAGAGTTTATGAAAGAGAAGAGGAAAGAGAGTGTAGTCTGGTATGGCTCTAGAATAGGGCTTCTTTAACTTCAGGTTTGTGAACTTGGTTTTTAAAAAATATATATTTTGATAACTGTATTTCAATATTTGGTTTCCTTTTTGACTCTATGGATTATATTTTATATGTTTAAAAACATTCAAAGAAGGAGTCAACAGGGTTCACCAGACTATGAAAGGAGAATATGACACACAAAAAAGGTTAAGAACTCCTGTTTAGAGGAAAAATGGGTCTAAGGTTGGAAGTCATTTCAGAAATCATCTAATCTAGCCCCTTCCCCCATTTTACAGATGAGGAAATTGAGAGAGAGAGAGAGAGAGAGAGAGAGAGAGAGAGAGAGAGAGAGAGGGAGAGAGAGAGAGCAGCCCTTGCCCTCAGGGAGTTTGTGTTCTGGGGACATAAAATAATACAACAAGCACACAGCTAAGCAGATATAAAATAATGTAGAAATGAATACCAAAATGATTTCAAGAGAAGACAGTGCTAGTAACTTGGGAATGACAAGGAGGTGGAGTGGTGGTGGTAAGCAGGAGATCAGAAAGGCAGGAAGTAGCAACTGAGCTGTGACCTGTGCTTTAAAAGAAACTAGGAATTTTCTCCTCTGGAGATGAGTACATTCCAGACATGCAAGATCATGCGTACGAATGCATAGAAGTGGGAGATGTACGTAGGTAAATGTTTTAGAGACCTTTCCTTCTAAGTTCTGAAGGGGCTTCCAGGTGCTAAATAAAAACATGTCATCATTAATAGAACTAAGCCAGGCCTCCAAATGCTAAGTGAGGTGAGAATCCCTGAAATCAGTACCAAGTTCTACCACCAGCAAGAAAATAAAATGAAGTGAAATAATGAAATCCACAACTAGGGCTAAATGGAGTTTTAATTTTAGGCACATGTTAGGTCAATAGGTAGATGTTTGTTTTAGGAAAACAAAATTCCTTTTTGTTATTCCTTCCTTTCCTCCCTACCCCTCTGGTTTCTGTCTCTGTCTCTCCCTCACTTCCCCTTCCTCTGGACTCTGTCTCTCTTCTCTTTACTTCTTTCCCCATCTCGTCTCTCTTGTTTGACCCACTCGCTCCTCTCTTTTTCCATTTCTCTCTCCTCTGTCTCTTCTAATCTCTTCTACTCTTCTCTCTCCATCTCTTTTTTTGTTCTTCTTCCTTTTTCGTCCCCTTTCACTCTCTTCTCTCTTTTTCATCTCTCTTCTTTCTTCCCTCTTTAACCTATGTCTATCTTTGCCTCCCTCTCCCTTTAACCTTGTCTCTGAATATGTCTCTCTGTCTCTGTTTCTGCCTCCATCTCTCTGTCTCTCTGACATACAATGAAGAAAACAAGGATGAAAATGAAATGCCAAACCCTTCTATGTTTGTTCAACCCCAAGACAAAGTCTGAGAGCCTTCAAGAACCAGGGAATTAAAAATCTGAAACTCTGGGAGTCCCAGCCTGCCTCTTCCATGTTGCTCCTCCATATACTATCATCTGTGCTGTCCTTGACTTTTCACTAAGTTTTGGCTTTCTCTTGTGATTATCAACATTGCTAAGTGTGTTGCATGAAACATGAGACCCAAATTACCCCACGTTTGGCATGCCTTCCAGCGCTCCACCTCCATGGGGTATTGCCTTCCCTTGTGCCACTTTCTGGCACCTAGATAGAATGAACTTATGAGAACTTGGAGCCCAGGGGGCCAAAGGGTATCATAAATGTAAAAGAATTTTGTTGGGTGACTGCTAACCTCTCTTCTCCTTTATCACATTTTTTAAAAAGGCACCAAGGGCTGGTCAACTTAGCAAAGAAGAGAAATTTCACAATTTCATAGAGAAAAATAAGGGCAGACTGTGCTGGGAGCCTGCCCTTCATACCTAGCCTGTAAACTAAAGTGTGAGAGAAGAAAACCAGAATCAGCTCCTAATTATTGGAGAGCAAAGCTGTCAGAAGCGAGGGGTGGGGGGGAAGAATGAAAGAAAATTAACAACCTTCTCAAATACTCAAATGCTTCCCATATTTCCTGCCAGTGATCCATGTCCTGGGCTGATTCCTGAGGAGGTCAACCTTATATTCCAGTTAAAACTCCAGGAGGAATAAACATGTTGAGGTCCAAGGAGCCCCAGGGAACCAAAGAATACTTTCTAGTTGTGAGGCCTTGGGCAAGTCATTTAATAGCCTCTCTGGGCCTCAGTTTCCTCATCTGTAAAGTGAGAGAAGATGAATTAGATGGCCTCTGAGGTCCCTTCCAGATCTAAGATCTTCTATTAACTTCTGGATGGGGTGTGTGTGTGTGTGTGTGTGTGTGTGTGTGTGTGTGTGGTGTGTTTGTGCATAAGTATGGTTAGTGTGTTTGAGTACATGTTATATATGTGTATGTATATATATATACATATACATATATATATATGTATGAATGTCTGTGAGAATGAATGTGTGGGTATATGTGAGTGTGTGTGAGCATGTGTATGGATGAGTGTGTATATGTGTATGAGGGTGTGTGAGTGGGGAGTGTTTATGTATATGGGTATATGTTTGTACACGTATGAGTGCATGTGAATGTATGTGTTAAGTGTGTGAGAGCATGTGTATGCGTGAGTGTGTGTGAATGTGTATATATGTGTATGTGAGTAGGAGTGTGTGTGTGTGTGTGTACAAGGGTATGTGAATGCATGAGTTTTTGAGCATATGTAAGTGTGAGTACACATGTACATGTGTATGTGTGTTTGAATATGTATATGTTACGAGGGTATGTGGATATGTAAATGTGAGTAATGTGAGTATGTGTGTGTGTGTGTGTGTGTGTATGTGTGTGTGTGTGTTGGGAGGGCTGATGTATTGAAGAGGCTGAAGGGGCAGCAGAGGGTGGGACAGCATAAGAATCAGACTGGATCCCTGCTCTGCTATGACTTTTAAAGGAGAAATGAAGAGAAAACCCCGCAATAGGAAAAGGAGAGAACTTCCAGGGAATGCTGGGGAATTTGGCAGGGCAGGTGGGCCGCTCCCCCTCCCCCAACCCACACAAGCAGTATTTGTCTCCCAGGCCTCCTGACTCCCCTCCAGGCCTCCCAGGCTGACTACATTCACGAGGCCACATTATCTTTCTGCTGTTCTCCCAGGCACAAGCCTCAGAAAAATTGGGCTTAGTTACAGGGTGTCTATGTCATAAAAATAACATTGATCAAAAGGAGGCCCATGGACAAGACCCCTTCCTTCAAGAGCCCAAGTAAGCAGTCATAGATCTGGAGTTGGAAGGGACTTCCAAAGCCATCCAGTACAACCCTCTCATTTTTCAGATGAGGAAACTGAGGCTCAGAAAGATTAGACTAAGGTTTGTCCAGTTAATTACTGACCAATGACTTCAGTCTCTGTCATAGAGTCAGATACTATAACTGGGCATTTCTGTTGAGCTCCCCTTTATCTCCCCCTTTTTCCCTTCCTCCCTTCCTCACCCCTCTTCTTAGCATGTTTCAATATAAGACTTTAATTGGTCATTCTGCTACCCTATCCCCTTCTCTGAGGCCTCTCAGCATGACAGGCCCATGATGAAAACCATGAACAGAAAGAAAGGGAAATTCTATTTCACACGTGCCCAGGATCCCACTTGGGAAAGAACATGGGGGAGGGGGGAGGAGCTGTCCCCTGCTGGGCTGGAGGGACCTCTTGTTACCCTGTCATGACATCCACTCCTGAAGGCCATGACCCCCCTATGGAATGACAGCAAATTAGCCACTGTGGCCTCCTTAGAGCTAGAGGAATGCCCTCATTGTAAAGCTATTTGGCCTTCTGAAAGAGAGGGGGGTGGGGGGCATCAGGAGGATCGGGTGACATTGCTTCAAGTGCTTTGCTAGTTACAAGCTGTTTTAGTGACTAGTGAAAGATGTGGATCAAAGCTGCATTCCAGGGCTTCCAGTTTTTGGCTTCCATTCCCCCCTACCTCCCCCTTCATATACACACACTCCCCAGTTCAGGACTGATATTGGACTAATAGCATCCCCCAAACCCAATCGCTGCACTAGAGAAAGCTTTGGAAGCCTGGGGTGCCAAGGACTGTTCAGGGCCTGACAACAAGGCTGATGATAGACTGAATAGATGAGCCGCCATCTTGATAGTTGGGAGGAAAGTAGATCTGGTCTGGCTTTACATTCCAAGCATCCACCCTGTTCCTTTAGAGGACAAAGCATAAAAGGCCTGTTGTGTGCTTGAGTGACATAGCCAGGTTATTTTGAAGGCAATGACAAACGTGTCCTTCCTGAGTCATTTTATGTGGCTCCCAAAGGATCCTGTTCAGGCCTTGCTGTACTTCTAGTCTAATAAAGCTGATTGGCAAAGAAACATCGGGTTCAGAGGTGGGGCCTAGTAGAAGGAAAGGGGCACTGGCATAGTAGGGCATCAGGAGACATGGGTTTTCATCTCAGCTCTAGCACAGACTCTTGGGCAAGTTGCTTAAAGAGAGGGAGGGAGGAAGGAAGGAAGGAAGGGAGGGAGGGAGGGAGGAAGATGATGGAATGAAAGAAGAAAGGAAGGAAGAATGGGAGGGAGGGAGATAGGAAGGGAGAAAAGAAGGAAAGAAGGGAGGGAGGAAGGGAGGGAGGGAGGAAGAGGATGGAAAGAAAGAAGGAAGGAAGGAAAGAGAAGGAAGGGAGGGAGGGAGGAAGAGGATGGAAAGAAAGAAGGAAGGAAAGAAAGAGAAGGAAGGAAGGAAGGAAGGAAGGAAGGAAGGAAGGAAGGAAGGAAGGAAGAAAGGAAGGAAGGAAGATAATGGAAGAAAGGAAGAATGGAAGGAAAGAAGGAAGGGAGGAAGGAAGGTTAGTTTGTAGAGGCTTTCTGGTAAAATGTAAAGGAGACTAGATTAGAAGAAGTTAGAAAACCCAAGTTTCAAAAATAGTCTCTTCTCGTTGCTCCATGTGTGACCTTGAGAAAGTCACTAACCTCTCTGGGCCTCATTCTCTCTGCCACCCCACCCCGAACACCTAAAATGAGGGCATTGGACTCAGTGACCTCTCAGGTCCCTTCTGACTTCAGGTCTGTTCTCCTCTGATTCTGTACTGATGCTTCACGCCTGAGATTCCTCCTTCATCATGTGATCTTGCCTATTTATGTCCCATGACATCTCTTCATTGACCTTTGGGATAATTTTGATTCCTTGGAAAAGATGAAAGAGGTTGTGTGGTTCAGTAGATTTTGAGTATGGAACTGAGGGCCTGCAGGCCTGAATTTTTGTCATTCACCAAGTCACATCACATCGTGGGGTCTCAGTTTCCTCATATGTAAATTTAATGGCTTGCACAAGACTAACTGATATTACCTGTGCAATACTCTACTTTCCTGGTTAAATGAGGCGATTGGGCTCCATGACCTCCAAGGTCCCTTTCAGCTCTCTAGATCTAGCACCCAATGGTCCTTTGACTCCTGTCTGGTCTCTGATTCCTTGATTTATAAAATAATGAGACCAGAAGGTCCCTCACTGTCCTTGAAGTTCCCCTCCAGGTCTAAATCTATACTTTCCCAATCCTACCAGCTCTAAGGTTCCTTGCCCCTCCAACTGTAGTAGTTTCTTTGTGTTTCTGGCCCTAAGAACAGAGGAGTTACCCCTGCTCCAGAAGCCAACATCACTTCCCTGTTGATAAACCTTAATCTAGTCCATTCTTGCTACAGGAAAACTAATCCCACTTTCCTCTTTCCCATTGCCAGTCATTACTTCCCCTGGAATTTGTAGATATAAAGGCTTTCAGGGGCTTACACTCTGAGTGCTGAGGGATTCTTTCTGTGGGGGCTTCCCTGGGGGCTAATTGGTACTAGATTAAAGAAACACTTCAAACAATGGGATTGTAGTAGATCGAACACTGGATTGAGAATTAGGAGACCTGGGCTCTGAGGTCTGATCTCTTGATGCTTGAGAGGCAACTTGGCCCCAGCAGAAGTAGTACTGGCCTCAAAGACCTGGCTTTAAGTCCTGGCTCAATTGCTTAGATGTTTGTCTGTGGAAAATCCACTTTCAGCTCTCTGAGACTCTGTTTCCTCATCTGTAAAGTAAGGAACTGGGAACAGTAGAGATAACGTAGAGGCATTTTGGGAAAGTATCCACTGGATTTGGAGTCAGAGGACCCGGGTCTGAATCCCCCACTCTGCCCCTTAGTCGCTTGGGTCTCAGTTTCCTCATCTGAAAAAGAAGCCTTTCCTGATCCCGCCTTAATGCTAGTGACTCCCTTCTTTTGGTTATTGTCTCCATTCTTTATTTTGTTTGTACGTAGTTGTTGGCATGCTGTCTACTCTGATAGACTGTGAGCTACTTGAGGGCAGGGAATGTCTTTTGCCTTTCTTTGTATCCCCAGGGCTTTAAGCCATGTCTGGCACATAGTAGGCACTTAATAAATGCTTGTGGGCTGGATGACTAAAAGGAAAGGGGTTGGGCCAGGTCCTTTCCAGCTCCAAATATATGAGCCTATGAATAATACTTTCACTTCTTATCTTGCTGGCGGCATTTGTGAGGAAAGTACTTTGCACATTGTGGACTGGAGTTTGCTGTAATGGTCATTATCCATTAAGAGATGATGTAAGCTACAAACCCAGCAATAACAAAGAAGGAGAAGAGAAAAGAGGAGGAGGAGGAGGAGAGGAGAGGAGAAGAAGAAGAAGAAGAAGAAAGAAGAAGAAGAAAGAAGAAGAAGAAGAAGAAGAAAAAGAAAAAGAAGAAGAAGAAGAAGAGAAAAAGAAGAAGAAGAAGAAGAAGAAGAAGAAGAAGAAGAAGAAGAAGAAGAAGAAGAAGAAGAAGAAGAAGAAGAAGAAAGTGGAAAACAGTCATTGTTGGAGGAGTTGTGGAAAGACAAGGGCATTACTGCATTGTTAGAAGAACTGTGAATTGGTCCACCCCTTCTAGAAAGCAACTGGGGATTACTCAATTAACGTAACTAAAAATGGCCATGTCCTCTGACCCAGAAATTCTGCTACTTCCTCCTGATTTCTCTTGTCCTATTAGTTGTGTCTTTAATTCCAACTGTAGTGGGTCTGGTTCATGTCTCTAATACCAGAAATTAGTGACTCTGTCCTGGAGAGAGATAGTTGTCTTTTTCTTTGGTGAACTCTGACCCAGCGTTCCAAGAAATATCAAAGGAGACAGAAAAGAGACAAGCCTGTGATCTCCCTTCTTCATTCTTCCTATGAACTTAGGCAGATACCCAAAGAAGGTTACTGATAAAAAGAAAGGTCCCATAAGCACCACATTCTAGATAGCAAAGAAGTAGAAACAAAGTATATGTCTATTCAGTAAGGAATGGCTAAACTGAGTGTGTGTCGCATGAATGTAATGAAATCTTACTCTGCTATAAGAAACAATGAATATCCTGAATAGAGAAAAATGGGAAGACTTATATGAACTGATGCAGAGTAAAGGAAGCAGAGAGAGGAAAACAATTTACATGATCACTACAGCAATGTAAATTGCAAGAATAAATACAATAAGATGAATGAAACAATTGCTACCAAATTATAAAGAAGGAGGTTGGCACTTCTCCCCTTCCCCAACACACCTCCTTTGCAGAGGTCAGAGGACATAGGGATGGAATATTGACCAGTTTTGATGATTTCCCTTTTCCTACTCTTCAAAAAATTATTTTCTTATAAGAGATGACCAGAAGGAAAAGTAGAGGATAGAATATGCAGGAAGAAATGATGAACACGATGGATTCAGAGAATCATGGTAAGATTTGTATGAACTGATGCAGAGCTAAATCAGCAGAATGAAGGGAACAATATACACCCAATGACTAAAGCAATGTAATTTAGAAGAAAGTTGAGGCAGTTTGAGAAATGGTCATCTCTTTATTTCCCACCTGGCTGTACTCCTTTGGAATTTTCCAACATGCCCCCAAGTTGGGTACCTTCCGATCCTCTCTTTCCCCCATTTTCAGCTTCCTTTTGTGTGTTGACTTTGCCCATTAGATTGTAAGCTCCTTGAAGAAGGAGACTGTCTTTCTTTTTCATATTTGTTTCCCTGGTGCTTTGCATGGTGCCTCGTACACAGTAGGCACTTAAGGTGTTTTTATTTACTGACTGGTCAAATGAATGAAGGTGCTAGAGAAGAGGGAATAAGACCGAAACATGCTTCTTCCTTCACAGCAGAAAGGCAGAGGATTGCTAGGATAGAATATCGCATACACTGTTAGACATTGTTTCTGCATGTTTTTTCTTTTCTTTTCTTGCTTTTCTTGGTCACAAGTGAAGGTAGCCTTAGGTGTGGGATGGGATAGTAAACAATTGTGTCATTAATGCAAAAATGAATTTTTGAAAATCTAAAAATGAGAGAGAGAAAAAGAAGAACAAGAAAAAGAAGAGAAAGGGGAGGGAGAAGGGTGGGAATCTTTCTAATTCATCCTGAACAGTCTATCAGACTCTGCTTAAAGACCTTAAGTGATAGGAAACTCACTACTTGCAGAGGCATAAAGAAACTAAGGTCACATATCAATATGTGGAAAAACTGGGTTTTAAACACAGCTCTTCTGACTTAAAAAAATGAGTGTTCTTTCCATGATACCATGCTCTTCCAACATATTAAATGAACAAATGAATAAATGAATGTAGAGATCAAAGGCCCTCTACTTTACAGATGGAGAGAGACATATGCAGAGAAATCATTACTCTCTCTCTTGGGTTTCAGGGTCAATCCCTGGTACAGTCAGCACATCTCACCTCCTGGCCCCACCCCGGAACATAAAGCAATCCTCCTTGGGAGTCTTCTCTTAAAGGAATGTAAAGTGAAAAAAATGATGGCTTTGGAATTGAGCTATGGAATATCGTTTTCCTTTTTAGGAGCCAAATTGAGTATAAGGTTTCAGGCCAAAGGAGGAAAAAGGGTGGCAGGGGGTCACCAGATTCCATCATGTTTCTGAAACCTAGGTACAGACACGCACCCACATCTCCCAACCATAAGTCTCTGGAATGCAAGCGTTGCCTAGGATGCCTTAAATATATCGTTTACATGTAAGACCCTTAGAAGTTGGCTCACTTCAAACCAGTTCAGACGATTGTGGGGAAAATAAACATACCATCCAGTTAACTTCTCTATAGTAATGAGCTCTCCTCTTCTCTGTAAATATCAGTTCCCATATTTATACATTTGTAATTAAGTTATATTTTTATCTTAAATTAGCTTACTACCCAAGAAAGCTTAACCCGAATCATGTCTTTTCAATGAAAATGTCCGATGGAGAACATAAAAACAGATCGCTTTTTGTGGGATACGGGGAAAGGTTTAGTACTTTAAGGTATGCAATTTCTTATTTTTGCTTATACTTATATTTTCAAATTGGGTCAGTACCTTTCTTCTAAGGAAGGAATAGAGCCTTCTTCTGGCAATCCATTCAATAAATGTATTCTAAGCACCTAATGTATGCAGAATGTTGTTTCAAAAGGCATCTAGTCCAGCCCCTCATTTTTACAGATGAGGAAACTAAGGTCCATAGAGGTTCCGTGATGTGCCCAAGGTCCCATAAGTAGCAGCTGAGGCAGGATTTGAATCCACATCATCCTGACTCTATCACCCTACTTACCACAGCATGCTGCCTCAATTTCTCAAGAGCCTTTTACTTTGTGTAAATGTCCCGCTGGATCCCAAAAGAGACTACATGATGCTGATTCCTTCCCCTTCCCATAGTGCCCCCATCCCTCCCCTGCTAGTCTATCCATCCCTTTCTCCCTTTTCTATTGTCAACTCTTCTCACAGTTTCCCGCCACCTCTACATCTCCCCTTTCCTGGTCCTTGGGCAGCTGCCTTCGGAATGTCTGCCCACCAGGCAAGTCTTCCCTCTCACATCTGCCCCTTCTCCCCACCCTGGTCCTCAGCAACCACCTTCCAGGCTCTTCCTCTCTTCTCACAAGGAGAGGAATCTGGGGTCTTGGCAGGAAGCCCTTGCTTTCTTCCACCACACCCTGTTCCCGGTGGTAACACCCAGCATGCAGGGGGATTATTTCTCTCAGCTGCAGGTGTTTGCCTGTCAAGTAGACAGATAGGGCTGCTGGGAGAGAAGAGGAGAAAGAAGCTGGGGAATGAAATCCAAATGGAAAAGGCCTGAGGGCAATGGAGGTATGGGATTAGGAGGGAATTAGAAAACATCTGAAACCATGGGAGGAAAGGGCAAACATTTTTCCAGGTATCCAAACAACTCTGGGCCCCTCTTCCCTGCCCAAGCCTTTTAAGATCCCTCATGTACACTGAGGAATAGAGAGTCAAGGTGAGCAAAAATGGCAGGAGTGGGGAAAGGGGAAGGGAGTGCCTTCCACCCATTCATTTTTTATCTCTTATGTACATTAATGTCTACATTATATTCAAGAAACCTTAATTCTCTGTGTGAAAGAAACTCTAGGAAGGGTTAGTTATAGTGGAAATGGTCAATTTATATTGACATATACACATACAGTAAGTGTCTATATTTGTATAAATGTCTGTATTATATATAATGCATAGAATATATTCATTTAATATGAACTACATGACATAATAAAATAATATGTTATATTTGTTGGTTGGGTGGTTGTTATCCTTTGTTCTCAAAGAGGACCAAAAGAGGACCAACATGGCATCACTACAATAGAATAAAGTTACTGTGCATCTGACTGTGGCTGATCAGACCAATACGAGCTCGGAATGGTCTACCACAGGTTGGGCACAAATCATCCATGTGAACATTTGGGTTGGGTTCTCTAAATTTGTGCATCTCATGCTTCTTTCGAGCTACTTCAATTCTGCTTTGCTCATAGAGCACAGCTCCTTCTCTGATGAGGGCACGCCATGGTGGGCGGTCCCGTGTCAATGTCTCCCATGTCACACAATCAATTCCAAATATTATACCATGCAATATATACATGTAAAATACATATATTGCATATGTAATAGTATGCACAATACATTTTT
Organism: Phascolarctos cinereus; assembly: GCF_003287225.1. Lineage (NCBI taxonomy): Eukaryota > Metazoa > Chordata > Mammalia > Diprotodontia > Phascolarctidae > Phascolarctos > Phascolarctos cinereus. Next base: position 274,673,614 of record NW_027555514.1, on the reverse strand, counting down.
ATTCTACACTACTCTATCCACTGTACCACCTAGCTGCCCCTATAATATATAATAGTTTTAAGTTATTAAAGCTTAAAACTGAACTAAGACTTGGGGGACATTCTATATTGTCATTTGAGCCCCATATTAGTCCTAAAAATAATAATAATACATTTATTGTTTTCCATTGCATTGTAAGCTCCTCAAGGGCAGGGACTCTCTTTGCATTTCCAGCACTTAATACAGTGCCTGGCACATAGTAAGTAAAATAAAAGTTTAATGACTGACTGACTGGTCCCCATTTCGCCTATGAGGAAACCATGGCAGAGACTTTGAGTGATTTGCTTGAGCTCACACAGCTGGCAGGTATAGAAATCAGCATCAGAACCCAAGTCTTCCTGACTCTAAGCCCAGCACTCTATGATGGCACCATCTTAGAATTCACCATATTTTAAGACCTGATTTTAATGGTCTTTTGAGTTAAAGAACCAAGGTTTAAATCCCACCTCTTCCACTAACTACCTGTGTGACTTTAACCTCTCTGGGCCTCAATTTCCAAATCTGTAAAATTTATACTGTTACCCTTCCAGCTCTAAATGCATGATTTTGCCATCCTGTGGTGCTAATAGCACCTCCTTCACAAGGTTGTTGTAAGGACCAAAAGAGATAATATTTTTAAAGTACTTAGTGAATGAATGAATGAATGAATGAATGAGTGAATGAAAAAAACCATTCAGTGCTTAGTCTGTGCGAAGTATTATGTAGTACCAATGTAGAGTTGGCTCTCCTAGATCAGAGCCTTCTTCCGAGATATAAAGAGCTCCACCTGACCCCTCACTCCTGAATTAGAGGTCTAAGTCATGATGAAGCCATGGTTAGATCCAGCCTAGAGCTGATTCTTTGAATCACAGGCACTGGATCTGGGATCAAGAGGCACCTGGGTTCAATTCCCAGTTACCTGTAAAAGGGAAATAATAACATTATTATTAGACTTTTTTAGGATTACTGTTGTTGATGAGTCATTTTCAGTCGTGTCTGACTCTTCATGACCCTCATTTGGAGTTTTCTTACTGGAGTGGTTTGCCATTTCCTTCTCCATCTCATTTTACAGATGAGGAAACTGAACTGAACAGGGTTAAGTGACTTGCCCAGGGTCACACAGGTAATAAGTGTCTGAGGCCAGATTTGAACTCAGGAAGATGAGTCTTCTTGACTGTAGGTCCAGCACTTTGTGCACTATGGCGCCACCTAGCTGGGGTTGGGGTGGGGGAGGAATAAAATGAGTTAATGCGATAGGGCACTTCATAAACCTTAAATACTTCTATCAACGTCTTCTGTCACTATTATCATGAGAGCTAGCTTGGCAGAGTGAACAGAAAGCCACCTCTGAGTCAGGGAGAGAGAGACCAACCTCTCTCACGGACTAACCAGGTGGTTCTGCTTCTCAGTGTCCTGGGACACATTGGAGTTAGGAAAACCTTAGCTCAAATCCCACCTCAGAAATTTATTAGCTTTGTAACCCTCCCCCACCCCACCTCCAAGTCACAACCTCAGTTGGCCTCAGGTTTCTCATCTGTAAAATAGGGATAATAGCACCTCTCTCAGAAGGTGGTTATAAGGATATGAAGAGATAATATTTGTAAAGTGCTTCACAAACTCTAAAATGCTATAGAAATGCTAATTATCATCATTATTATTACATTGTACTTGTGACAGCAAAGATGGTCACAAATAGGGTAGCCCAGTTATTCCCACAGAAACCACTCTTGTTGGCCGAGAGGACCTTGGCTAAGCTGACTTTGAAACAAAGCCTGCCTTTGCCTGGTAGCATTAAGAGAGACTGACCAGCCAGAGATGTACAAGCAACCTCTCTCCCCTCTACGACTTTCCCCAATGTGAACTAGCAAGAAAAGTACTTGGTTTTTGGACAGGAGGCTTGGGTTCTCGCTTCAGGTCTCCCACTAATTAGCTGAATGCTATCAGGCAAGTCACACTGGTCTGTGAACCATAAAATGAGGGGGTAGACCTTAATGACCTGAAGGTGACTTTCTCATTAACATTCTCTCTTTCTAACCAAAGGGAAGGGTCACATTTAAACACATGTTCATTACACCATCTAGCAGAAGTTCTTGACTTGGCCTCCATATTTGGATTCTGTGTTTCAATGTAATTGGTTTCCTTTCTAATCCTCTGTATTTTCTTTCATTCATTTAAAAACAGGATTCTGAGAAGGAGTCTGTGGGTTTCACTAGACTGACTGCCAAGGAGTCCAAAACACAAAAGAGGTTCAGAAGCCTTGAAGAGGTCCTCACTTGGCTCATGGAATGACTAGGAATACCATCCTTGGGGAATCTGCTTAGATCTCAATGGGTAGAAGACATTCAGAAAGGTTCATGAATGGGGCAAGTGACCATCCTAGAGTTCCTACAATCATAACACACCAACATCTGCCCATCCATGAGGCTACCCCTGTAAATAGGGGGGCACACATGCACATGTACAGGCCAGTGGAGAGAACAACAGCTTGGCAACTTTCTCGTCTGTAAATGGAGGGGATTGGACTAGATAGCCTTTGAGACCCCTTCCAGCCCTGATGATCCTAGGATCTTTCTCCCAGCCCTCTGCCTCCTTCCTATGGTTATGCTCTTTGGGGAATGGGGAGGAGGGACCTTCTCATTTGCTCAGTATGCCCCCTTTCCTTTCTCCTTGTTTCTTTCACACAATTTATTCAGTTTCCTTTCATTTGCTCTCTGTTTACATTTGAAAAATAGATGTTTTCATTCCATCCCAATCTGTTTCCCTACTGGGTTCCATGGAGAAGACAACTGCCACCACCATCAATAACAAGCGAAGTCCCCAAACCATATAAATCAAGGATGTTTGGAAACATATGGGAACTCTTTGGGCAGATATTTGAAATCTTTGAAAAGTTTCAAGTCCAAATCCCTGATTGTTTCTCATGAGGACAGCACATGGACAACAGACAATGGGCATAGATCTGGACTCAAACCGACAATCTGTATCTTGCTTACACAGCTGAGTGATTCAATCAATTACCCAGCATTTATTAAGCTCCTTCTGTGTGCCAGGCATTTCTGCTAAGAGCTGGCAATACAAATACAAAAAGAAGAAACTTAGATGCTTAGGACTTCCACCATCCCTCAGTTCAGTCCACAGTGCCTGGAGCATAATAGGTAGGCATTTGATAAATGCTTATTGACAGTTCTGGGCAATTCACTTAACTTCTGTTTGCCTCAGTTTCCTCATCTGTAAAAGAGGGATAATATTAGCATCTCCCTCCCAGAGTTGCTGTGAGGATCACAGGAGATGATTGTGAAGTGTTTACTACAGTGCCTGGTGCATAGCAAGTGCCGTATAAATGTTAGCTGTGATAATGACAGAAAAGTAACAGAGTGGCGCCATAGTGAAGAGAGGACTGGATGTGGAGTCAGGAAGAGTCATCTTTCTGAGTTCAAATGTGGCTTCAGACACTCACTAGATGAGTAACCCTGGGAAAGTCACTTCACCCTGTTTGCCTCAGTTTCCTCATCTGTAAAATGAGCTGGAGAAGGAAATGGCAGACCACTCCAGTATCTTTGCCAGGAAAACCCCAAATGGGGTCATGGAGAGTTGGACACGACTGGAACAAATGAGAAAGATGACATGTCAGGCACTGGGAGAAAAAAAAGATCAAAAAAGAAATCATTCCTTCCCTCAAGAGGTTTACATTCTATTGGATAAGTACAAAATATTTACTAAGTATAACTTCACTCTTATTTAGCAGATACTTCGAAGAGGCTGGCCATCAAGAGGGAAGCCAAGACTGCCCCTACATGGAAATAGGAGGGGAGAGGGTTGAACTCCACGTCTGAAGCTCTCTCCATTTACATCTCAACTTGCTCAAATCCTTCTTATCTGTCAAGTTTCAGCTCGGTTATTTCATTTTATCCTCACAACAACTCTGAGAGGTGGGTGTTATTATCACTCCCATTTTATAGATGAGGAAACTGAGGCTGAGAGAGGTTAAGAGTTACACAGCTAGTAAGTGTCCAAGGCCAGTTTTGTACTCAGTTCTTCCTGACCCCACATCCAACACTCTATAATTGGCTGCCTTTGTAATCCTCTGTATTTTATTTTATGCACTTAAAAATATGATTCTGAGAAGGGATCCCTAGGCTTCCCCAGACTGCCAAAGGGATCCAGAACACAAAAAAAGGTTAGGGACAGTTCTAGACTTTGCATGAAGACATTTTACTTCCATGTCAACTCAGGGAAATATTAACTATATATAACTCTCCTTGGTATGTTATCATATTTCCTGATGTATGTAGATATTATCCCCCCCCCAAGAATGTAAGGTCCTTGAGGGCAGGGATTAAATTTCATTTTGTTCTTTTTAAAATTTAATTTAATTAAAAAAATTTTTTTGAGGCAATCAGGGTTAAGTGATTTGTCCAGGGTCACACAGCTAGTAAATGTCTGAGGCTGGATTTGAACTCAGGTCCTCCTGACTCCAGGGTCGGTGCTCTATCCATTACACCACCCAGCTGCCCCCCAATTTTGGTCTTTGCTTTGCTGATGCCTGCCTGAATGTCTGGACATAGCAGGCACTTGATAAATGTGGAAGAAGACTGTCTCAGTGAAGGATTTGGCATGTTGAGTGAAATTGCATGATCTCAGAGTTCAAATGACATTCTGTGGGCCCACACACCTCTGACATACTTCTCTAAATTGTCATGAAAGTGAAATGCTCTTCATGCAAGTCTAGAACAGTCCTTAACATTTTTTTGTGTTCTAGATCTCTTTGGCAGCCTAGGGATCTCTTCTCAGAATCATGTTTTTAAATGCACAAAACAGAATACAGAGGATTACAAGGGAAGCCAATTATAGAGTGCTGGACCGAGAGTCAGGAAGAACTGAGTTCAAATCTGGCCTTGGACACTTGTTAGCTGCGTAATTCTTAACCTCTCAGCCTCAGTTTCCTCATCTGTAAAATGAGAGCAATAATAGCATCTCTTCTCAGAGTTGTGGTGAGGATAAAATGAGATAATATTTGTCAAGTGCTTTGCAAACCTTAAAGTGTTATATAAATGCTAGTTATATTGAAAGAAGTTATCAAAGTAATTAAAAAAAACAAATTCACAGACTCCTTGAAATCTTGGCACACAGTGGTCTGTGGACTCCAGGTGAAGAGAAGTAGAAGACACACAACGGTACAGGGAGCAGAGAAGGTGAGGAAGGAGCCAGGAGGAAGCCCACTGGCTTTGTCTCGCTGTCAGGGTAAAATGCAAAACTATTTCAGTGCCTGCCCTCTGGATTACTGAGCCCCCCACCCCCATCTCCCGGAGGGAGTGGGTCAAAGTGTTGCACCTGGATTCAGAGAGACCTGAGTCTGGATTCCTCCTCTGACACAAGATGAGTGACTGTGGGCAGGTCATTCTATGTATGTGTGCTTCAGTTTCCTCATCTGTAAAATGGGGATGGGGAGACTAGCTGGTCTTTGACTAGATCTCCTATGAACAATGAGGAACCAAAAGCTAGATCTGTCCCCATCCCCAACTCATCTTGAACTCTAAGGGAGTAGTTCTTAAGGAGAATAGTCTTCAGAAATGATATCCTAAATTCTCACCAGAAACTCCACAGTGAGCGAGCATGGAGCCCCTCACCTCCTCTCCCCTGCATCGGGGTGAACCTTTGAGAATACCTTCTTCATCCTGGGGGGAGAAAAAAGTCCCTATCCATACTCTAAGGCATGCAGCCCGAAGGATGCTGGGAGCCTGGAAGCAGGGGATAATACAAAGGGTGAGACGATGATAAAGAGAGGGTTTGGTCCTGCTGGAAGGAAGCCACTGACAACTGTCAGGGGCCCAGGAGGTGGGAGCGAGGGCTGGAGGAAGTGAGGGAAGGAGGAAGGAATTGAGGAAGGGAGGAAAAACACACCCCTCTTCCATTTCCCAGGGGGTCAGGCAGATGTCATCAGCTGCACTTTTGCAGACTTTAAGGAAAGTTCAAATTTGATTCAAATAGGAGACAGCTGAGTTCCCAACTTGTTCCTTCCCTCCCCAGCCCTCAGATGTTAGGTTCTGTATCAAAAATTATAAGAAGACAAAATACTCAGTATATATTATATAGAAATATATGTTATGTATCATAATATATACTATATGTAATATAAAAATATATTATATACATGTGTATACATATACACATACATATATGTGTGTGTGTATATATGTATGTATGTATATATATATGCATATATATACACACATACATACATATATATCTATATATAATAGATTTTGACTGCAAAAAATAATTTAGCCATTTTAGGGAGGAGGTGTCCTGCAATGACGGCCCCACTCTCCAGACTGTTTCCTCATTCCAACCTGGGACTGGACTCAGTGATGACCTGCTTCCTTTGCAGATCTGACAACAGAGGATTTTCCTCTCACGGTCGCTGAAGCAAGTCCCCCAAACAGGCTGTGTGTTTCTCAGTTTGGGAATTCTCCTTTGCATGAACAAGACAGCAGGGCCCCTATGTTTTCCATTCTTTGAACGCCATTGAATTCCAATTTTTATCCTACATTTCTGAGCATGAGGCCATAAAACAGGACTTGTGTTATTGCTGTTGTGTTTAGCTAATGATACGTTATTTGGCAGCCTCTTCCAGAGCATCCAGGCCAGAGCTGGTCCAAGTTCCCATTCAAACCCTCTGGAAGTCGTTTGCTCTGAGCCAGTCCAAGCCCTTGATGGCTCGAAGCAATCTGGCTCTCATTTGAGCTGTTGTGGATTCACCCATCCAGACCGGAAAAAAAAATGCCTAAAATTCATCGCTGCTCTGTCAAGACCCTACGTCACTCACCAGGGCCTTCCTGTATCCTTGGTTCCTCTGAGTTCTGAGGATGCCGAGGCCCAGCTTAAAGAGATTAAAAATAGATACAAGACCTGATGGTGGTTATGGGCATCTGCTTGTAATTGAGCTGTTCTCTCCACATTCCTTAGAAGGCATTTCCACTTCTAGAAGCACAGCCAAGACCCAAGACCCAAAGTCGGGGAGGAAGGCAGGGGACAGGGAGGACTCGCTTCAAATCAATACCCATTTGTTAAACCTTGACTGTGGGTCAAGTACTGTGACTGGGTATACGAACAGGAATGAAGCAGTCCATGCCCTCAGGAAGCTTACAGTCCATCTGAGAGACAATATGAGTGGAGATCAGTGATACCAATGAGATTCAAAAAATGCAGATGTGTGACCTTGGACTTGGAGGAGCTTGACTAGGTCACATTGATCACCCCTTCCAATGGGAAATGAACATTCTGGAATTCAAGGGGACCCAATGAAATTCCATCTAAGAAAGGCCTATTGAGCACCTACTGGGTGTTGGATTGTGTGTGTAGGCCCAAGAAAACAAATGTATACACAAATGCTGTCTTTCAAGTGAGTTTGCCATTTTAGGTAAGGTACAAATATAAAAAATGGCATAAAAGTGCAGTGGATAGAGCACCAGGCCCGCAGGCAGAAAGACCAGAGTTCAAATCTAGCCTTTGACACTTAGTAGCTGTGTGACACTGGGCAAGTCACTTCACCCTGTTTGCCTCAGTTTCTTTATCTGTAAAATGAGCTGGAAAAGGCAACGGCAAACCACTCCAGTATCTTTGCCAAGAAAATCCCAAGTGGGGTCACGAAGAGTCGCACACAACTGAAATGACTAAACAGTTACAAAATAGTTCCTCCCTTCAAGTTGCTTAATATCAGCTTCAGTGACCTCTCCCACAGAGACAGTAGTCTGGAGATCAGGGATTCTCTCCCCTTTTTGTATCACGCTACCCTTAGGCAGTCCAGTGAAGCCTGTGGACTGTTCTTAGAATCATGCTTTTCAGTGCATAAAATAAGATATATAGGAATACCAAGGAAATGATTTCTAGTGAAATACGGTCATCAAAAAAAATTTTAAATAAGTTCATAGACCCCAGGCTAAGAACCCCTGGAGGTTAAGGGATGGCTCTCTAGGAGGAGATAGGGGAAGGAATACAGTGGGAAATGTAGGTGATACAAAACCGAAAGACGTGAAGACTTTTTTTTAAAGAGGCAATAGAGTCATAGAATGATTGATATTAATCAAGACACACAGAATTTGAGATGCAAGGGAACTCACCATGCTTCTAGTCCAATCCACACACAAATGGATTCCCAGTGACCCACCCAATGAATGAGACATTTTAGGCCAACTACCCCAGAACAAGGCAAAGGTGAGAAAAAAGGGAAAAATTTTAAGACAGTGACCATTTGCAACTATGAGGGAAATCAAGGAAGGCTGCCTAGAGGTGGTCTCCTAAAATAGGCTTTAAAGGACAAGCAGAATTTTACAGAGTCATGATTTAGGGTGGGAAAGGACCCTTCAGGTCATCTAGTCTCACTGCAATGATTTTACTACTTAGGAAACCGAGGCCCAAGGCCTTACATGTGTTACAAGTAACTTGCCTAAGATTGTACAGAATTTAAAGCCAGGCTTTCTGCACAGAAATTCATGACCTCACAGCACCACATTGCTTCCAAATAGCTGCTGATGACCGAGAAGTACTTTTCAGGCATGGAGGGAGAAGTGGGTAGGACAAGGTCAGGGAAACACCAGTAACGGGCTTGGCTAGAACAACCCGTTAACTAAAGGGAAGAAGAATGAGATAAATCTGAGAAGACAGAACCAGATGTCCTGAAATGCCAGGCTAAGCAGTGCCTCATTAGCAGCAGAGAACTGTTGAAAGTTGTAGTTGGAGGTGAGGGTGGGGAGGTGGAGTGATACGGTCAGTCCTGGGCTTTAGGAAAATTATTTCCCCAGTGGTGCAAAGGAGGACCGGACGAGGAAGACGCTAGAACAGGAATTCTTAATTTTTTCATGTGTCGTAGACTACTTTGATAAAACCCTCAGTAGAATGTTTTTAAATGCATGAGACAAAATACAGAGGATTACAAAGGAAATCAGTTTCATGATAGGCAGGTATGTAATTCACACACTTTCTGTGGGCAGGCTCTGTGTAAACATGGGAAGTACAAATAAAAGCATAAAGCTAGTCCCTACTCACAAGGAACTCATATTCAAATTTTCTACAGAAATATTTAAAAAAACAAAAATCAGATTTATAAATCCAGGTTCCTGGTAGATACAAGTTGAGCAACTGGAAGCTAAGATAACCATCCAGCAAAAGTGATTAGGGCCTGAATTTTGGTGAAAGCAGTGTGAGTGGAGGGTAAATAATAGACAAGATACAATAATTGGAGAAGAAGAACTGGCGGGACTTGAATGTCATGAATGCCGGAGAAGGAAGGGTCAAAGACAACTGAGTATTTAGGTTCTTGAGACAGGGAGAAGGACGTCTGTTAGAATGTAAGCTCCTTGAGGGCAGGGGCTAATTTTTACCCTTCTTTCTATCCCCAGTGCTGAGTACAGTGCCTAGGACTTGGGGAAACACAAATAAAAGTGTGTTAATTGATTGAAGGAAGGAGACGTTGTGGAAGAAGGGAGTGATGAGTTATTGAGTTTTAGACAAGTTAATTTGGAAGTATGACAGGAAACCATCATGGAGGTGGATGTCCAGTGGGTAATGTAAAACTGGAGCTAAGGGGAAAAAAGTACGAATGAAATCTGTTTGGGTGTCATCTAAATAGACTTGACAATGAAAGTCATGGGAGTGGAGGAATTCCTCAAAAGAGGGAAGGCAGAGGCAAAAGAGAGGATGATTCAGGACAGAATCTGGAAGGGCACTTAGGGGACGGGAGGAAGAGAGAGACGAACAAAAGATACCAAGAAGGAATGATCAGACAAGAAAGAGGAGAATCAGAAGAGATCAATCTTATGGAACCCAATGAAAAAGGGAGGATGAAGGAGAGAGAGCTGGAAAAAGCTGCAGAGAGGTCGATGAAGCTGAAGGACACTGAGAAAGCCAATGGACTGATTAATTGGAAGGTTTGTGGCAAACTGGGAAAGAGTCATCTCACTGGAGTGAGGAAGCCAATAGTCTGACAGATTGTCTGGGGATTTAGAAGGGAGTGGGTGATGAGGAAGTGGGTGGGGGCTACTCTTTCTAGAAAATTCACTGTGAAAAGGGAGTAAAGATATAGGAGAATAGCCTGATGTTGTGGAATCATTGAACCCTCAATCATTTATTAAGAATGTGTTGTTCAGTCCTTTTCAGTCCTGTCTGACCCCATTTGGGGTTTTCTTGGCAAAGATACTGGAGTGGTTTACCATGTCCTTCTCTAGCTCAATTTACAGATGAGGAAACCGAGGCAAACAAGGTTGAGTGTCTTAGGCTGGATTTGAACTCAGGTCTTTCTGCCTCCAGGCCTGGTGCTCTATCCCCTGTGCCACCTAGTTGCCCTTTGTTAAGCATCTACTGTGTGCTATTCACAGTGCCACTCTCTATGTGAAGCCTTTCTTGATCCCCTGCTTGCACAGTCCCTCCCCAAAGTACCTCCTCTGTATTCATGTGGCCTCCCTCACTAGAATGTAAGCTCCTTGAAGATAGGGAATGTTTTACTAGTGCTTGCATATACATAGAAATTTAATAAATGCTGGTTGATTGATTGATAGCTGGGGAATTAGCGTACAGATACATAAATAAGTAAATAAGTGAATTCAAGGTAAATTATGAGTATAAGGAGGTGGTGGTGTATTGGAGGTTCAGGGGGGAAAGGGTGGGCTTTTTTGGTTGGTTTTTAAAGACAAGGGATGTGAATGTAATGATAGAATGAAGGGTGAAAGTCAGAAGAGAAGAGAAAAGAAAAGAGAAAATTACCAATGTAACCAGGTCACAGAGAAAATGGGAAAGGGATAGGATTAACAGCACAAATGGAATGGTGAGCTCAGCAAAACAATGGACTACCTCATCCTCAGAGACTGAGAGAAGGAGAAGAGAATGGGTGATGATGTAGAGAGGTTTGGGGATGTGGAAGCAGGGAGAGAAGGGACCTCATGACAGATGGCCTCAATCTTTTCAGTAAAGAGAAATGAGGTCATATGTTGAGAGAAAGGGGTTGAGGGTGGAGTTGGGGGCTTGAGGAAAGAGGAGAAGTTTTGGAACATCTATGTGGAGGAGAGCGATAAATCAGAAGTGAATAAAAGGATTGTTATGCAGCCACAAGGGTCCACTTGAGGTTAAATAGCATGAACTCGTTGTGAACCTCGTTTCATGATTTCCTTCGGTGGAGTCTGGTGACTTGGGAGTAGGAACAGAGAAAGATGGGGGAAAGGGGTGGGGAGGAGGGCAACAGAGCTGGGTCCAGATCATGCACAGCAAGGCAGGATCAAGAGAAGTACAAGGAAGCAACATGTGGTAGGAAAGAAGGGAATACTCATTTCTGTCGCTGTTCAGTCGTTTCGGTCATATCTGACTCTACGTGACCCCACGTGGGGTTTTCTTGGCAAAGATACAGGAGGGGTTTGTCATTTCTTTCTCCAGCTCATTTTACAAATGAGGAAACTGAGGAAAACAGGGTGAAGTGACTTGCCCAGAGTCACACAACTATTAAATGTCTGAGTCAGATTTGATCTCAGGTCTTCCTGACTGGTACTCCAGCCACTATGCCACCTAGCTGCCCCAATAAGCATTTCCACAGCACCTACTACATACCAGGTGCTGTGCTAAGTACTTTACAACTGTCTCATTTGATTCTCACAACAATCCTGTGAGGTAGGTACTGTTATTATTCCTATTTTACAGTGGAGGAAACTGAGGCAAAGAGGGGTTAATTGACTTTCATAAGGTCACTCAGCTACTAAATATCTGAAGTTGGATTTGAACTCAGGTGTTCTGACTCCAGGTACAGCACTCTATCCACTGTACCATCTTGCTGCCTAAGGAGAAAGGGACTACTACTACTACTACTACTACTCTACTACTACTAACACTACTACTATCACTATTACTACTACTACCACCACCATCACTCCTACTACCATCACCACCACCACTACTACTACTACTATTGCTACTACTACCACTACCACTACCACCACCACTACCACTATCACTACTACCACCACCACCACCATTACCACTACTACCACCACCATTACCACTATCACTACCACCACCACCACCACCACCACTACCGCTACTATTACCATTCCTACTACCATCACCACCACTACTACTACTACTACTATTACTACTACTACCACTACCACCGCTGCTACCACTATTACTATTACCACCACCACCATCATCACTACTACTACCACCACCACCATTACCACTGTTACTACTACCACTCCACCACCACTACTACTGTTAATAATCATAGCAATACCGACTCCACTAGGTTGACAAAGCACTTGATGTATGTTTTCCCGTTTGATCTTCACAACTCCCTGGCGAGGTAGGTAGCTTTTTGAAATCACTGACTACAGGGTGAAGATGGGAAGAACAGGGAAGGACCAAAGAGCTGGAGATCACCATGAAGGCAAAGAACAGACTGAGGAGAAATAAGGGGAAGAGGAAATGGTGATCAAAAGGAGGAATTTCAGAGCTCAGGATCTTGAAGGTAAAGGTTGCAGTGCAGTCTAAGCTTTCACAGTCCCTTCAAGCAGCTACAGTAGAGTTGATGAGCATGGAGAAGGCTGATAAATTAGGAGGTCAGACCAGTGCAAAGGTCGTTGATGTAAATACTGACACGACTGTGGTTTAACTCGACAAGTGGCTGTTGTTCGTAGGGGACAGGCTAGGGGGGAACAATCTCAGCTAGAAGGGAAAGTCATGAGGATGCTGGAAGAATATCCTAGAAATAGGTAGGTAACAGTAGCCAGGATGAAAAGTCAGGAGAAAGGCCAACTTAAGGGGCTGCAGCATTTAGATTGACAATAAGGAAAAATTTGCTGTCTGATAGGTCACAGATTTGGAGGCAGATGGAACATTTGGGATCATTTTACAGATAAGGAGACTGAGGCCCCAGCTGGTATCATGACTTGCCCCAGGTAGCACAGGTATTGAATGGCAGAGACACCAAATTTGTTGTTCTTTTACTACACTGTGAGATTAGGGACATCAAAATTTCCACATCTGATCAGCCCTACAGCATGTCCAGTAAGCTGAGGAAGGAGTCTGTTTTAGATAGCATCACCAAGAGACAGCAGGAAATCGAGGTTGGGCTTCTTCAATGGGCTAGGGATGTCCCCAGATATAGCCTAACTTCTCTTAGCAAAATACTATGGTCCGATCATTCATTACCTTATCCAACACTTTTTATGGAAAATATAGCAAACATCTTTCTAGATTTTTCAGACTAATTTTTCAGTCTTTCCTTACACAGTGGTGCCTTCAGAATCTTACAGAATCACAACCTTAGAGCTAAAAGGGTCTTCCAAATCCTGCCAATGCCATATCGACATCCTATCCATCTACCATGATTGGATGTTTCCAGTGAAGGAGAATTCACTACTTCCCAAAGCCACTAGGTGGCATAGGCGATAGAGTGCTGGACCTGGAACCAGAAAGACCTGCGTTCAAATGCAGCCTCAGACATTTACTGGCTGTGTAACTCTGGGCAGGTCACTTCCTATCTCTGTGCTCCAGATTCCTCATCTGTAAAATGGGAACAACAATAATAGCACCTACCTTTCAGAGCTATTGTGAGGATCCACTAAAACAATATATGTAAAATGCTTGCAAACTTGAAAGTGCCGCATGAATGTTTTTTTCTTTGTTGTTGCTATTTATTATCATTGTCATCATCATCATTGTCATTGTCATTGTCATTTCATTATCATCATCATCATTATCGTTATCATTATTGTTATTATTACCTTCTAGATAGATTTGTTAGAAATTTTCCCTTTATATTACACCTAAATTTGTTTCTCTGCAAACCCCACCCATTGGTCCTAGCAGGAAAAGCCCACTCTGTCCATACTATCTGCCTCTAAATACTAGAAGACACTTATTATGCCTACCCCTGTGTCTTCTTTGTCTTCTCCAGACTAAACGTCTTCAGTTCTTTCATCTGATTCTTACATGTATTTTACAATCATAAGCCATTGACCATCCTAGTCACCCCCCCCACACACCCTCCAGCTTACCATTTCCTTCCTTAAATGTGGCATCTGCAACTGAATAAGAAATTCTAAATGGCTTCAGATCAAAGATGTCAAACCTTAAGGGAACCTAGAGATCATCCAGACTTAGTCCCTTATCTCAGAGAAGCGGAACCAGAGACTGAGGCAGGCACTGTGCTAATCACTGGGGATTCAAAGAAAGGCAAAAGCCGTCCCTGTTCTTAAGGAGCTCACAGTCTAGTGGGGAGAACAATCTGTAAACAACTATGTGTAAAGGAGATATAAACAGGATACACTGGGGATGATCTCAGGAGGAGGCTCCAGCATTAAGGGGCATTGGGAAAGGCTTCCTACAGAAGGTGGGTCTTTAGAGATGAAGAAAGGTCACACAGGTAGGATCACAGATCTAGACAGCAAAGGAACTTCAGAGGTACCTGGTCGGACCCCCTCATTTTACAGGTGAGGAAAGTGTGATCCAGAAGCAGTATGCCTTCCCTGATTTGTCTCCTGGCTGGTGCACCAGAGTGGAATTAAAACCCAGGACTTCCTCCGACCTGTCTCTGAAACTGAGGTCTGTGCTAACTTAGTGCCCAGCACTCTCGAAACAGACAAGATGTATGGGAAAGCGATTGCCTTTGCGCGATTTATAATTGCATTCTGAAGATAAGGGGTCTTTCAGCTCTCAATCAGGCAAGGCTGTGACTTGAATTGTAAATTCAAAGGCTTCTAGGTGGCTGAGAAAGGGGAAACTGGGCTAACCACCTATGGCTAGACCATAGACGAAGGCTCTTTTCATCCTTTTCATAGAAGTAACAGACATTTGAAGCCATAACTAGCCATCTTGGCAGCTCAGGAGAAGCTTGACAAAATAGTTCCTGGATAGGCAGTGCCACACATGCTTTGGAACCATGTTAGAGTGCTGGAGTCTGAGGATCCAGGTTCTGATTCTGGCTCCACAGCCTGAGTGACCTTGGACAAGTCATAGAACCATCAGATCTTAGATCTAAAGTTGGAAGGGACCTCAGAGGCGTCTAGTGCAACCCTCCCATTTTACAGATGGGGAAACTGAGGTCATGGAGGATGAAAGGATCATAGACCTAGAAGTGGAAGGGACCTCAGAGGCATCTAGTCCCAAGCCCTCATTTTATAGATGAGGAAGCTAAGGCTCAGAGAGGGGAAATGTCCTGGCCAAGGTTAAACAGTCAGGAGGTAGCAATGCTAGGTTTCAAAGTCAGGTCCCCTGACTCCAAATTCAATGCCCTTTTTAAAAGCAGTGAATTCTACAATCATGAAAAATCATAAACATTATAAACATTTCAAGACACAAAAGATTAACAAGAAAGGCCTTATAAGAAACTATGAACTTGCACATATAGTGATATAATATATATATATACATATATACACACATATGCATATATGTATCACTATATATATAAATTTATATGAACATAAACTTAACAATGTAATGACAATTAGCTCTATTTGTATCCCTTTCTTCACCTTCCTACCCTTTTCTCTGTGCACCTTTTAAAAATATTTTATTGGGGACAGCTCGATGGTGTAATGGGTAAAGCTCCAGCCTTGGAGTCAGGAGGACCTGAGTTCAAATCCAGCCTCAGACACTTGATACTAGCTGTGTGATCGTGGGCAAGTCATTAACCCCATTGCCTAGCTTAGAAAAAAAATATATATATGTATATATGTATGTATATGTATGTACGTATGTATATATGTATGTATGTATGTATATATTTTATTGATGCATTTTTCCATGTTGATCACTGCCCACCAGCCCACCAGCGCACCTCCCCCGACTGATCCAGCCCTGTCTAAACTGAAATTGTTTCTAGACTGCTGAAAGACATGTAAGTGCCCTTAAGTGTCTTCTCCATTTTGGGTGCTTTGTTCCAAAGTTCATTAACTGCATTAATCATGCAGAAATTTCTACCCCTAGAGAGCCTTCAACCATGGTGCAGTATTTAAAATTCCTCTTTCCCAACTCACAGACCTAGTATCAAATGTATTGATCACTTCAGCTCCCGCGTGTACCCCTAAGACACTGCTGTTACTTTATGCCTCTAATCCTTTTCAATGAAGTACAGGCTTGTAAAATGATACCAGCAAGAAGAGGCCCACGAACCCTGCAAATGTATGGCAATTACAGAGACAGGTAGCAGGCTGGCAATTAATTATCCTCATTTATTGGATAGCTGGTAAGCAAATCAACGTCAGCAATGATTTATTCCCTAATTTTCCATAAGTAGGCACCGCATAAATCAATAATAAAGCACAGCCTAAAAGCCTTGGTGTTAACTGTCTGCAGAGGCCTTTTTAATTAAAAGAACGTGGGCAGTGGATATGTCTGTGCTTTATATTAGATATGTGATATTTTCATTAAAAAAAAAACATCAAAAGAGAGGCTGGGTTTTGGAAAAAGTCTGAAGTACTGTAAATCCACAGTAAGTATGAGAGCCCTGGGGTTCCTGGGTAATGTATGGTAACTTAATATATGATTGCATTCAAAAGCATGCCGGGAATCGGGAATCGAGATAATGTGTCTGGGTCCTGGCCAGGAGAAAGGACTTCGAACAAGGGGGCGGGGGATGGGGGATCAGAAGGATGCTGAGAAATGGGGATGGTTGAATCTCGTGATTTTGGACACAAAACAGACCAGAACATGCTGAGAACTTCTGAAGCAAGTGAAAGTGAGGCGTGGAGAGGAAATGACTGGGCATAAATAGGGGTAACACCTTCCCCAATCAGCGTTAAATTTTAGTTAAGGAGAAAAGAGCAAGAAATAATCGTGGAGAATACTCTATTACAGGGGGAAAGTGGAAAAAGCATCGGCTCATAAATTTGGCAGAGGGGCCCCTTACCACCTTATAGCACACAGGTATGGAACTTTGAGGTCCACATGCACGCAGTTGGCAGGCATGATGTCACCATGCAACTCACACTTTACACACATCACTTACAGGCGTGATCTTGTGCTTGTGACTCATGTTTCATGTGTGTTTATACATGTGATTTCATGTGTGCAGTTTACATCCATGGTCCCATTTGAGCCTCACACAACCCCAAGAAGGGGGCACTATTATAGAGAGTCTAGTTTCCAGGCAAAGACCCGGAGGTTCAGCTTGACTGGCCCAAGGTCACACAGCTAGTATCTGAGACAGAATTTGAACTTAGGTTTTCTTGCCTTCAAATACAGTGGAAAGGAGACTTGGCATGGAGGTCCGTAGAGCTGGGTTCAAACCCTACCGCTGATGTTTACTACCGTGTGACCTTGGGAAAGTCACTTAATCTTCCTGAGCCTCGGTTTCCTCATCTTTAAAATGAAGAGGTTAAACTAGCTGGCATCTGAAATCACTTCTAAGTTTGTTTGGTACAATAGAAAGGTCACTGGCTTTGGAGTCAAAGGTCACAGAAGAAGTAACAGACAGGATTTGAATCCAGATCCTCGGGCTCCAGGTCCCCTACTCTGTCTCCTATGCCATCCTGTCCTTTTCCACTTACTTTTCCTTTAGCCCCTGTAGGTCCTTACTAGCAGAATGAAAAGTTTGGACTCTGTCTCTGCCATCTATTTCAAGCCTAACATTCTCTGTGGTTTTTAATATTCTTTGTTCTGTGACCGAGCTGTCTGTTGTCTTGCAGCTATGTGGTAGAAATTCCTGTGGCTGCACTATTTGCCTCATGGAACAATCAATAAATATTTAACAGGCATTGTGAAGGGTTTGCTGCTAACAGAGGCAGGAAGAACAGGGTTCAAGTCTATTAATCCTTCACCTTTTATTAAACTCCTACGATGTGCCTGGCTCAGCCCTGGGAATACAAAAAAAAAAGACAAAAGACAGTCCCTGCCCTCAAGGAGCTTACAATCTAACAGGCAATCTGAAAAGCAAATGAATACATACAAATAGGCTACATACAAGGTAAGTTTTCTACTTCCAGGCTGGGAGATTCTGGACAAATAACTTAATCTGTCAGAGCCCTTGGAGAGTCTCTGAGAGGAGGATTGCTGAGACAGTGTTTATGTGCTTTGGTAGAAGATATCCCCTCACTGGGAATACTGTCTAGCAATAAAATTATGGATCCGATAGGTTTTTTTTTTTAAGTCATGAGAGGAAGGGATGAAAAAATTCCCACAGCCCTCCCTCTATAACTGCTGTTGATAAGAGTGAGAGAAAAAATTTAGTCTTTGAGGTAGAGAAGAAAATGGCCCTGACTCATTCACACTAAAGTGATAAGGACTGGAGCTGTCCCTATTTCACTGATACAGAGAATTCTCTTGTCAGTTAAAGCCAACCTTTACCAATTTACAGACTTAGAGACTTGCTCGTGGGATCACACGTATGCGTCAGATTCGAGCCAAGGTCTTCCTGGCTTCCTCTCTAGCCAGGACACCACAGTGGTTCTACTTAATGCAGACTGTCCACCCTTCTCCCTCCTCTGTTCTGACCACTGACCTCCCTGGCTTCCTTTAGGTCCCAACTAAAATGCCGCTTTCTACAGGAAGCCTTCCCTAGCCCCTCTTAATTCCAGCACCTTCCCCCTGTTAATTATTCTCTGTTTATCTGGCACATAGTTACACTTTGCATATATTTGTTTGCATGTCATAAGCTCCTTGAGGGCAAGGACTGCCTTTTGCCTCGTTCTGTATCCCTAGCACTTAGCACAATGTACCTATCACACTTAATAAAACTTATTGAATGGTTATTCCCCCTTCTTTGTCTCCCAGGGCATATACCTTTTCTAAGGACACCACCCACTGGAAGAAGGCAACGTATACCACAAAGTCATGGAGCCCTAATGGTAGAGTGGCAGGGACCGTATACCACTTGAGCGTCAAATCCAGTTAAAGAGATTATCTTGCCTTTGTATTTATCCTGTCACCCCCTAAGAGGCAGTATAGCAAAGATAGAGAGCTAACCACAAAATAAGAAGGACCTGAGTTCAAGTCTTATTATTCAGTCGTTTCAGTCATGTCTGACTCTCTGGAATCCCATTTTGGGGTTTTCTTCGCAGAGATAGTAGTTTACCATTCCCTCCTCCAGCTCCTTTTATAGATGAGGAAGCTGAGGCAAGCAGGGTTAAGTGACTTGTCCAGGGTCACACATCTAGTAAGTGTCTGAGGTCAAATTTGAACTCAGGTCTTCCTGACTCCTAGCTGCCCCCTTCAAGTCTTATCTATACACATATCAGTTGTGTGACCCTGGGCAAATCACTTGATCTCTCCTTTCCTGGACCTGTTATTAGTAGAGGGGAGTTTCCTTACCTCCAAATTCCCTATGTGGATGAAGTCCTTTTTCTTTTTTTAAGTTTCTGGCATGGTTACAGATCCTGGAGATAAAAATAAAACAATCTGCCCCGAGCAGATTACTTTCTATAGGAAGAGATAACAGGTACCTAGACAGGTATATTTAAAAATGACTACAAGATATTGCGGTGGACGAGGAGGCCCAGGGGTTAGATTTCTGTTTCTAAAGTAGAAGGAATTAAAGGTTTACTTTTAAACAGACACACCTAGGGGTCAGGTAAGTTGTCTCGGCTTAAATATATATGATCTCAGTTTCTTCTACCAGCAAATACAAAAGGATAAGCCCCCAAACTCAGGATTCCATCCTGGGGCCCCCAGCTGGGATGCACGAAGCTTTCTCACTGCCTTCACCTGATGCAAATCCTTGGGTATCAGGAGAAGTTATGAGCTCAGCTTCTTCAGAGGGACTGAAGCTGCCCTGGCATGAATGCCCAGGGCCCAGGGCTGTCAGGAAATGACTCCAACCAGACTAAGTATGAGGTAAAGCATCGTCAAAGAAAGCCGTCAAAAACACACACTAGAACGGTGAGGTCATTCTCATCTTCCTCCATTGGGTCCTCAGTGTCCAGCCAGGGAGCAGCCACCTCCACTGGTCCTCAGGAAGTAGGGTGGGACAATGGATAGAGCTGAGGCTCTGGAGTCAGAAGTCCTGGGTTTGAACCCTGCCTCTGTCCTTTCCACCTGTGTGACCTTAGGCAAGTCACTTTCCTTCCTTGGGCCTCAGTTTCCTCATCTATAAAAGAAGAGGTCCCCCTCTGAGCTCCTTTCCAGCTCTCTATCTCTGACAAGAACTTGGCTAGTAATGAAAACCTAGAAGGAAACATGCTATAGAAAAATAAATCTATTCAGCATCTCCTAAATAGAATAATTCATCTCTCAGGGAAATTCTAGGAACTCGTCTTATATTTTTAGGCATGAAATAATAAAGCATCCAGATAGTGACAAGCTAACAGCAGCTTGGAGGGGGCCGGGGTTGGAGAGAACAGATAATGTACTCTCTGAAGTGCCTTCTACATGCAGGAACTTCATAGACCAGACAAGTTGACCTTGGAATTGGTCCCTGATGGGACGTTCAGTGGATTGAGCAGCATCCCAAGGGGTGGGAGGTGGGGGCTTTGTTTCTCCCCTCATATTCAGAAGCAGAGCCAAATATGACTCATCCAGATTGTACACCTGGATCTGTGGTTTGGGCCATGGAGAAATGGAAAGTCAGGTGTGAGCTACCGTGTGGCCAGGGAATGAATGGGGTGGGGGTGGGGGGTCACGAGCAGGCACGTGGTAGGAGGGAAAGCTTGGATGCTGAATGGATCTCCTGGAAGAGCTCACGTGGCCTGGAAGTCTCTGTGAAAGGCTGGATCTTTGGAGCTGAACTATCCTCCAAGCTACAATCCTACCCATGTGACCTTGGGCAAGTGATGCAGCCTCCTGAATCCACATGTCCTGACTTCAACACTCATTCTTTCCCCTCTGTATCATGCTACCTCTCAGCTGTTCCTTCTAGTCATGCAAGGAAAAGTCTATGGAATAGAAAAGAAAAGGAAAACTTGGTCTCTGCCCTCAAGAAACTTGAAAAGAGTCTATGAGAACAATAACAGATCGCCAGATATGGAGGACCTTGGTCATGGAGCTGGAGGGGGCCCTCAGAGGTCATGCAGCCCACCCCTCCCATTTTACAGAAGGGGAGACTGAGACCAAGAGAGGTTGAGTGACTTGGCCAAGGCTGGCACAGTAAGCATCACAGACAAGTCCTCTGCTTTCAGAGTCAGTTTATTTTCCACAACACCCTTGGGATCCCTTCTTCTACCTAGCCCCAGAAAGCAAGACAAGGGGTAATGTGAGGTTAAAGTGAGGCATGATTACAGAATGAAGAGAATTGTAGATCTGAAGTTGGAAGATCCAAGTTCAAATCTTACTCTTGCTAGGCTCTGTGACTTCACATCAGATCATGTCCCTTCTCTGTGACTCAGTTTCTCCACCTGTAAAACAAGAGGATTGGACTAGATGGCTTCTGAGGCCCCTTCCAGTTGTAGCTCAAGGATCTTATGACTTCTCTGGGCCTCAGTTTCCTCATCTGTAAAATGAGAGGGTTGGAGTAGAAGACCTCTTGAAGCCCCTTGTGTGGCTCTACATTTTTGCTCCTGTGATCCCGTGAGAGACAATACAGGGCATTGGACAGAGGGTTAGCCTTGACATCAGGAAAATATGAGTTCAAATCCTGCCTCTGACACTTATTAGCTGAGTGATGCTGAGTGAGTCACTTAATCTGCAGGTCCCCCAAACCCTTCTCCAAGATTCTAAGTTACAGATGAGTCAGTTACTGATGAGATGGGCATCACGGGAAAGAATTTCCACCCTGGATGTCCACTGTACTAAAAAAAAAAAATCATGGGTCTAGACCAAAAAACAAAAACAAAGCAAAGATTTTGAAAACCTAACCAAAGAGAAAGGAGAGCCCAAGTGCAGACCCGAGGCGCACAGGATGTTAAAAAGGCAAAGACAAAGGCCTCCAATACATTGGGATGAAATCTCTATAAAGAAGGACATGGAGGACAATCCCATGAGGGGGAAGGCTGAGATGAGTGGAGACCTGAACTGGTGGAGGAAATACCCACATCAGTGAGCTTCCAGGCCCATTGAAGAATGGAGCACTTCAAGGCTGACCAAAGAATCTCCTCACAATAATTCCATTATGTAGATAAATGCAAGCATCATTAGCTCCATTTTAAAGGTTTGGAAACTGAGGCTCAGAAATGACTTAAAAAAAAAAAGACTTGTCCGGAATCGCACAGCTAATAAATACCAGAAGTGAGATTTGAACATTGACTAGGTGGAAGGATACCCTTTCCCACCATTCTGTCTGTTCCAGAATGGAGAGGACCCACAGGAAAGCCTTCCTGAGGCTGATACAGCCACTGTTGGCTGCCCAGGCTTGGCCTCTCTGAGTCTCAGTTTTGTCCTCTGTAAAATGGATTGGACAAGGCCATCTCTAGCCTTTCTATCCCGAGCAGTCTACGAGTCCATGTTGAAGCCTGAGAAAAGCCTAGAGGTTCCCCTAAGGGACCTACCAAACATCTCACCTACATTACTCGATCACATTTTTGTGTTATTGTTTTTAAAGCAGTTTGTCCCGGAGGAGATGTACATACATCCAAGTAGTCCCCACAACATCCTCATGACTTCCTTCCTGTCTCTCCCATGTCCCCTTCTCTCCCCCCCCCATCTTATTTGTACAGGAAGCGCATTTCCTCTTCCTTTCTGGAACACTTTGCTTACAGCCCCCCCATGACAACAACAAAACACCACAATACTTCAGAGAAAGAAGAAAAAGAAACTGTTTCCTTCCCCTGCCCCCCTGTCCCCCAAAGACTTAAAATTTCCTGAAGTGACTTTAATCTTACTGAAAAAGTGACTCACCTTTGGCGTGGGGGGAGGGGAGGGAGAAGGCTTGCATCTTGCTAACTTACCAGAAGTATGGACCAGTGTATAAAAGGCTGATGCTGGAGTCAGTTTGTATCGGGGTTCAAATTCTGCCTCTGACTCTTCCCACTTGTGTGAACTTGGACTTGACCTAACTTCACTTCACCTAACTCTGGGTCTCAATTTCCTCACTTATAAATTGCGGGGGTGAAAGTGAGGGGGTCTTTGAGGTTCCTTTTTCTGTATACCTATGATGCAATGATCTCACTGCTTATCAATGAAGAGGTAGTAGGGAAGATCCAGTGGGAAAATAATTAGGGAAAATTAGCCTCTCCCATTCCCCTTCTATTATTATTATTAATATTTTTATTTTTACTATGTGAGGCAATTGGGGCTAAGTGACTTGCCCAGAGTCACACAGCTAGTGAGTGTAATGTGTCTGAGGCTGGATTTGAACCTAGGTCCTCCTCTATCCACTGTACTACCTAGCTGCCCCTCCCATTCCCCTTCTAGAAACTGCAATAGCCCCTGCCAGCAACACACACACACACACACACACACACACACACACACACTGGTCTTTCCTCAAAACCTATAGTCAAACCTATTCTGATTTGATCACCACAGAATCATAGGATCTCAGTACAGTCTATATATTTCATTCATATAATTGATCGTTTGATCAACGAATATTAGGCACCTACTATGTGGCAAACATGATGGTTGGTGTTTGGATAAAAAGACAAAAGTGAAGCAGTTTTCCTGCCCTAAAGAAGATTATATCGGAGATGACAGATGGATAGATAGATAGATAGATAGATAGATAGATAGATAGATAGATAGATAGATAGATGGATGGATAGATAGATGGATAGATGGATAGATATGTGTATGGGTGGATGGATGGATGGATGGATGGATGGATGGATGGATGGATGGATGGATAGATGGATAGATGGATACAAAACAAATACAAGTTAATTTTTTTTGAAGGAGAGGGATTAAGATACTAGAATCCTGTCTACTACAATATCTGTGTGAAGTGATTATCTAGCCTGCATTGAAAGACCACCAGTGATGGAGAGCTCATACCTTGTGAGGAAGCTCATTCCATTTTGGGGCATCTCTAATTTTTAGAAAATTCCAGGGGCAGCTAGGTGGCACAGTAGATAGAGCACTGGCCCTGAAGTCAGGAGGACTTGAGTTCAAATTCGGCCTCAGACCAAACACTGAATATTAGGGGGAAAAAACAACAAATGAAAGTTACTGATGAGAAATGTATAATTCTTAATAAGGATTTCATCAAGTTTGAGGCTTCTGGGTACTATGTGGATATCAGGAAAGGTATCCTATATTTTTTTTCTGACCCATGAAAAAATATTTTATTAAAAATTTAATACTAAGCAACAATGAGTAAGTCTTTCTTAGTGACTATTTACATTTATGTTCATTCCAAAGTATAAAGTATCATGACATTATTTCATTCTCTACCTCTGAGACTCCATCAGGATTCTTTGTTCATTTCATCTCTTACTTTGCTTTTTATTGTTATAATTAGCGTGTGCGCCCTTCTCCTGGTTATGCCTTTTCCCATGGCATTATTTCCCAAAGACCTTTCTGCATTTCTCTTTAATCTTTAGACTTGTCCATCTTAATTGCATTACGGTATAATGGGTGTGCTGGTAAATGTTCAGCTGCTGCTCCAGAAATATAACGTATATGCATGACACATTTTAAAGTTTAATCTTCATTATTAACATTTTCTCTGTCACTTTCTTAAGTCTTTACAATCAATAAAACAATAAATGAAGCCTTGATTTGAAGCATTTGCTGATTACTGAAATGTAAATGGTTGCACTGAAAATTTAATAATCTGCTTGCAAGCCTGTAGGAGCTGGCTCTAACACACTGGTTACATCACAGGAATGCACCACATTTTGTTCAGAGCACCTTTCATGGGCTCCTCCTCAAAACTGCTCTTGAAGTCATGACTTAGGTCCATAAGGAGCAACCATTCCCAGAATTCTAAGGGTAATCTTGAAGGTGTTTACTCCCACCACTGTAGTAGCAAGCCCCCACTGCTGTCCTTCCCTTTCACAATCAATCAGTAAACTTTGTTAGCTTTTAGCAAAGGCATTTACTAAGATGGTGAGTAGGTAGGCAACATGGTGGATAGAGCGCTGGGCCTGAAGTCAGGAACACTCATCTTCCTGAGTCCAAATCTGGCCTCAGACACTTACTAGCTATGTGACCCCAGACAAGTCACTTCACACCATTTGCCTCAGTTTCCTCATCTGTAAAATGAGCTGGAGAAGGAAATGGCAAACTATTCCAGTATCTCTGCCAAGAAAACCCCAAATAAGGTCATGAAGAATTGGACATGACTGAAAAAGATTTTTTTAAAATTGTGATTATGCACCATTGAATTTCATCGATTTTTGTTCTTTCTATTTACATTTGTTGTAATCACTGGGTATATTGTTTTCCTAGTTCTACTTGGTTCATCCTGCATTAGTTCAAAAGTCTTCCCCTGATTCTCTCTATTCCACACATTCGCCATTTCTTACAGCATAGTAACACTCTATCACATTCATGAACCAGTTTGTCTGGTCATTGGTCATTTGATGGTCATCTGCTTTATTTCCAGTTATTTACTACCACAAAAATCGCTATTGTAAATACTTTGGTGTACATGGGACCTTCCTTTCTATCTTTGACCTAGAAATGCGGTCTCTAAGTCAAAGGATTTGGACATTTTAGTCACTTTCTTAACATAATTCCATATTGCTTTCCAGAATGGTTGAACTAATGCTCAACTCCACCAACAGTGTATGTGTTCACTTTTTTATGTGTAAGTGCTTAATAAACACTTTTCATTCATTTATATATTCGTTTATTCTATGTATCTGTTTCTTCATGCCTATAGAAGGTTGTTGTTCAGTCATGTTCAGCTCTTCATGACTCCATTTGTGGTTTTCTTGGCAAAGATACTGGAGTGGTTTGTCATGTCCTTTTCTAGCTCATTTTACAGGTGAAGAAACTGAGGCAAACAGTGTTAAATGACTTGCCCAAGGTCATCCAGCTAGTAAGTGTGTGAGGCCAGATTTGAACTCATGAAGATGAGTCTTCCTGACTCCAGGCCTGGCACTCTATGTATTATGGTGCCACCGAGCTGCCCAGTATATAGAAGATACCTTCCTTATCTCATCCACCTTTCAAATTCTTTGTCTCGTTCCATGCTCAGCTCTGATGTGACCCACCTCAAATTCCCTTACATTTACCTGTACCTGCTCTAATCTGACCAGTAGAATATAAATTCCCTGAGGACAGGGACTCTTTTTTTTAAATCCCCAGGAACCTATCCTACTACCTAACACATAGTAGGCCTCTAATAATTTTTTTTTAATTGAACTGAACTCCCTTCTCTCTCAAGCTTGCTTGCTCATCTGCAAAAAAGATATAATGACATTTGCACTCCCTTCTTCACATGGCTGTAGTCCAGAGAGCACTTTGCAAGCCATAAAGGCTGGGGGCTAATGTTATCGTTTGTACTCAGAGGGCAGTGGAGGTGTGTGGTCTTTCTTCAGAAGAGATTAAAAAAAAAGCACATTTCTTTAAAAAGCTCTTGTCCAAAATAGCTCAGTTAAGTGGCCATTAGTGTGGGGACTCACTCACCCTGAGGCTGTCTCCATGAGTTAGATGAAATGGATTCCTACAGTCATTTTTGAGATTTTTATCTATATTGAGGGAAAAGGTTTCTGCATTCCCCTTAAGAGCAGGGCTGATTGTAGGTAGGTTTTTATTTGTATTTATTTATTTAATTTTTGCCTGTGTTCCAGTAGTATCCCTTGCATTGATATCGATTTCAGCACTTTGACCCTTGTGAACTCTTGATTTACACAATGATTCTTTAAGTGCATAGAAACTATAAGGAGACAGTGAAAGGCAGGGATTCCCACATTCAACTAATTTAGTTGACAGAACCAAGTCTAGACCCCGGTACTCTAAAGACCAACATTTTCTCCACTAAATCATTAACGTCTCCAGCTTGTTCTGGATCAACAAATAGAACCCTAATTTCCTTGTCTGGAAAATGGGGTTAATTGTGTTTCATAGTCATGGGGTTGTTTTGGAGAAAGTGTTTTGTTGCCCTCAGAGCGTTATGAGTTATAGAATTATAGGACAATAGGATGGGGATCACTGAAAGGAACCTCAGAGACCATCAAACTCAACTTCCTCCCTTTCCAGGTGGGGAAAATGCATGAGGACATTCGGAGGCGAAGAGCAGGTATTTAATAAAGGCTGGCGATGGGATTGGATTCACAGAGTGGTAGAATTTTAATTTTACCACTCCAGAAATCTTACTGGTCATCAATTCTAACTCCTTTACATTCAACAAAAAAATTATTGAGCCCTCCCTAAACTCAGAGCACTGTGCTAGGCTCTGGAGACACAAAGACAAAAATGAAAGAGTCCTTGCCCTCAAGGAGTTACATTCTATTCAGGCCCTGATTTTATTCATTCATTCATTTGTTCATTCATTTGCTCCTTGGTTCCTTCAACAAAGATTTTTTTTAAGTACCTACCATACACTAGGCTGTGTGCTAGGCTCTTGAGATACAAACTAAATCAATCCCTGTCCCCAAGAAGTTTACATATTACTATAATTTTTACAAGTGTGGAAATAGAGATCCGTAGAAGAAACCTGAATTGCCCATTGTCACATGGAAAGTTAAGAGCAGAACTGGGATTTAAAACCAGGGCTCTTGACTGTCAATTCAGTGCCCATTCCACTACACCATTTACTTTAAAGTTCTCTTTGGGTTTCTAAAAACAAAAATAAAAAACCAAAAAAATGTCTCTGTCTCAAGTAGGGTTCCCTGACCCTAACTGGTACTTAGTAGAGGCTCATTTATTTACACAGATGGCAGTTGTCTCAGGTCTGCTGGTGGCAAAAAGCTAGGAGAAATAGCTGCTATGTCAATGAAGACAAAAAGGTGACAACAAGCTAGAATGTTGGGTTGGACTTAATACAATGAAATTTAATTGGAATAAATGCAAAGTCTTAACTTATGGTCAGAAAGTCAACTTCACAAGATGAAGATGTGGTTGGATAGAAATTTCTTTTTTAATATCTAGTGATTTTAGTGAACTATAAGTTTAATATGAGTCAACAGTGGGGTATGATATATTTTTTAAAAAAGCTAATGTACCCTTAGATCACATTAAGAAAGGAATGGTGCCTAGTGAGAATTCATTTGTATTCTTCCCTAGTCGGACTGTTTGCGGAATATCATGTTCGGTGTCAGCAAATGTGCTACATTTGAGAAAGGCCATGAATAACCTGAACAATATCTATGGAAGAAACTATAAAATAAAGGTCCATGATGCAAGATGGCAGCCAGAACAGTGAACACAATCAGAGCCTCCATTCAGAGAGTGACGGTCCCATTTGACTCTGCTTTGGTTAGAGTCTTGAATCTTCTGTTTAACATGGGCAGAGAGGGGGGACACATTTTAGGAAGGATCACGAAAAGCTGGAGAGCATCCAAAGAATTTGTCAAGGATGGTACCACCTGAAGCACAGCCTATGAGGACCAGGTCAAAAAACAAGCTGTGCTTATCCTTGAGAAGAAAAGAGTTGGGAAACCGTGAGAGTTGCCTTCAGCTTTTTCTACATCTATCTCATGAAAGAGGGATGAAGCCTGTTCTGTGTGCCCTCAGAGAGAACTAGAGGCACCAGTGGACATCACAGAGAGATAGTTTTAGGAATGGTGTGCCCCCCAAATTCCTAACAATCAGAGCTGTCCAAAAGTAAAATGGTCACCCCTGTGAGGCACTATGTTGTCCCTCATTAGAGGTTTTCAAGCTGAAACTGGGTGTTTACCTGGGGGATATTGTAGGGAACATTTTTTGGTCAGGAAGGAGTTTGACTGGATGGTCTCTGAGGTTTCTTCCAACTGTGACATTCTGTGAATTGAATCAAACTGAATTTAATTGAGTTGAACTAAATTAAATTAGGTTGAGTTGAATTTAATTAATTGAGTTGAGTTAAATTGAATTGAGATGAAGTGAAGTGAATTGAGTTGAAATGAGCTGAGTTTGTGGACTTGAGTTGAATTGAATTAAAATTAGGTAACTTGAGTGGAACTAAGCAGAAGGAAATGGAAGCTGGCCACTTAAAATAATGATAAGCATCACTTTTTGTTGCTCAGCCCTTACAGTAGTGGTGTCTGACCCTTCATGACCTCATTTAGGGTTTTCTTGGCAAAGACACTGGAGTGGTTTGCCATTTCCTTCTCCAGCTCCTTTGACAGATGAGGAAACTGAGGCAAATGAGGTTAAGTGACTTGCCTAGGGTCATGCAGCTAGTAAGTGTCTGAGTCCAGATTTGAACTCAAGAAGATGTCTCCCTGACACCAGGCCCAGGGCTCTATCTGCTGTGCCACGTAGCTGCCCCAAACATCACTTAACCGTTCACTTTTAGCTTTAAAAAAAAAATTTCCCAATTACATGTAAAAACAATTTTTAAAATTTGTTGATTTTTTTTTTAAGTTTTGAGTTTCAAATTCTATCCCTTCCTCCATTCCCTTCCCCCTCCCTGCCACATTTAGCTTTAAAAGTGAATGAAAGGCCAGGTCTCCAAAGCCACAATTAAATGCCAACAATTATCTGGAAACCTGGACCCCAGTGTTCATTTTACTTAAATTCAATGCTTGTATCACTTTGATTACTGAGAGGCGCAGGCCTCATCAAGGGCCCCTAGATCTTTGACTCTCCTATAGCCGCCATGTTGATTTCTTTTACATCAGTAAGTTCTGGGATCCACGAATTTGGCAAGGAAACCTCTGAGCGGGTTTATCATCTCAGGGCTAGGTGATGAGGATGCTGGCGTCTTCCATTCTAGACAGAGCTATCAGGTAGACAGTAAGGTCACGGCCATTCCCCGGAGACTAATTGAGTAGAATCTTTCCCTAAACTGCTCGGCCTGCCTGGAATATTCTCAGCTTTATAGCTTTGGTTAACATGGGCTCTGCCCCAGCAGTTTTGCCAGGAAGGTGAATACCCGAAGCTCAGCACTTTCACAGTCTTCCCAAAAAAGTACACTGACATCATTAGGAAACCAGAAACATTTCACACATCACGCCAAATTCCACCCTGGGTTAGACACATCCGCCACTCCCCCCCTTGAAATCAACCCAGGGAGTCACGCTTGGTTAGATCAGGGTAGAACTTGGCTCAGGGCTTGTTATTTTTGCTGTTTTAATTGCACGTACCTCATCTATTTGCCCAAATTAGGAGAATAGGCTGGTCTAGGGGAACTCATTACCCATAGACCAGCCCATAGTTGAGGTTTTCTTCAGCATCTGGTGCTTCCAGTAATTAACTGGCATCCTCAAGAAAATAGAATGAACATAGAGCTGGAAGGGAATTCAGAGAAAATCTTGTTTTTACAGTTAGGGAAATTGAGACCCCTCCATCCATTCCCCTATTTTCCAGATGAGAAAACTAAGACACAGAATGACTAAGGACATAAGGCCATACAGTTTCTCATCCTGACTCTCACTTATTGTATAACCATGGGTAGTCACTCTGAAATGTCAAAAATAAAAGATAACGAGTTAATCCTCTCTGTTTCATAGATGTTATGAGGAAAACACTAAAGACTTTGAAGTACTAGGGAGACAATATGGTACAGTGGCTAGAATACTGGGCGTGGAGCTGGGAAGACTTGGGGTTCGAATCCTGCCTCTGACACTTGGTACATGTTTGACTGTGGGGATAACTTAACCCCCTCTGTAGCATGGTGGGGATTGGCTAGAGGAGGGCTTCTTAACCTGGAATCTAGGAACTTGTTTTTATTTAATATTTTGATACTAGTATTGCGATAGCATTGGTTTCCTTTGTGATCCTATGTGTTTTCTTTTATGCATGTAAAAGCATTATTCTGAGACAAGGGGTCCATAGGTTTCCCTAGACTGACTAAGAGGTCCAGGACACAAAAAGCTAAGAAGTCCTACACTAGAGGGGCTCTACATGCCCTCCACTCTTTCATATGATCTCGATTTTTATTGATCCCTATCTTAATTTTTATTATACCTTTATGT
The DNA here is from genome assembly GCF_003287225.1 of Phascolarctos cinereus. NCBI lineage: Eukaryota > Metazoa > Chordata > Mammalia > Diprotodontia > Phascolarctidae > Phascolarctos > Phascolarctos cinereus. The sequence continues at coordinate 274,642,739 of NW_027555514.1, read as the reverse complement.
CCATATTATACTTTTTATTTCCATAAAAAACATGCGGAAGGGAGTGGATTTCCCCCATCTGCAATCGACTTACCAAATCCTAATACGCTTTGTTTCTAGGGCTGAATTTAGTTCTACTTTAGGAGTTCAAGCCTGAAAAAATTGGAAATTGAGGGGATGCCCATCAATTGGGAAATGGCTGAACAAGTTGTGGTATATGAATGTAATGGCATATTATTGTGCTATAAGAAATGATGAGCAGGCAGACTTCAGAAAAACCTGGAGAGACTTGTATGGACTGATGCTGAGTGAAGTGAGCAGAACTGGGAGAATGTTGTACACAATAACAGCCACGTTGTGCGATAACTGACTTTGATAGACTTAGCTCTTCTCAGCAATGCAAGAAGCTAAGACAATTCCAAAAGACTCCTGATGGAAAATGCTATCCACATCCAGAGAAAGAACTATGGAGTCTGAATGCAGATTGAAGCACACTGTTTTCTCTCTTCGTTTTTCTTGTGTTTTTCCCTTTTGTTCTGATTCTTCTTTCACAACATGACTAAGGTAGAAATACGTTTAATATGATTATACATGTATAGCCTATATCAGATTGAATGCTGGCTTGGGGAGGGGGGAGGGGATGGAGAGGGTGAAGGGCAGGGGGGAGGGAAGGAGAAATATTTGAAACTCAGAATCTTATAAAAGTGAATGTCGAAAACTATCTTTACATGTAATTGGAAAAAATAAAATACTATTAAGGGGGGAAAGGGGGCAGGGAGGAATGTAAGCCTGAAAGTGCTTTGCTCAGTAGACTGCTTATTGCACTGATTGGAGTACCTTGCTCACATTTAGCAGAATTACAGAATCTCATGCTTGGAAAAGACCTTAGCATCTGTCTAATCCAGCTCATACCTGACTAAGACACCCCATCTCCAACACCCCCTCCTCCCCTCCAATGAATCACCCAACCTCTGCCTGAAGACATCCAGGGAGGGGCAGTCACTACTTTCCCAAGATGCCCACTCTCCTCTTAGATAACTATAATCATTAGGAATTCTTTTGTCTTACACCAAGCCTAAATTTACCTTTTTACAAACTGTACTCATTTCTTTCCAGTTTTCTTTTTTCTTATAATATTTGTACATGATTATTGATTTCCCTGTAAGACTAATACTTTGAGGGCATGACTTCTTGAAGCCCATATTTAGAGCTAGAAAGTGCCTAAGAGGTCATCTTGTTTGACTCTTTTTATTTTACAGATGAGGAAACTGTGTCTCAGAGAGAAGAGATTTGGCCAGGGTTGCACAGGTAGTGAGTGTCAAAGTCAGGATCTGAGAAGTGGTATGGAGTCATCATAGAGAGCTGACCCCTAAGTCAAGTCCATCTGGGTTCAAGATCCACCTCTGATGGGGCAGCTAGGTGGCACAGTGGATAGAGCACTGGCCCTGAGGTCAGGAGGACCTGAGTTCAAATCTGGCCTCAGACACATGATACTCACTAGTTATGTAACCCTGGGCAAGTCACTTAATCCCAATTGCCTCACTCAAAAAAAAAAATCCTTCTCTGAGACTCAAGGCTGTGTGACCCTGGGCTAGTCACTTAATGCTAGCACCTACCTCCTAGGGTTTCTGTGAGGATAATGTGAAATAACATTGGTAAAGTGTTTTTCAAACCTTAAGGCATTATACAACTACTATGATGCTGACAATGTCATATGGGGTATGCTGGAAAATGTTTGATTAAAACAGCTCAGAAAAAAAGTCTACATGACACATTTTAAAGTTTAATCTGCATGTATAATGTTTTCTCCATCACTTTCTTAAGTCTAGACAACAGGATAATAAATCAAACCCTGAACTGCAGTATTGGCTGATTTCCAAGGTGTAAATGTTCACACTGAAAATTTAACCAGCGACTCTCGTGAGCGGTATGAGGTAGCCCCAACACACCAATGTCCCCTTACCTCACTAGGCAGTGAGTGCCTAAAAAGCAGGGACTGTATTTTCTGGGTCTTTATTTGTATTCCTAGTGCCTAGCACAGTGCTTGACACACAGTAGGAGCTTAATAAATGCTTGCTGGCTTTTTGACTGACTGCGCCAATGCAATCAGAGAGCTGGATGAAAATGCATTTAATGAACTGGTTACATATTATTTATTACATGAGTACCAGCCAGGAAATACAAACGCTCATCTTCACTTTCTGGGTCAGTCTGACTTAGCTGTATGACATTGCTCAGGGCATTGGGCCCGCTCCTGTCCTCAATTTATTCATTTCTAAAATGAGGGACTTATGCTAACTAATCCCTTTCAGTTTTATGATCCTGACCTCTGTGTGAAATGGAAATTTGTTGTACTGTTTCATATCGAAAAAACAAACAAAAACATTTCAACTCATCAAAGTTTATAGTTGAAGGGGCTTTAGAGATTACTCAGTCCAGTGTCCTCAATTTACCCATGAGGAAATTGGGTTCCAGAGAGGCTAGGTTACCTGATCTGCCTCAAACCATTCAGCTAGTTATTGGCAGAAGCGGGACTAGAACTCTGGTCTTCTGTAAACTACTCCTCTGTTCTTTTTCAATGGTAATTAGGACTGTGCTAATGCCAGCTCACAAGAGCCGAATTTTCAGTGTGTGCATTTACACCTGGGAAACTAGTAAACATTTTAAATCAGGGCTTAATTTATTGTTTTGTTATTTAAGAAAATGAAGGGGAAAATGTTAATAATACAGATTAAATTTTTAAATTTGAAAGCTTAAAATAATTTTTTTTACCAGAAAGTTGATTGTTAAACATTTACTAGCACACCCCTGAGTGTAATCCACTTTTAGTTCCATTAACAGCAGGCATTGACTCAGAAGCGTTGGCGGGGAAGGAAAATACTTGTTGGCCCGGTGAATTATATCAGTATATATAGATATAGACATATAGGTATAGTAGCTTCTATTATGTCATCTTCATCACTGACATTAGATTTGATGAGCATTTATTAAGTCTCTATTATATTCCAGTTTTCTGCACTAGGGGCTGGGGCTATGAAGACAAAAATGAAACAGTCCCTGCCCTCAGGCAGGTTATATTTTGTTAGGGAGAATAACACGTGCCCAGACAAGTCAATATAGAATATTTAAAAAATAAATGTGTGGAGCAGTGGATAGAGCACCAACTCTGGAGTCAGTAAGACCTGAGTTCAAATTCAGCCTCAGACACTTATTACCTGTGTGACCTGGGCAATTCACTTAACCCCAATTACCTTCAAAAAATGTAAAGTAATTTCGGGGTGGGGTGGAGAACATTAACAAGGATTAGAAAGGTCTTGGGTAGGAGCTGATCCTTGAACTGAGCCTTTAGGGGAATTATGGATTCTAACAGGTGGAGGTGATGAGCCTCAGCATTCTAGGTATTTAAGACAACCTGATTATAAGCACAGAAATGGAAAATAGGACAACTACGGGTAGCAGCAATTGGGAGGGCATTTATAGAATGTGTTAAAATTTGCAAAGTACTTATATAAAGTATATATGTATGTGTGTATGTATGTATGTATGTATGTATGTATGTATTTCAAGGGAAAAGAGTTCTATCTTTGGGGCATGAATTTCTCTCCAACCTCTCCATCACCCCCTCCCTTCTGGGGGCACGGTTTCCATTCCATCCTGGTCATGGGGAAAAGGGATAATAATGTCACCTATTTCACTCACCCAGCTATGGCAATGACTCCTGACTTACTTTAATCCCAGAGGCATTTTCACACTGAGGAATACAGTCCTTCTGTTCTGGGAAGTTGTTGTGTAACTTTCTTTCTGGTGGTTCTTGGACTGGCTGTTTTGCTAGGGACCCTAAATCACCCGAGACCCTGGGAGCCATATTTCATCCCTGTGTGGGTAGAGAGGAGGCTAAATGAAAATCAAGACTGGAAGGTAGAGTTTCTTCCTTAGAGCCCAGAACAGAGCCAGGAGGAAAGACTGAGGAAGAAAGAAGACTGTAAGGACATGAAGTAGCACTGAAATGGTGGATGGGGACATCAATTCTCTCTAGTTTCCCTCCTCAAACTCAGGGCTCCAATGGTGCCTCAGAGAGGCAAAGGCAATAAAGTAGACAGGGAAGTATAACAGTGTGTTGTAAATCATGGGCATTCCACTCAGGTGGCCAGAGTACTTAAAAAAAATAGCCAGACTTGGGAGAGTGGGCAGTCCTGACCACCTCCCCTTGCCTTTGCTTCATTTGGGTACAACTAGTATCCTTTCTGAATGTGTCTTTTTACTCTTTTAAGGATCACATCTGGATTCCCCTCTAAATAATTTTAATATAATGCCTCAAATCAAATCGTGGCACGGCAGAGCCAACAGAAGGTCAGAGGGACACATTCTTCTAGCCTAAAACAACTTAGAAGATTGACAGGTCTGTGACATCAGGGTAAGCACAGAATCGGAGCCTGGCAGGAGCAGCAGCAGCTTGGAGAACTCTCAGCCCAGAGATGGTAAGGGGGTCAGACAACCTGTGAGAAAGAGATCACAGAGGACTGTCTGCTAGCACTGGGTAAAGCTGGTGCAGATTGGCAGCTCTGTGGCTCATGCACAGTTCTAGGTTACAGTTTCAGGGCCAAGAGAAGCACCATCACTTGCACCTGTAGGAGAGCAGTGGCTCCGCCCTCCAGTCCCGATTTTCATTTAGCTTCCTCTCTGCCCACACTGGGATGAAATATGGCTCCCAGGATTTGGGAAGACTTAGGGTCCCTCACAAAACAGCTAGTCCAAGCACTGCCAGAGAGAGAGTTACACAACAACTTCCCAGAACAGAGGGACTATATTCCCCAGTGGGGAAATGCCTCTGGGATTAGAGCAAGCCAGAAGTCACTGCCATGGCTGGGTGAGTGAAATAGGCGACATCATTATCTCTTTGCCCCATGACCAGGGTGGTATGGGAACCATGTCCCCAGAAGGGAGAAGGTGACGGAGAGGTTGGACAGAAACTCATGCCCTGAGGACAGAACTACCCCAGGCTTCTCTTCTCTTGAAATAATGTATATAAAGCACTTCACAAATTTTAACACATTCTATAAATGCCCTTCTAATTGCTGCTACCCTTAGTTGTCCCATTTCCCATTTCTGTGCTTATATACCCATGACTTCCTGGGGAAAGACAGAATGCAGCCCAGTAGAGAAATGACCACATCTTTCATCCAACCATAGCATCTTAAAAGCACCCAAAACTTACAGACCCTTCAGAATAGCAGCAAAAAATTAAAACAGCTCTGAGCTACCACTTCACATCTATCAAAAAGGACAGATGCTGGAGGGGATGAGTGAAAAACAGGTACACTAATGAATTGGTGGAGTAATGAACTGGTCCTACCATTCTGGAGAACAATTTGGAACTATGCTCAAAGGGCTATAAAACTGTGAATATCCTTTGACCACCACTAGGTCTGCACTACAAAGACATCAAAGAATAAGGAAAAGGACCCATATATATATACGTGTGTGTGTGTGTGTGTGTGTGTGTGTATCAGCTCTTTTTGTGATGACAAAAAATTAGAAATTGAGGGGATACCCATAAATTGGGGACTGGATGAACAAGTTATGGTATATGATTGTGATGGAAAACTTTTGTGCTAAGAAGTGAAAAGCAGGATGCTTTCAGAGAAACCTGGAAAGACTTACATGAATGGATAGAAAGTGAAGTGAGATGAGCCAGGAGATCATTGTGCACAGTAATGATGATCAATGGTGAAAGACAATGATCCAAGACAACTCCAAAGGATTCATGATGAAAAAATGTTATCCACCTCCCAAGAGAGAACTGATAAACTCTTGATGCAAAATGAAGTAAAATTTTCCTTCCTTCCTTCCTTCCTTCCTTCCTTCCTTCCTTCCTTCCTTCCTTCCTTCCTTCCTTCCTTTTTCTTTCTTTCTTTCTTTCTTTCTTTCTTTTCTTTCTTTCTTTCTTTCTTTCTTTCTTTCTTTCTTTCTTCTTTCCTTTCTTCTTTCCTTCCTTCCTTCTTTTCTTCTTTTATTTTGTATTTTTACAATATGGCTAAAATGGAAATATGTTTTTGCATGATTTCACATGTATAATAGATACCATTTTGCTTGCATTCGCAGTGAGTGGGGGAGGAATGGAAGGGAGGAAGAGAATTTGGAAGTCAGTTTAAAAAGAAAAGAATGTTAAAAATAAATAAATAATCAATCAGAACATCGTTTTTTCAAAGATCATACCTGACCTAATATTATCACTCATTAACACACTCAGTTGATGCTGTTGTTGCGTTTTCTTGCTTCCCTTTGCTCATGGCCTGACGTTATGGGACAGCTTCGGGACCACAAAGTGGGGCATTCCGAGCTGTGCTTCTAATGTTAGAATTTTCTCTTTGTAACTGGGGGCATAATCATGAGCCATTCATATATTTTATAACTACACCTCCAAGAGCAGAATTATTACCAATTTGGAGCCTTTAAAATTTGCTTCATCAGACCGTGAGTATAATGTAGCAACCCCTAGGGTTACAATAACATCAATAAATTCTCTCCTCTCTTAGATATGAGGCCCCAGCCAGAAGATGCTGTCAAAAAAAAAGACAAAAAAGCAAACAAACAAAAAACAAAAGTCGTTTAAATCTCCTTCCCTTGTTGATTTCCCCAATCACCTCTGTTAATACTGCATCCAAACAGTGGTACATACAATTTAACAACAAACCATGGCTTTAATAGAATAAGAATTTAGGTAAAATTTGTGTATGAAACTTCCATATATCCATTGTTTAGTCAGTTACTTCGAGAGACAACAAGGGAAGGGAAAGGAAGGGAAGGGAAGGGAAGGGAAAGCAGAGCCTTGAAGGACACACACATTAAGGTGTATACTATGGGACCATTACCAGGAAGAAGCAGTATTACAGAAATTGAGTCAGGATGATGTGTTAGAGAGAATGAGATGGTCAGTAGCATCAAGTCTATAGCTAGTCTCACCAGTGTGCTTTCACAAAGCGATGAGGATAGATCAATCTCAGTGTCAACCTCAACTCCTCCTTCCCGCTCACCCCACATATTCAAGCTATTGTCCTGTCTTCTTGTTTCTATCTTCCTAAGATTCCTTCTCTTTGTTTCCCTACTCCTATTCCTCTCCCACTAAATTCCCAAAGCCAGCCACTACCCACTCCCTCTTCCTATAAGCACAGACAGACTCCTGCACCATCTGAACCAGATGGTCCTTCCGCCATGGCAAAGGAAGGGAGTCAGATTTGTTCTGTGTTCTAGGAAACAATCAGTGTGACTCCATTTGACTTTGGCCTTCATCCCATGGCCTGGCACCAAACTGAGAATGAGCAGAGGAACAAAAACACAAGATGGGCTGCCCCCTCCTAATCAGAACCTTGCCTCCCAAGCCGGCCCGAGGGCCTCGAATGAAATAGTATATTTTGGCCTGCAGAGTGGAGGGGTGGTAGGGTATGTAACCAGTCCAGAAAGTCTTGCTCTGTCAGGGAGAAAGCAGCTGCCTGCCTAATGGAAAAAGAATGTGCTGTCATCTTTGATCAAGTCTGATGGCATCAATCCTTCCATCGCAGGTTCTGAGCTTCAGATGTTTATATCTGTCCTATTGACTTTTCCTTTGTAACACAGCATGTTTGCCAGTCCCATTGAATAACTGGCAGGTGCCAGTGCCTTGCAGATTTATATAAATATACATAAATGTACATATACACATATAGATGTAGATTGCACATAGATGTTTTATGCATGCATATAATCCATGTGAATGCATGTGTATCAACACTAATAGACAGATGTGTAGATGTGTATATGTGCCTATATATCACGCATTAATAGATATGTGTATATTATATATGTATATATAGATGTAGAGAGATGTGCATTGTTGTACGATATATATGTGTAATATATGTATGAATAGATGTGTGTAGGTTTATATATATGCACATTTGTAAATGTGTAGAAATTATACATGCACACACACACACACACACGCACATGCACATGCACACGCATACACAAATACATACACATTTTTCTCCAGTAGCAGTGAGGGAGTTGAAGAAGTTGGGGGTGGGGATGACATTTTGAGGTAATGACATTCCCGGGACATGCCCAGCATAAAAATAACATCTTAAAAACCATTATCTACATCTTGTAAGACTAAATTTGATTCCCCCTTCCAGCCTTCACAGTGACAGTCTTTCCGCTTAAAACCTCCAGACTCCCAGGCTCTGAGGTAGGAGACTTTAAAATCTCTACAGGGAAATTGAGGGATTTTTGAAATCCTGCCCAGACCAATAAACTCTCTTATGTTTGCAGAACTGTGATTTTGGAGCTGGGGTCTCCTGGCCTGGTCTAGTGTCCTTTAAAAGCAGTTTGTATTTCCTTTCTTCCCTCTCTCTGATTCTTACTCCCCCCAGTAGCAACTCCAGTTTTGCCTCAGTTTTCACACTGAAATTAAGGAGATACGTACATGTGCTGAGGATGAAGGGAACAAAGGGTAAAGAGAGTTTCAAGAAACATTATTTTCTTTTATAGAATCTGGGCTGGGTTTCCTTGATATGTATGGATGTGTGTGTGCAAGTGTGTGCATGTGTGTATACACGTGCATACACACATACATATACATATACATTCTGAACTCTACAAGCACCAACAAACACTAACATTTCCATATACAAAGAGAAGAGAAAAGAATTGTGTGTAAAACTACATGTTTCTATTTTGTATAATTTTTGAAGTAGATTTCAAGTCCATGCCTAAGTTTCAAAGCTGCCTTGCTTTCCTGAACCTCCTGATCTCTCCTGTGGATTGCTTTTAAATACTTCATTCAGTCACTTTATTTTTAATCAGGGCCTCTATGGGGCACCCTGATTCCATCTTCCCAAAGCAATCACCAAAGAAGAAGCAGGAAGAGGGCAAGGAGGACAAAGAAAACAAGGTTGATGATAAGATGGAGAGAAAAAGAAGGAGCAGAAGGGGGGGGGAGAAGAAGAGAAAGGAAAGGGAGAGGAGAAGGAAGAAAATAAGGAAAAAGAGGAAAAGGAAAAGAAGGAAAAGGAAGGTCTTTACATGTTTCTCATGTGGATGAATATGAAAAATGCAGAGAAACATGAGGAAGAGGATGAGATATTAATAGAGCACATTGAAAGGCAGCGCTGGTTCTTTTTGCAATGGGTGACAAAGAACTGGAAATGAAAGGGATGCCCATCATTGGGGAATGACTGAACAAGTTGTGATATATGATTGTGATAGAATCCTATTATTCTGTAAGAAATGATGAGCAGGATGCTCTCAGAAAAACCTGGAAAGACTTACATGAACTGATGCGGAGTCAAGTGAGCAGAACCAGGAGAACATTGTACAGAGTAACAGCAACATTGTAACAATGATCAACTGTGAAAGACTCAGCTACTCTGGTCAAGACAATGATTCAAGACAATTCAGAAGGATTCATGAAGAAAAATGCTATCCACCTTCAGAGAGAGAACTGATGAACTCTGAGTACAGATTGAAGCATAGTTTTTAAAACTTTCTTCATTTTTCTCGCTTTTTTTTTGCAATGTGGTTAACAGGGAAATATGTTTTGCATGACTTCACATGTGTAAGTGAAAAAAAGAAAAGCAATTCTGAAATCATGGGTCTAGATCAAAAAAAGATGGGAGTGGGGTGGGCAAGGGCAGGCACTGTAATGGGATCTAGGGATTCAAATACAAAAGTGAGACAGTTGTATTCCACACACATGAAAAGTGACCTTAGGCAAATAACTGCCTCTCAGTCCCCTGAGCACCCAAGTATAAGTTACAGACGGGCTGCCAATCTACATTTGTGAAGAGAGTTTACATGCCTGGAATTCTCATGCCAATAATATGCCAAGTCTGAGGCAGCATAGCACTTTAAGTGTTTTGCATCAGTTCATATAAGTATTCCCAGGTTTTTTTTAAATAATTTTTTTCAATTGCATGTTAAAAAACAATTTTAATAATTTTTAAAGCAAAACCTTATCTATTTCAATCCAATCCAATCCAAAAAGAATTATTTCATGTGATCATCATTACAACCCTGTAAAGTTGGTATTATTGCTATCATTCTCCCCATTTTGTGGAGGAGAAATTCTAGGCTCAAAAAATGGAAATGTCTTGCTTGTAGTCACCTACCTGGTGAGTGTCAGAAGCAGGATATGCGAGGCACTATGGGGAGTATTCAAACAAAATATAATGTGGTCACTTTCCCCAAGGATTTGCAATCTGCTCGATAAGACAAATAGCGTATGACCCTGAATAAAATCTCTCTTGTCTTTCAAGGTCCAGCTCAGGGCCCACCTCCTGTGTGAAGTCTGCCCTGATCTCATTTACCACTACTCCATCCTCCAAATTATCACTCCTTCCACACTTTTTTTGAGAACACTTCCTTAGTCTGGATCTCTTCTCTCTTTTGTCCCTAGCACATTATATCTTGTTTGCTCAGATGTAAACTGATCTCTCTTGGGGAAAAGGATCAAGAATGGTCCGCCTTCTTCTTTATAGCCCTGAAAACAAGGCTGTGGAGAGATCAGAGATCTTAGATGTAGAAGGGACCTCTGAAGCCACGTAGCCCCATGCCATCATTGTATGCATGAAGAAACTGAGGCTCAGTAAAATTAAGTAATTTGCCCAAGGTAGAATCATAGAACTAGGGCTGGAAGGGACCCCAGTGGCCATCTTGTACAACCTCTTCATTTTACAGATGGGGAAACTGAGGCCCAGAAGTTAGTGACTTAGGATCATCAAATCATAGGTATAAAATGAGAAAGAATCTATATCCATCTATAATCTATAATCAAATTATGGCTGAGAAAACTGAGTCCACCAAAGTTAATATTCCGCCTAAGGTTGCAAAAGTAAGATTTTAATCCAGCGCCTCTGATTATAGAGTCAGTTCTTCTTCAACTGCACTTTGACGGCAGAAGCTACATTGTTTTCCATCTCTGTGACCTTGTTATACAGCCCAGCACTTTGCACATAGTAGGCATTTTACTATACATTTGTTGAATGAATGAGTAAAATCCCAAACACTAGAATGTTTCCTGTGTTGCAGAATGGCATACTAGATAAAGAGATAGATGTAAAGCCAGGAAGACTTGTGATCAAATCCTGCACCCAACACTAGTTGTGTGACCCTGGACAAGTCACTTAATAACCTCTCAGCCTCAATTTCTTCATCTGTAAAAATTGGAGTAACACTAGTATCCATCTCACAGGGTTATTGGGAGGCTCAAAAGAGTGTGTGTGCTGTAGAGATGACATTATTGTTATTATTAATTGTTATTCAGCAGCAGGGAAGGTTCATATTAAAACAGAAAAAGGCAGCTGCATTAATGAGAACATCTGTTTAGAATGAAGGTCTCTTGGAGGTTATTCTCCCAGGTGAGTCAGTCCAGGTCAGCTTTGCCCCAGAGGGAGCTGATTTTTATCTTTTAAACTAAAATAAGACTGCTTTCCCCACAGGTCTCAATTTAATTTCAATAGGAATGTGCAGTCCCTTGAGGTACAGTTATTCCGAACAGATTGTCCCCCAACCCCTATGTCAGATGGCCTCAGTTCTCCCTCACACTGAAGGAAATGCAAAAGTTGGAATAATTTTATGGCTTTTCAACCATTCTTTTTTTGAATATTCTTTATTCTGAACTTAAACATCAGAAAAGAACATTTCCATAACACAGCAGAACACAAGAAGATTCTCATGAATCTACATTTTGTATTGCTGTTTTTAAAAACATTTATATCAAGTCCATGAGCATTTAGTAAGTGTTTAATATGCCAGGCAATGTGCTAACCTTGGGAACAAAAATACAAGCACAAAGAAAGACAGATCCTGCCCTCAAGAAGCTTAAATTCTAATGTAGGAAGAGAGCAGACAGCTATGCAGTGCAGTGGATAGAGCTCCAGGCCTGGAGTTAGGAGGATCTGAATTCAAACTTACTAGCTATGTGAGCCTGGGCAAGTTACTTAATCCTTTTTGCCTCAGTTTCCTCATCTGTCAAATGAGCTGGAGAAGGAAATGGAAAACCATTCCAGTATCTCTGCCAAGAAAACCCCAAATAGGGTCAGATACTACTGAAAATGACTGAGGAAGACAGCACTTAAAAGGAAGCTCAGGATGGGATGGGGGAAAAAAGGGGTAGAATGAATTTCCAGTGTGAGAAGTCTAGGAACAAAGTGTATTTCTAGGGTGAGGAGGAGTCCACAGGGGCAGAGTGAAGTGTGTAGGATGAAAAGGCTGCTGTAGTATGGTGGAGAAAGTCCAGAGAATATAGAGTAGAAGCCAGAAAGGAAGATATTCTATATGTTACTTTCAGAACTATCTTGCTTCTCTGTGTTTCCTTCTGAACTCCCTTCTCTCCTTTCCTGTGCGTTTAAAAAAATGTTTCAATGGCACTTTTCTTTTGGTATCATGATTGCTAACTTCCTTCCATTTTCCTCCAATTAAAAATTCAGGTAAAGAAAGGGGGAAAAAACTCTTGTAACAAATAAACACGGAGAAGCAAAATGAATCCATCCAGTGTCCATGTTTAAAAACATCTGTCTCTTTCTGCACCCGGTGCCTATCACTTCTCTCTCTAGAAGGGAACAAGATCACAGGTCCTCCACAGACACAGCTGGTCATTTGACTGCACTGATCAGAATTCTGAAGTCTTTCAAAGTTGCTCTTTTTTTTTCCTTTTTTTTTTTTTTTTGCTGAGGCAATCAAGGTTAACTGAGATGTCCAAGGTTAACACAGTAGTAAGTGTTAAGTGTCTGAGGCTGGATTTGAACTCAGCTCCTCCTGACTCCACACCCAGAGTTCTATTCACTTTGCCACCTAGCTGCTCCACAAAGTTGCTTTTCTTAACTTGTTTTCTTTCTTGATGTTACTGTCCTTGTATGAATTTTTCTCCTAGTTTGACTTACTTCACTCTACCTCTGTTCAAACTACCCAGGATTCTCTGGAATTGTTCTTTTGTCATTGCTTATAGAGCAATAATATTCTATTACATTCACAGGCCACAATGTGCTCAGTGATTTTCCTGGTTTTTAAGGACGTAATCAAAGGAAGCCAGTCACTTCCCCACTCCCACCGCCATTTTAACCCTCCCTACAGATTAGGAAATGTGTTTTGTCCTCTTAGGTATTATCCTCTCTCTTACCACTCTGCTGCTATGACCATTTGTTTCTCTGTAGAGTTTGATGTTAATGCATGTTTGTGTGTGCTTTCAATCCTCTTTTATCCATGTCAGAGAAGAAGGAGCCTCTCCTAATGTCCTTTCCTCTGCATTTGGATATTCTTGGCTCACAGCTCAATTATGAGAAATGCAAGTCCAGCCCCCTTCCTCCTGTCTACGTTATCATATTCCTCTCGCTCTTCCTTCTCTTCCTCCTTATCTATCTCTCGAAACAGAAACAATCCATACCTAGGACTTTGTTTTTTTTCTTATTTAATTCCCTCAATATCCTTCAACCAATGGCTCTTACTATGTGGTCTACAAGTCTTCTCCATCTGGATTGTCAGCTCCTTAAGGAATGATATGATGGCTTCCAGGATTGGTGGTCTTCGGATTGTTTACAAACCCAAAGACATGAGGTTGTCCCAACCCATTCATTAGAGAAACATTGAACATGCACCATTTTGTACCAGGTAGACATTCTACATTCTAGGCAAACTGGCCTTGCTATTCTCTAAACACAATATTCCATGGCCCATCTGCCTGGCCCCATGCTTGGGACATGCTCCTTTCTCACCTCTATCTCAGAGAATCTTTAGTATCCTTTAAGACAGTACTCATGGGGCAGCTAGGTGGCACAGTGGATAGAGCTCCAGCCCTGGAGTCAGGAGGACCTGAGTTCAAATTCAGCCTCAGACACTTGACACTTACTAGTTGTGTGACTCTGGGCAAGTCACTTAACCCTGATTGCCTCACCAAAAAATAATTAATTAATTAATTAATTAATTAATTAGTTGATACTCAAATGCCATCTACTGGAGGATCATAGATCTAAAACTGGAGGGGTCCTTATAGGTCACAAGTACAACCCCTTCAGTTTACAGATGAAAGAACTGAGGCCCCAAGGGCAAATGACTTGCCCAAGTTCACATAGGTAGTATCAGAAATGAACCCAGCTTTTCTGAGTCCAAAGCCAGTGGTGTTTCCACTGTACCATTGTTCATTTCCAATCCTGTGGTACCATTCCTATTCTCTAATTTAACAATCCCATCTGTCCATTCTTTCAGCAACCTGCATAGTAGCACCTCTAGGCATGGTGACTTGAAATCACTGAGTTCAACTAAGTGGTCACCCACCCTGCAGCTTTTCTGACAGCACATTAGCTCACAGGCATCCTTGAAGGTTGTAGAATCATAGATCTAGAGCCGGAAGGAACATCAGACACATGCTAGTCCAAATGTCCCATTTTACACATGAAGAAATCGAGGCCCAGAAATGTACAGGAACTTCCCCAAGGCCACACAGGGAGTACACAGCAGAAGGATGTGAGATCAAGTCGCCTGACTCCAAATGCACCATTCGTCCCACTGGATTACACGGTCACATTTGGTATTTATTTCCCCAGCACCAGATCCTTGATAAAGGTTTGTTGACTGAATGAATGATGAGGAGCTCGTGTTTTTCCCCTCATTTTCTTCTCCTCCTCTCCTTGTTCTACTCCCCAATCCAGACTAAGCTCAGAAATGGAATACAATTGATTCAAAGACCTTAATTAACTGCCACCAAATCCTGCCTAATTATTACCTATCACAGAACCTTATAGGGAGTATCACCAAAACCAAAGATCTAGTTTAGTATTTCTCTCCTCATCCCCATTAAGCCATACCATAGAGGAAGGGAAAAAAGCATATATTAAGTATCTAGGATGTGCCAGACATACTAGATATTAATATAGATGAAAATATGACTTATATAAATATATAAATAGATGAATATTACGTCATTTGATCCTTCCAACAACCAATGGGAGGTAGCAACTATTATTAACACTATTGGACAGTGGGGGAAATTGAGGCAAACAGAAGGTAAATGATTTGCCCAGGGTCACACAGCTAGTCAGGGTCTGAGACCACATTTGAACTCAAGGGCCCAAAGCTCTATCAACCACCTCACCCAGCTGCTAAATTAATCCTTCTTTAGAAAACGCTGGTGAATTCCCCAATAATTCACAAGGAAGGACTGGAGGTGAAAAGACAAATTGGGTTCTGAGACCGATGCACCTGCACCCCAGTGCTGTGGTATGTGGCCCCTGAGGAGAATTCGTCAAAAGTGTTTTATGAAAAATCCACTTTCACGCTCAACTTTATTAAATTCCCCTTCTGGAAATGACCTTTTTTTTAATCCATGAATACTGGAGCTCAGCCTGTATCGGCTTAAGTCCAAGTGAAATATAATGAAGAATATGGGCTACTCCAGGACCAGACACCCAGGTTGCATTAAATACGTAGATGTGTTCAGAACTAAGAACCGGTGAAGTCAGCCCCAAAATGGTGTTTGGAGAGGCCTGCCTACAGACACACTTAGGAGAGAATGGGGAATACAAACCCTGGCTCTCTTGTATGAAATTTCCTTGGGCTAGTTACAAATAGAAAATCCGTTGGAAATGCCAATTAGCCGGGCACTGCTCTTTCTAGGTTTTAATTCTTTTCCTCTTATCAGATTGACATCTTCCACTGTTTAATGGAACCCAATTTCTGGATCAGATATTCAGGGGCTGGAGGCATGAGAGAGAGAGAGACAGAGACAGAGAGACAGAGAGACAGAGAGAAAGACAGAGACAGAGACAAAGAGAGACAGAGAGACAGAGACAGAGAGAGAGACAGAGAGAGACAGAGAGAGAGAGACAGAGAAAGGCTGAATGTAATCATTTAATCATTTGCAGGACCTTGAAGGAAAAATTGACCTTCTCTGTCAAGGAGACGAAGACCATTTCTGCCCACCAGAAATAGTCATCTCAGGGGTCAGGGATGCGGAGGAAAAGATGATTGGGTTTGCCTTTCCTTTTGATCTTCCTTTGTAGCTTCTCAAGAAGGCATGGCAAAAGCAGAAGGGGACAGCAGAGGATGAGATGGACAGATAATATCATGGAAGCGTGAACAGACTTTGGGAGATAGTAGAGGATAGAAAGGCCTGGTGTACCATGGTCCATGGGGTCATGAAGAGTCAGACACAACTGAATGATTCAACAACAACAACAGGACGGCATTCTATAAAAAAGTCACGGGGGTGACTTGATTTGAAATCAGGAAGTCTTGAGTCTGC
Organism: Phascolarctos cinereus; assembly: GCF_003287225.1. Lineage (NCBI taxonomy): Eukaryota > Metazoa > Chordata > Mammalia > Diprotodontia > Phascolarctidae > Phascolarctos > Phascolarctos cinereus. The sequence goes on along the minus strand of NW_027555514.1, from coordinate 274,626,490 downwards.
ATCCTGTGTGACTCTAAATAAACCACTTCAGTCCTTTCAGCCTTAGTTTTAATATCTGTACAATGGGGATAATCATCACGTTTACCTCTGTGAGTCACACAGCTAGTAAGTGTCAAGTGTCTGAGGCCATATTTGAACTCAGGTCCTCCTGATTCCAGGGTGGGGCCTCTATCCAATGCACCACTGAACTGCCTCAAATTTTGCCTATTCTTGATACGGGTCTTCCCCATATGGGCTGTTCTCTGGAGGAGGGATTCTTAGCATCCATGATCTCAAAAACATTTTTTTGGAAATTATATTTCAGTAGAATTAGTTTCAATTGTAATCCTGCGTGTTTTATTTTATGCATTTAAAAACAACATTCTGAGAAAAGTGTCAGACTGACAAAGAAGTCTGGGACACAAACAAGATTAAGAACCCTACCATTTATCTGAAAGTGTTGGACAGCTCCTGCTTAGGGCTGTACACTGGGGAGTCCACCTACATCTCCTATGTGCAAAAGGTGGTCAGGATGCATGGTCTCTGCAAGATCTCAGCTATTCTTTGGAACTAACTTATAAACCAACAGATTACCATGTCTTGTTGGTAAGAGATGGCTAGCCAACAGTCTTCCATCAAGAATTTTCTAGGGAAAAAAATAAAAATTTAAAAAAAAAAAGAATTTTCTGGGGATACTAAGACTTGGTAGCAGAACTTTGCTCACTGGTTAGAGTTCCTGACCATTATGCCCTTCTGTGTGACCAGCTAAGCAGAGGCCATAGCTGGGATAATTGACCTACTTCAACTGCTCTCTCAGGTAAGTGACCAGCTTCTTCATGAGTCATATCCCCCCCACCCCCCATCTTCAGACACTCCAAAGTATAGGCAGGAGACAGCTGTGGCTCCAGACCAAACATAGGTGTGGTATGAAGGCTGTGGTGCCATTCTTGGAGGTGATGTAGGCATGCACTAGGAAGGCCACATGCTGCCTCCACTGAGTGTTCATGGGATCCCAAGTTCCTAAGTGCAGGACAAGGCGGTCTTGGAGACCTCCTTCAGCTCTAGATCTATGACCCTGGGTTCAAGGCTTGATTCACTGTGTAAGTCTGGGCACATCAATTAACCTATTTAAACCTCTGTTTTCCTAATCTGTATGATAGGGAGGCTTAAGAGAAAGAAATATGGCTATTTTTTTAAAGTCATGGGTTCTTGAGGCACAGAAGTAACTGACTATGGGCTATTCTTTGGTGCCTTGGTTGCATTGTTTTTAAAATGGGGGAAATAATATTTGAGAGTCATAGAGAGCTGGCCTTAGAGTGAGGAAGTCGCTAGTGACCCTAAGTAAGTCACTTGCCCTCTCTATAAAAAGAGGGTGATGCTAGCACCAACTTCACCAGGTTTTTGTGACCAAGTGAGATGATATATGTAAAGCACTTGTATTAACTGTTATTATTATTATTATTAGCAATAATAATAATAAAAGTAAATAAATAATGAACTGTTTGATATATTCCAGGCAGCTGAGATCAATCAGTAAGCATTTATCAAGCACTCATTATGTGCCAGGAAGATAGAAGGTGAAGTGTTTCTGTGTCTAGAGAATTCGAAAGAAAACCCTTAGAACATTGCTTTCAAGAGAGGAGGAAGAATTCCATTTTCTACTTTTGCTTTAAGCTTTTGCAATCATTGGGGAAATGCGGCTTGACCTCTTGCTTCTCGTTGCCTGGGCTGCCAGACACACAGCTCCCCTGGGAAGTCTGAAGAAGGAAACAGAAGGCCATGCCTGGGGTCAGAGGCCATGGGCAAAGCCAGCAGAGACTGCAACATTCCATCAGAGACCTGGCTCCTTGAACCTCAGGCACAGCTGGTGACTACTGCAGGCCCAGGATTCTCACCTGCAGTCCCTGCCCTCTGTCCCTTACCCCTGACCCAAAATGTCTCAATGGGCTGGCTCAGAATGTTTCCTTCTGGAGAGAAATAGAGGCCAGCCTGTGCCTGCAGAGACCCTAAGTGGGGCAGCTTGGCTTCCAGTCACCCCAGGAGGCATGAGGTGTCATTAGAAGAGCTAACACCTAGTTCAGAATCTTGGACAAGCCAAGATTTGCCTGTGACATGAACAGCCCTCCCATAGGAATCACAGCAAATGGGGGGCTGACAGTGAAAGGCCCTGCTACATGTTTTAAGCTGCCCTTCTCCTGCTATTCCAATGAAAATACCCAGAGTCCTTTCAAGGCCAAAGGTACCATAGGCACATTGCTAACACAGAGCAGGGGAGGGCGTTCTCTTCCCTCCAAGACAAGTGTAGAAAATCACGTGATGTTATTGAAAAGGGAAAACCCATCAGCCTGTGCAAGGATGGTCCTCTAAAATTCCTGTTTCCCAAAGTCCAAGCCAGAGAGCCCACCTCCTGTTCTGCAAGGGTTACTAAGGTCAAAAAGCAAGTAGAATTTTAGAACAGGGAATGTCAGAGTTGAGAGGGAACTCAGAACAGAGAATATCAGAGCTGGGAGGGCCCTTAGAACAGGGAATGTCAGAACTGGGATGGACCTTAGAACAGAGAATGTCAGAACTGGGAGGGGCCTTAGAACTGAGAATGTCAGAGCTAGGAGGGACCTTAGAACAGGGAATGTCAGAGCTGTGAGGGGCCTTAGAACAGGGAATGTCAGAAGTGGGAGGGACCTTGAACAGGGAATGTCAGAACTGGGAGAGAATTTAGATCATAGAATGTTAGAGCCAGAAGAGAACTTTAGAAGTCATTCAGTCCATTCCCTTCATTTGAAAGATAGAGAAACCGAGGCATTGGGAGGTTTGTGACCTGTCCAAGGTAGCAGCAGCTAGTTGCCAGGATAGAAGAGGTAGCATTGTGTGTAAAATGAAAAACCCTGGCCTTGGTGTGAGGAGAACAGTATCCAAGCCTGGGCTCTCTCCACTACACCACTCCGTGTCTTCAGTCCTTCCTCCTCACAGTCAATGGCAACCACTAAGCTGGACCATAAGTGGTGTGAGACTGGGCCTTTGCCCCAGGTGCTGACATGTGGCAAGGGCAGACTGAGCCTGCATCCTGCCCAGGAAGGCATCTACCTGCTTCCACCCACAATCAGAGAGTGCCTCACCTCTGGGAATGGTCTGCTGCCCCCTAGCACAAAGCATCATAGATACTCTCTGGGCCACCACACCCCACTCCCCCAGTAGGACTGTCCACTCAGCCTCCAGCCTCCTTCCCTGAATGGAATTTGCTCCAGGTGCACAGAGTTCTGGCCAGTGACAGCTCTGCCTCTCCATGCTAACTAAAAACAGTAGGTGAGAAGGCTTTAATTTCTTATCACCCACTTGGGTCTGCCTGGAGCTAATCAATCATGGTGACAGATCCTTGGCCATCAGAAGGAGATTTTTTGATTTCTTTTCCCCTTTTGGAATGCCACTCACTTAATCTGCCTGAAGCCAGACTTCATTTCAGAGTACCAGGATGAAGCCTCAAAGATGATGATAAATGCCTTTTGGAAAGGAGCACCATTTTGATAAAGCCCCCTCCTGGCTGGACCTGGAGGGGAGAGTAGAGACAGAGGCCAGGCATATTTTCCCAATCAGCTTCTACAAGAACCAGCTTTATGTCTGGGCTCCCAGTCAACTAACCTGGAGAGGCCTTTTCAAGTTTAAAATCCAAATAACCTGCCTTCATCTTGGGGTTTTTCATGAATAATTACTGACTCCCCACCCCCTTGCATTTCAGCCTCCTGACAAAGCACTGGATGCATTTCATTATACCTGACTCTGATTCCCAAACATCCCCCTGTAGTTCAGAGGCTAGGGGTCTAAGCTGCCACCAACGTTACCCCAAGGAGCCAGATTTACCTGCACTCTGGAGCTCTCTGAGGAAACTTGGTGATTGGCTGTGCTGATGCTATCACCAATTACCATGCAGCTATTACCAACAGCTGGTCCTCATCCCTCACCCCCCCACACACACACACACAAAAGGAGGAAGAGGCCAAGCTATGAAGAGTTTTAAAAGACAAATAGGAGATTTTATTATTGAACTGGGGGGAGATGACATGGTTAAACACAACATTTAATAAGATTCATTTGACAGGTGAGTGGAGGATAGCTTGGAGTGGAGAGTAAAGAGACCCACCAGTAGGCTATTGCAATATCTACATATGAGGTGATGAGGGTCTGCACCAGGGTGATGTCAGTGCCAGAGGAGAGAAGTACAGTGCCTGGCACATAGTAGGTGTTTAATACATGTTTATTGGTTGATTGAAGGGGTCATATTTAAGAGTTTTGCAAAGGGAGAAATAACAGGCAATTGATTGGGTATAGGGGGGATGGTGAGAGAGTAAGGAGTCAAGGATGACACTTAGGTTGCAATCCTTGGGGGACTGGAAAGATGGTGGCTCCCTAAAGACTAATAGATAAGTTTGGAGATGGGGAAGAGATGGAACTTAGTTTTTGACATACTGGGTTAAGATGTATGAGACATCCAGTTTGAGATGTCCAATAGACAGCTAGAGATGTGACTGGAGGAGAGGTGAGAGGTTAGGGCTGGTCAAATAAATCTAAGAATTGTCTGCATAGATGATAATTGCATCCATGGGGGCTGATGAGATCACAAATAAAATGGCACAGAAGACAAGAGAAGAGGGCACAAAGCTTTGGAGGACACCAATGGTTAGCAGGCAAGAGCTGGACATGATAGAGTCAGCAGCATGTAGAGTTAGAGTCAGAGGCATTTAGGGTTAGGGTTGGAGGGTTAGTGTTAGAGTCCGAGTTGGAACCCTAACCCTAACCATCCAGTAAAGGAGACGGAGCTGAGGAGTGGGCAGACAGGTAGAGGAGAATCAGAAGACAGTAAAGTCACAAAAACCTAGAGAAAGAAGAGTATCAAAGAGAAGAGATGATTTTTTTTTTTGCTTTTTGGTGAGGCCATCGGAGTTAAGTGACTTGCCCAGGGTCACACAGCTAGTAAATGTTAAGTGTCTGAGGCTAGATTTGAACTCAGGTCCTCTTGACTCCAAGGCCAGAGCTCTATTCACTTCACCACCTAACTGCCCCAAGAAGAGGATGATTGACAGTATCAAAGGCTTCAGGGAAGTTAAGTGGGATGAAGATTAAGAAAAGTCCTTTAAGAGGCCATTGGTAACTTTGGAAAGAGCACTCCTGAACTGTCATATCCATTAATAATCAATCTATTATTCAATCATGTATTCTCAGTCTGATGGCTTATATGTGTAAATATTCTCTTTAGAAGGTAATACCACATGCAGAAAATATAATTTAAAAATAAAACAGCCTTGGGAACTTAAGAGCAGACAAAAACACAATCTTCCCCTTCACCCCATGCATCAGTTCTAGCAGTGCTTCTAATGGAGACAGTTCAGTTCAGTAAACAAATTGTTGACTTAGCAACTAAATTATCAAACACACACACACACACACACACACACACACACACACACACACAGCCTGCTCATTTAACAAAAATCACTGATGGCCATTAACTTGGCTGATTTTATTAAAAATATGGCACATGCTCATTGATCTTTCTAGACAAGCTCTTCCTCATTTCTGTCCACTCAAGTCCCAGTCTGATGCACATTGTGGTGTGCATCTGATTCGGCATTCTGGAAGGCTTCCCAAGCAGATGAACCTGCATTAAGGGCTTCTAAGTCCCCGAGGAATAGGCTGTCTGTGTGTTATCAAAGGTCCAGTCTGGCTCGCTCAGACTGGCAGCTGGTGGTGAATTTTTCATCTGTAGAAACTAAGACTGACTATCTACTATGGGGAGGGGGGGAGTCTACAGTGGAGGGAGCCCCCACACAGATGGATGTCATAGATCTTTGAAGTGCCGATAGAAGGCAAGTTGAGCTTGAGATAATGTTGCGTGTCCAGCAGATGTAGCCCCCTATCTTTCCTCCTGGCTGCTTCCCACCATCTCAGCAGCCCAGACGCAGCCAAAAGAATGTACCAGAACAAGTGATGTATGCAGTCCTTGACCTCTCAAAAGCCCCAGGCTCACATGGTTTTATTTCAAGGGCTTCCGTAGATTCACCAGAGCCAGTTTTGGGAAAGGGATATGTAATGGGTTTACCTAATCCCAGGGATATTCTTGGCTTGCCACAGTAGAGACCACAGACTCTATTACTCAGTAAAGGGTCAGCTATAAGGTCATCTCCAAATCACGCCAGCCTGGTTTTCTTGAGCCAATCAATAAATAAGCATTTATTTAGTATTTATTGTGTGCCAGGAATGGTGTTAAGCCTGAAGATACAAAGAAAAGCAAAAACAAGCCAGTCTGCCCTCAAGGAGCTCACCTTCTAATGGTGGAGATAAAATTCAAATCTAATTTACTTAGGTCTCCTGGGGAAAAGTTAAAGGAATTTAGATTATTTTAAGACTGAATACTACAAATAATGTATTTCTCATCAGTTCTACCCCACCAATAATCAATAAACATTTATTAAGCACCTAAATATTTATTAAGAGATAATTAGTGATAATTGGTATCAGGAATTCTTGAATCAGTGAACTCCTGTTAATGCAAATTGACAGCAGCTCTGGGCAAGTATATGCAATGTAACAGGCAGGACCTGAACCCAGGACTTCCACTGTTTCCGGCAGGCTCTCTAGCCACTATGCCAGGACTTCTTCACCTTGGCCTTGAGACAAACAGAACCAGACAGTACCTCTCCTCAATATAGCTTGTCCATGTCCCCTTCTCTCTGCTCTTACAGCCACAATCTAGTTGAAGGTCTCATTACCACCTCTCCTGCAGACATTTTCCATTACTATGCAGGCTGCTTCTTCTCCTGCGCAGTCTCCCCTTTCTCAGATCCACCCTCAGATCAGCTGCCAAAGTTATCTTCCTAAGGCACAGAAATGATTAAGTGACTTTCCAACTCAGCCCTTTAGTGAGTGCCTCTTGATGGTGCCTCTAGGTGGCGCCATAGTGCACAGAGTGACGGGCTTGGAGTCAGTAATACTCATCTTTCTGAGTTCGAATCTGGCCTCAGACACTTATTACCTGTTACTCTGGGCAAGTCACTTAACCTTGTTTGCCTCAGTAAAATGAACTGGAGAAGGAAATGGCAAACCACTCCAGTAGCTTTGCCAAGAAAACTCCAAATGGGGTCGTGATGAGTCTGAAATGACTGAACAATAACAATGTAATGTATGGAACTGTCCGTTATCACTATTAGCTTTATTTCCATTACCAAATCCAACCTTTCATGGAGAGCACCCACTTCTTCGATGTTATGTCACCCTATGCCTTTCTATACAACCCACATTTCCCACACTTGGCATTTCATTTTCACAGATGCACTAACTGTGCCCCACGTCTGGAAGGTATTCTCCCATTACCCCCATCTCTTAGAACTTCAACCTTCTTTTTTAAATTTTTAAAAATTTTTTATTTTTTTAATCTGTTTTGAACTTCTACCTTCTTACAAGACTCAAACTTAGATGGCTCTTTACTGTGACAAGTATCACCTTCAGTATTCCCTTCATCCAATGTCTTTCCCTCCAAGCATCTCTCCTTCCAAACTTCCATATTACTGTCAAGGGTACCACCATCCTCCTAGTCCCCCAGGCTCAAATCCTAAATGTCATTGACTTCTCCTTTTTCCTCATCCCACCATATAAGAATAATAACTAACATTTATATAGTACCTACTGTGTGCTAAGTGATTTACAAATATTTATCTCATTTGACCCTTACAGTAACCCTGGGAGGAAGGTGCTATTCTTAGCTCCATTTTACAGATAAGGAAACTGAGGCAAATGGAGTGACTTGTCCACGGTCACACAGTTAGGAAGCATCTGAGACTGGATTTGGACTCGGGTTTTTCTGGCTGCAGGTCCAACGCTCTATCTACTGTACAACCTCGCTGCTCCATTTAATCTTCTGCTGAATGTATCACATCTCCCTTTTTTTTCTTCTGGCACTTCCACCACCCTGATATAAGCCCTCATCTCCTCATGCCTGGACCATTGCAATAGACTGCTCTTGGTCCCCATTCAGTCCACCCCCCAGTGATCTTCCTAAATCATAAGTCTAACTATGTCATCCTTGTCCTCAACTCCAGTGGCTTTGCATCACCTCCAGGATCTAATAGAAAATCCTGTTTGGCTTGTAAAGTCCTCCACAACCTGTCCCCTTCCTGTCTTTCCAGTCTTCCTATACCTTATTCCCCCTCCATGGACTTTACAGATCAGTGAAGCTGGCCTGGGGCTGTTACCCGAACAAGACACTCCCTCTCCTGATTCTCTCCCCCATTTCTCCACCTCCTGGCTTCATTCAAGTGTCAGCTAAGGTCCCGCCTTCCATGGGAAGCCTTTCCCAATGTCCCTTAATGCTGGTGTATTCCCTCTGTTGATTTTCTCCAATTATCCTGTCTATATTTTGTTAGTATTTGGTTGCTGTATGCTGTCACTCTCATTAGACAATAAGCAGCTGGAGAGCAGGGATTATCTTTTTTTTTTCTTTTTGGTGAGGTGATTGGGATTAAGTGATTTGCCCAGGGTCACATGGCTAGTAAGTGTCAAGTATCTGAGGCTGCATTTGAACTCAGATCCTCTCAACTCCAAGGCAGGAGCTCTATCCACTGTGCCACCTAGCTGCCCACAGGGATTATCTTTTGCCTTTGTGGCCCCAAAGCTGTTGTTGTAGAGTACTTTCAGTCATGTATGACTCTCCATGACCCCATTTGGGGTTTTCTTGGCAGAGATACTGGAGTGGTTTGCCATTGCCTTCTCCAGATCACTTAACAGATGAGGACACTGAAGCAAACAGGGTTAAATGACTTGCCTAGGGTCATATAGCTAGTAAGTATCTGAGGCCAGATTTGACCTCAGGTCTTCCTGACTCCAGGTCTGGTGCTCTATCCACTGAGCTACTTAGTTGCACATAGAAACTAATTAATAAATGCTTGTTCTCTCTCTCTCTCTCTCTCTCTCTCTCTCTCTCTCTCTCTCTCTCTCTCTCTCTCTCTCCATACATATACACATGTGTATGTAAACACATATATTAATCAAACATGTGTTTTCTAAACATTGTGTGTTAACACACGTGAATGTATGCTTATGTATACATTTATGTGCAGATCTACATGTGTGTCTTTATATGTGCAGTGTATATGTATACATTGTATGTGTATATATTAAAGTCCATACATATATATGTGTTAATATAGGTGAATATGTACATTTTACATATATGTATGGTGTGAGTACAAATACATATATAAACACATGTGTATGTGTTTATACATATATACACACATACACATACACATACATGCATACATACATACATATATATCATATTAGCTTTTATTATTAAGGCAGAAAAGTAGCCAAACATATTTTAGAAAGATTTTGAAGTAGGGCTAAAAGGATTTTTCCTCTTGGCCTTGAGGTAGACAAAAGACAAGAAATCAAATTACCCAGAACCATACCATCTCGTTAGCAGAGGTTTTACTATAACTCAGAATAAGAAAAGCAAAGACAGAAAAGCTGGGGAACCTTTCCTAAGGTGGGGGGGGGAACTGGTGAAATGATAACATTTTTTCCCCTCTTAGTTGACCCAATTTGAACATTTTCAACCCTGAGAAAAGGCAGGATGTGGCTGGGGCATTTTGACAGCAGAGGAATTGATGTATAGACAGGGAGAGAGATAGTGTCCAGCACTTTAAACAGTTTCAGTCAGAGGAGAAAAATGCCAAATGCGTTCCTGGATAATGAGGCCTAATCTTCTTTTTACGGAGCAGTGCTATGCAATTAGGATGGGCTTCATGTAAACGGCCCGAGCACTCGGGCTGCCTTACAACCTCAGGGTGTCAGCAAGGAAAATGGATATTCCCTGGTTTGCGCTCCTCGAGGAAGAATGCTGCTGCTAACCAGCTCCTGGCTTGACAGGTGGGACTTCGTTGGGCTTAACTTGATGGATTCTCCATCGACATCTGGAGCTGATAGCACGAAACTGTTGATGGAAGAGAAACACTGTGAACACCCTGGCCGCCCTAGAAAGGCCAGAGCTGGAGAGTGGCCCACCTTCTAGGGGAAAATGGCAGATGGTGAATAGCATGCCATGGAGAGAAGGGCAGCCAGTGGGAAGAAAGGAGCTTCTGAGTTGGATTCAGAGCTTTTCAGGGCTGAAAGGATTCTTGGGCATGATATCATGGGATTATAGCTCTAGAGATGGGATTCCGGAGGCCATATAGTACAACTCCCTCATTTTACAGATGGGGAAACTGAGGCCTAGGGCAGTTAAGTGACCTGCCTAAAACCACGTGGGTGACAAGTGACAGAAACAGGATTAGAATTTAGGTTCTTGGCCTGAAGGTTCAGGATTTTTTCCACTGTCCCAGGTTTCTACCACTGCCCCATCTTATAGGGAAGGAAACTGAGACTCAGTGAGGTTCAGAGGAGTCTTAAGGTCATTCCAGTTACTCAGCATCAGTCAGGACTTGAACTCATGTCTTTTGACTTTTTAGTCTACTGTTCTCTCTGCTGTGTCAGGCTGCCTTGAGATTTCATCCAGGATTATGGGAAATAGATAGAATTTCAGAGGTGGAAGGGACCTCAGAGAGCCTTTGGGAGCAAGAATACTAGGTTTACAACCCAACTCTTATGCTAATTACCTGTGTGACCTTGGACAACTCATGGGACTTGTGTGTCCTTATCTGTAAAATGAGGGGATTGGACTAGGTAGCCCCCAAGATCAAGGTCTGCTCCAGCTTTCAAACTGTGACCCTATGAACGCACCCTCTGCGGGATCTTCTGCAAAATCCTTGAGAAGTCATTTAGCCCTCACTCAAAGATTCCAGTGAAGGGGAATGCAAAAGAGTATGTGAAAATGAGAACTACAGAGAGAATGAAAGAGACATATAGACCCCTTGGTGAATGCTTGAAATACTAGGAAGTTTCCCCTTTATATCGAGTCTACATCTGAGTATCTACCCCTTCTATTCATTGTTCCTTTTGAGTAAAAGGCTAAACTAGATGTTCCTTAATGTCAGTGAACAATGGATGGATGGATGGATGGATGGATGGATGGATGGATGGATGGATGGGAAAGCATCTATCAATCACTTATAATAATCCAAGCACTGAGTATACTGTACCTGTACAGAAAACAAAGACAGCTGCTCCCTTCAAGGGCTTACATTCTAATGGAGGAAATGAGGCACAAAGGGGAGTAATAGCCAGGTCTAGAAAAGTACAGGGATGGTTGAGTGGATTGGTACTCCCCATCCAGGAACAATGACAGTATTGATTTGATCATGGTTCATGGTTCCAAAACTGGGGGAGAGGACTGGAAGAGTAGAGGAGAAGACAGGAGGAAGAAGACAAACTAGGAGGAACTATAGAGATGGCCAGAGAGATGAAAGTAAAAAGAAGCATGTCTAGAACTTTTTTTGAAATAATGGTCACACTTGCGATATAAGACCTTATAAAGCAGGATGGTTTCAGAATAACCTGGAAAGACTTATATGAACTGATACAAAGTGAAGTGAGCAGAACCAGGAGAATATTGTACATAGTAACAGCAATATTGTAAGAATGATCAGCTGTGAAAGACTTAGCTACTCTGATCAAGAAAATGATCCAAGAAAATTCCAAAGGACCCATGACGAAAAATGCTATCCGCCTCCAGAGAGAGAACTGATGAATGAATGTAAATTGAGGAATACTTAAAAAAAAATTTTTCCTTGCTTTTTTGTATGGTTTTTTTTCTTTTGTACCATGGCTAATATGAAAATATGTTTTGCATGACTTCCACATACATAATCAGTATATTGCTTACCTTCTAATGGATTGTGAAAGGTGGGAGAGAGGAAGAAAATTTGGAACTCAGAATTTAAAAAAATGAATGTTAAATTTTTTTACATGTAATTGGGAAATATTTTTTGAATATTTTTTCTTTTTTTATTAATTTATTTTGAACTATCAACAATCATTTCCATAAGCTTTTGAGTTTTAAATTTTTCTCTCCCTTCCTCCCCAAGACGGTATACATATACATTCCTATTAAACATATTTTCACATTGGTGATGTTGTAAGCAAGAATTAGAACTGATAGGAGGAACCACTAGAAAGAGGATACAAAACACAACAGAAGAAAAAAAGTAGCAAATAGTATGCTTCGATCTGCATTCAAACTCCATAGTTCTTTCTTTGTATGTGGATATCATTTTCCATCATGAGGCCTTTGGAGATGTCTTAGACCCTTGCATTGCTGAGAAGGGTTAAGTCTATCAATGTTAGTCATCACATGATGTGGCTGTTACTGTGTACAATGTCCTCCTGGTTCTACTCACTTAAAACAATAAATTTTTAAAAGAAAATAATGGTTACACTATTTGGCAGTTATACCAGGAGAGGAAGATTCTTCTGGGTGAAATGAGAGCTGGTAAAGCCATGAAGTAAGTATTCTGAGGGTCAGGCACAAAGTGTGATGAAAATGGAAAGATCTGGATGTCAAAGATAGTGCCTAAATATTACAACTTGATAGAATATTTTTCACTTTACCCAAGCATTCACCACAAAAGAGATCCTTTAGATACTGTGATGATACTGGAAGCAAAATGCGGGCTTCCGGAAGGAGTGAAAAATCAAGAAATAATTTTCCCCTGAGGATGATTTATAAATGTCCTTATGTGAAATTCACTGTATGATATGTGTGTGTGTGTGTATGTGTATGTGTGACTTTATTGTCTGTAAAATGGGAATAATGATGACCCATGGAATGACTTGTGAATACGATCAATGAGACAGTGAGTCTTCCAGATTTTATCAAGGATCTTAGAGAACCTTAAAATCTAAACTATGATTGGCATAAGGTGAGCTGTTATTTGTCTTATGAATCATTGTTGAGGCTCTTCTGCTGTGTCTGACTCTTCATGACCCCATTTGGGGTTTTCTTTGCAAAGATACTGGGGTGGTTTGCCATCTCCTTCTCCAGGTTATTTTATAAATGAGGAAACTGAGGTAAACAGGATTGTGTCACAGGGTCACACAACTAATAATTGTCTGAGGCTGGATTTGAACTCAGGAAGATGACTCTCCCTGACTCCAGGCAGGGAGCTCTGCGCACTATGGCGCCACCTAGCTGCCGTAAAGTCGTCACTAAAGTGCTGTAAGAATGTCAGCTATTGTTCTCTTGTGATAATAGCAGAAGACTTTGATGAGGATTAAGGAACGCTAGGAAAGGAGAGATGCCTGGCTGAGAATTTGTCTCCTGAAGGAAGAGGGCTCTGATGACCAGGAGGAAAAAGTTAGCAGAGGAGGAAAGGCACGGAAAACAAAACTGAGACAGATGTCCACTCAAATGTTCATCTGCTGTGTAAATGCGGACAAATCTTTGAGCTATCCGAGCCTCCACTTTTTCATCTGTAAAATGGGGTGATGGTATAGGCATTACCTACCTCACAGGAACCTCTGGTACCATTCAGCAAGAAAAAGAACATTGAACTTGCAGGGAGGAGACCTGGGTTCAAATCCTGACATGGTTACTAGCTCTCAGAGGTTCGGTTTCCTCAACAATAGCAACCGATCATTTATTAAGCATTTACTGTGTAGTAGGCACTGGGGACACAACAGCAGAATCAGATCTCCCTCTTCCCCCTCCTCCCCCTCCTCCTTGTTCTTCTCCTTCTTCTTCTTCTTCTTCTCCTTCTTCTCCTTCTTCTTCTTCTCCTTCTTCTTCTTCTTCTTCTCCTTCTTCTTCTTCTTCTTCTTCTCCTTCTTCTTCTCCTTCTTCTTCTTCTTCTCCTTCTTCTTCTTCTTCTTCTCCTTCTTCTTCTTCTTCTTCTTCTTCTTCTTCTTCTTCTCCTTCTCCTTCTTCTTCTTCTCCTTCTTCTTCTTCTCCTTCTCCTTCTTCTTCTTCTCCTTCTTCTTCTTCTCCTTCTCCTTCTTCTTCTTCTTCTTCTTCTTCTTCTTCTTCTTCTTCTTCTTCTTCTTCTTCTCCTTCTTCTTCTTCTTCTTCTCCTTCTTCTTCTTCTTCTCCTTCTTCTTCTTCTTCTTCTCCTTCTTCTTCTTCTTCTTCTTCTTCTTCTTCTTCTTCTTCTTCTCCTTCTCCTTCTTCTTCTCCTTCTTCTTCTTCTCCTTCTCCTTCTTCTTCTTCTCCTTCTTCTTCTTCTCCTTCTCCTTCTTCTTCTCCTTCTCCTTCTTCTTCTTCTCCTTCTTCTTCTTCTTCTTCTTCTCCTTCTTCTTCTTCTTCTTCTTCTTCTTCTTCTTCTTCTTCTCCTCTTCCTCCTCCTCCTCCTCCCTCTTCTTTTTCTTCTTTTCCTCCTCCTCTTCTTTCTTCTTCTTCTCCTTCTTCTCCTTCTCCTTCTCTTCCTCCTCCTCCTCCTCCCTCTTATTTTTCTTCTTTTCCTCCTCCTCTTCCTCCTCCTCTTCTTCATCCTCCTCATCCTCATCCTCGTCCTCATCCTCATCTCTGTCCTCCTCCTCCTTCTCTCCCTCCCTCCTTGCCTCTCTTTCTTCCTCTCTATCCTTCTGCCTTTCTGTCTCTCTCTGTCTCTGTTTCTGTCTGTTTCCTCTTTCTCTCTCTCTCTCTCATAGATCTATCTCTCTATCTATGTTTCTGTCTTGCAAATGCAAGTTAATCTGGGAGAAAGAGAGACACTAGCAATTAGGAAAGGCCTCTTGTAAGAGGAAGCCATTGAACTGAGTTTTGAAGGAGACTAGAAATTCTAAGAGGCAGAGGACTTGTATACAAGGCTGTATTCTAGGTAAAGGCAGAGATAAGAAATGGAATATTGTACGTGGTAATAATCCTTTCCCTGAGTCTGTGTGTGGAAGTGGATAGAGAGCTGGATGTGGAGTTGGAAAGATCTAGATTCAAATCTTGCCTATGGCCCTTACCATGTGGCCCTGAGTGAGTCACAACTTTTCTGTGCCTCAGTTTCTTCATCTGCACAATGCAGATGGGGGTTGTGTTTGATGACCTCTAAGGTCCCTTCCAGCTCTAAATCCTAGGATCACTGTGACGTTTTGGAGAGAGAACTGGACTTTCAATCAGAAGGACCTGAGTTCAAGTAATTCCTCTGACACATACAAAACCACTTAGCACTCTCTGTGCCCCAAGGCAACTCTCTCTGCCAGAGATTCTTAATCTAGACCCTTGGGCAGTCTGGTAAAGTTTAGGGACCCCTTCTCAGAATCATATTTTTAATTCATAAACCAAAATACATGGGATTACAAACCAATTATATTGAAATATGACTATCCAAATATTTTTCTTTATAAAATTCACAGATCCCAGGTTAAGAACCTTTGCTCTGAGACTGTAAGTTACAGATGAATCACCAATCAGCATTGGGGAGGGAGTCTGCACCTGTGCAATTATAGATCCGGACACTCAGAAAAAAATTCTTGCCCTTCCTACCTTACAGAAAAGTTATGGGAAAATCAGTGCATGCTATGTAAACATGACATTATTATCTGTAAGATGGGAATAATAATGCCTGAAGGATTTCCATGAGGAATGTGCTTTATAAACTGCAAAGAGCTCTTGTAAACATGAACTATTGTTCTAAAGAATGCTACGATGTGATTCATAAAAATTCAACTAACGCGATTTTCCAGGAGCCTTGCTGTCCTATAAAGTGGGGTGCCCCTTGACTTCCTGTGGGCTGGTTGATCTTACAAAGTTATTCTTCCTCAGAGATCACCATGGTCCTTTGCAGCTACAACTTCTCTAAAGGGGGTTGGCCCAAGTAGCCATTCTTTGGGGGAGCCTATAATTTGAGTTCCTATTTCTGACCCCACCATGCCCTCTCCTTCCTTTCTTTTTTTTCTCCGCTTGCATCTGTTGCCTTCATCAACTATTTCCAAATCCCATGGATTCATCAGCAATGGTGGGGCAGGGGGTGGGGGGAGGACTCCCCCTGCCTCTTCTCAGGCATCTGGTGTTCTTCCTGTGACCGAGGTGAACAGGAGAGGCAGTGACAGGCAAATGGGAAACAGGCTCTGTGTCTGATGGCCTGCTGTTACTTGTCAGTCATAGGCCACGGGCCGGGAGGGAGGAGAAACGTCTCCATCCCATGACAATGGAATTGGCTCCTTTACCCAGAGAAGCCTTGATCCCTTCCAGAGGCATGTTCCCTCACCTTCTGATTCCTTACAAACGGGCTGTGGAGGATGAGGAGGTCCTGGCTCCTGCAAAGGGGATCCTGTTAAGTGTGCCTGGGAAGATGTGTCTCTATGAGTGGTATCCCATGTAATTTCTTACATTGACATGTCATTGAGAGGTTACAAAAGCATTTTCAGAAAGATCATTGTGTTCGATCCTTGTGACAGATCCAGGAGGAAGGGAAAACAGATTTGATGATATCTGTTTTAAAGATGGGAGCACTAAGGATTAAGCAAGTAAGAGTCAATCTCAGCTAGTGTATCCCTACCTAAGTGTCTAGGAAAGCAATCATTCACACGTAAGTCTAATTTAAACATTATAGTGGTTGAGGACTAAATAAGAGGAAGAGAATTAGGAAGGATAGCATTTGAGAAATTGGTTAGGCCTCCATCTCCAGGCGCCACTCCTTTTTACTGGCTGTCCCCATTCCCCAGTCCCACCTCCATGCCTGCAATGCTCTCTCTCGCCTCTGACTTCCAGCTTCCCCAGATTCAGCTCAAAGCCCACCTTCTGCAGGAGGAATTTCCCAGCACCCACTTCCCCTGACTGCTAGTGCCTTCTCCTCTAGGGTTCCCTTCCATTTGCTATGGAGTGTAGCAAACAGCTCCATTATCTTCACCAAGAAAACCCCAAATGGAGTCATGAAGAGTTGGATACGACTGAAAAATGGCTCAACAACACGTAAGCATACCTGGTTATTTCTGTGTTATCTCTGTCATTAGAAAGTGAGCTCCTTTGTGGGCAGGGATTGTTTTTACCTTTCTCTGCATTTCCAGTGCTTAACGTTATGCAGGACACATAGTAGGTGTTTAATAAATACTTATTGACTGACTGACTTTAAATGGCCTCAAACTTCTCCCTGAAACAAAAATCCATCTTGGTAACAGCAGTATCCTTCACCTAGTCCAGGGTTTTTTGTGTTATGGACCCTTCTACAGTCTAGTGAAACCTATGAATACCTATTGTTTTTCAGCAAAAATAAACTTCATTGGATTGCAAAGGAAATCAATTACATTAAAATATAATTATCTAGAATTTTTTTAGAAAATGTATGGATTCCAGGTTAAGAATCCCTGATCTAGTGCAACCTCCTTATTTTACAATCAGTGTGTGTGTGTGTGTGTGTGTGTGTGTGTGTGTGTGTGTGTATTTAACAGAGAAAGGGCACTAAAATTAGGAGGGGCTAGGGTAGGGAAGGCTTTTCGTAGAAGGTGGGATTTTAGATGGGACTTAAAGGAAGCCAGGGACGTCAGTAGTTGGAGGGGAGGAGAAAGAGCATCCCAGCCATGGGAGGTGACCAAAGAAAAAGCCTCCAGCTGAGAGATGGAATGTCTTGATTACAGAACAGCCAGGAGGCCAATGTCACCGGATTGAAGAGTACATGCCAAGAAATAAGTATAAGAAGACAGGAGGGGTAGGAGGCTAGGTGATGAAGGGCTTTGAATGCCATATGGAGCATTTTGCATTTCATCTTGATGCGATAAGAAACCACTGGCATTGATTGGTTAGTGGGTAGCATGATTAGACCTTCACTTAAGAGTAAACCACTTTAGTGACTGGATGGAGAATAGATTGGATCAGGGAGAGACTTGAGGCAGTCAGGAGTTATTGAGATAGTCCAGGTGGGAGGTGATCAGGGTCTACGCCATGATGGTGACAGTGTCCGAGGAAAGAAGGGGGCATATTCCAGAGATGTTACAAAGGTGAAATCACAAGCCTCGGCAATAGCTTGGGTATGGAGAATGAGAGATAGTGAGAAGTTCAGGATGACTCCTAGGTTGTGAGCCTGAAGGATTGGGAGGACAGTGTCCTCTACAGGGGGACAACTAGTGGTAAAGTAGATAGAGCACTGAGCCTAGAGTCAGGAAGACCTGAGTTCAAATTCAGCCTCAGACCCTTACTAGCTGTATGACTCTGAGCAAGTCACTTTAATGCTACTTGCCTCAGTTTCCTCATCCATAAAATGAATTAGAGAAGGAGATGGCAAACCACTCCAGAATCTTTGCCAAGAAAACCCAAGTGGGGTCACCAAGAGCCAGACACTACTAAAACAACTAAACATAATAAGTTCTATTTTAGAAATACTGAGTTTAAGATGTTTACAAGACATCCAGTTTGAGATATCTGAAAGGCAGTTGGAGGTCAGAAGAGAGATTGGGGCAGGACAGGTAGATAGGTAGAGAATCATCAGCGTAGAGATGGTAATTAAATCTATGGGTGCTAATGAGATCACCGAGTAAAGTTCAACGGCAGAATCCTGAGAGATTCCTGGGGTTAAAGGGTGTGATCTGGAGGAGGATACAGCAAAGGAGACAGAGGAGCAGTCAGAGTGGTAGGATGAGAACCAGGAGAAAGAAATGTCCCAAGAACCTAGAGAGAAGAAAGTATCACAGAGAACACAGGCTCTCTACTCCACCCCTACTCTCCACCTCCCAGTTCTTATTATTCTCTCCCTTTTATAAGTGTCAAAGGCAGCGAGAGGTCAAGGAGAATGAAGACTGAGAAAAGGTTATTGGATTTGGTCCCAAAGGTCATCAGTAATTTTGAGGAGGGTAGTGTAGATGGAATGATGAGGTCAGAAGCCAGATTTTAAGAGGTAAAGAAAAAAGTGAGAAGAGAGAAAGTGGAAACACCTATTGTAGACAGATAAGGAAAGTGAGACCCAGAGAAATTAAATGCAGTCTTTTTTATTAAATGACTCACCCAAAATCACATAGTTATTAAGTGCAGAAAGACAGATTTATAGTAAAGAAAAGCATTCTAACAATTAGAGCCAGCCCAAAGTGGAATGAGCTGCCTCAGGCAGCAGAAGTCTTTTCGTGTTGGCTAGATGATCTTGGGGAGGGGTGGGAGAGGGGGAAGGAAAGGAATAGTCTCTGGGGAATTCTTTTTCCAGGAAAGATTAGACTAGTTGACCTCAGAGATCCCTCCCAACCCTGAGATACTGTGATGGTCTGATAAGCTTGGAGGAGGTGACATTTGAATGGAATCATGAAGGAAGCAAGATGCCTGGGATTCTGGAGGGGAGGGGTCCGCTCTCCACTCCGGATGGGGAGGAGGTTTTGAATTATGGAGAAGTGTGCAGGGAATTGGCACCGTCACGCTGTTGCTTTGGCTGCCAATTAAAAGTCATCTTAGGTAGTGTTTTCTTTATCAGACTTCCTCCCAGTGTGCCATGGCCCCGATACGTTATTGTGAGCATTATGACTAATGGCTCTGTTGGCATTTGGTGCCAGGTAATCTTTTATTTTGGGTGCATTGGTGGGGTGAGGGAGAGGGAGGAGGGGGAGGGTCCTTAGATGGGGGGCAACTAGGAATCCATAAAAAGAATCCCAAAATCTTTGCTGAGAGACTTCAGCTAAAATCCAAGACAGGTCAACACCTAAATCACCAATTGTGAGCAGGGCTGCTTCTAACTGGTAAAATTCAAACCTCTTCAGGGAGTTGAAAGGGAACAAGAAAGTTATTTAATCCGACCCTTTCTTTGTCTTACAGATGAGGCAACTGAGGACCAGAGAGCTGAACATTTAGATTGTGTTTTAAGGTGTGCAAATCACTTTATATGCATTCTCTTTTTTGTGTGTTCATCTTGATGTTATTTTATTTGACCCACTCAATAATGCTGTGAGACGGGTGTTCTTATTATCCCCATTTTACAGATGAGGAAACCAAAGCTGATAGATGCTAAGTGACTTGCCCAGGGTCAGATAGCTGGAAAATCTCTACTTAGGCAGAATTTGAACTGAGGTCTTTTTAACTCTAAGTCTGATTCTTTATGCATGACACCAGTTCAATAATTTTCAATTCAACTAATGTTTATTAATCTATGTGCCAGACACTATGCTAAATCCTTGCCCTCAAGGAGCTTACAATCTAATGGAGGAAAACAATATGCAAATGCACATATGCAAAGGAATCTCACAATTGCGAGATTCTCTCTCTCTCTCTCTCTCTCTCTCTCTCTCTCTCTCTCTTTCTCTCTCTCTTTAATATATACACACATATACAGAATAAACTTCTGCTTCTTGGTTAAGGATAAAGGAAACCTCCCAGAAACATCTGCTTCAGGGCTTTTCCTCAACTCTCATGCCTTATTTTAAGGAATAGGAGTCCCCAGAATTAGAGAGAGGAAAATTAAAAAGTAGAGTGATACAATGCTATAGCAGGTAGAGGATAGAGCACTAGATTTGACCTGGGTTCACATCCCAGCTCTCCTAATTACTTTCTGTTACTTCACCTTTCTCAGCCTCAGTTTCCTCATTTGTAAAATGAGGAGTTTGGATTAGATGCCGTCTGAGGTCCTTTCCAGCTCTAGGATTTCATGGAATAGCTGACATGGTGCTTAAAGTTTACCAATGGATTTTCACATAGATTACCATATTTGGTCACCACAAAAACCCCAGGGAAGAAGACGGAACAGATACCATCTCGGTGTCTGCTTTAAGGATGAGAGAGGGAAGAGAACATTCTTCTTAGGCATAAAGGTTTTTGCCTTTCCATTGGAAGTTCAAAACCCTTTGGAATGTCTCTTGCCTCTATCACTTATGTGTGACCTTGGGCAAGTCCCGTGAGCCAATCCCACTCAATAAGAGTTTATTTTGAGGTAAAATGAAAAGAAAGGTGGATTTGGAATCTGAGGACTAGGGTTTACAAAGCACTTCTCCCTGGGCTAGTTTACCCATCTGTAAAATGAGGGGAGTTGGACGATGGCCTCTAAGATCCCTTTCAGTCCCAGACTGATGATCCTAAATCACTTAATCTCCCTGGGCCTCAGTTTCCTCATCTGTAAAATCAGGGGGGAATTGGACTAGATGGCTTCCAAGGTCTCTTCCAGCTCTAAATCTATGATTCTATGATCCTGCTACAAAGACAAGAAAGAATAAATGGTCCTTGCCTTCAAGAGGTTTATATTCTGTAGTAGCTATACATCGTGTAAGTGACTAAATATGAATTGGTCCAGTCACTTGTGAACTTAGTAGCATGAGGAACTCCCATAGGGACTCTCTCTACAACTCAGATCCCTAGTGTTCAACAGCTGATAGCCTTAGGTGCCTGGGGCGGGGACACCTAAGGAGTTAAGGGACATGAGTGGGGTCACTCAGCTATCGAGTGTCCGAGACAAGAGCCAGCTCCTAAGGCTGAGCCAATAGCTGGTATGCCGAGCCACAGGGTTACATCAATGCAGGATGATTTGAGAAAGGAGAGGTGCACTAAGGCTTAGAGTAAAATGGAACGTCTTTGCTCAACCTTCAAGAAAGCTAGCTCTCTGTGCCTCAGTTAACTCACCTATAAAATGAAAGGGTTGGCCTCAGTGCTCCCTTGGAGTAAGATCTGTGATCTGTGATTCTAGACTTGACAATAGGAAGAGTCAATTAGCTTATGCAAAGCCCGGATCTTCCTATTCGATTGTAAGCCCCTGGAAGGAAGGTACTTTTTGGGGGCTGATTTTTGTACTCCCAGCACGTAGCACAATGTCCCTCATAGTATGCACTTAGTAAGTGTTGCTTGATTGGTTGATTCTCCCCAAAGATCTCATGGCTGCCAGGATCTACCATCCTATTCTCTGTCCCTTGTACAACCCGACATTTAAACAATTGAATATAGTTCAATAGAAAATAAAATTGTAATACTCATTTCCTCCACTGAATTATTTGAGTGCCCTTCATGGTAGATGGCAGGCCACTGGGAAAATATCTGTGGACTGGAATGTATTGCTCAGCCAGCAGTTGGGAAATGTTGGGATTGTCTCCCCCCCACCCCACCCCAAACACACACACACACACACACACACACACACACACACACACAATTCCAGGTCCACCAGCTCCAGAGACAGCCATCTTCCCATTCCTCAAGGCCATGGCCTGAGCACAAGGTCAGAAGCCCTCCAGGGTTTCCCTGACTTCTTCCAATATTGTACATGCTAAGGCATGCCCAGCAAGCAGTCCATTTAAAGAAAAATCAAGCAGAATTATGAGAGGATACTGGACCAGCATCCCATTACCCATGCTTTGCAAGAGGCCATGAATGAGCAGTCAGTGCTGTGGATGAAATGGGGGCAAGCTTGGGACAAGAGAAGGGAGCTAGCAACCCAAAAATGAATTCTAATTATGATTATGACTATGTTTGCGAGGGATGACAGAGAATCGCTTTGGGAGGCTCCCGGGAGGAGTCGGGATTAGTGTGACTTCAGCTTTCTTGGTGTGTTTTGATTTTGTCCAGACCTGATATTTTCTCTATGTGGGTCTAAGTGATTTTCTCCATCAATGCAGCTTAGTATCTTGTCTGGAGTATTTCCCCAAGTCCTAGGACCCCAGATAGAGCTTGGAGGAATCTAATCCCCTAATTTTACAGATGAGGAAACTGAGGCCCAGGGAGACTCAGTGACTTGCCCAAGGTCACACAGCGAGTGTGTACCAGAAGCAGGAGCACCCAGGGATCTCAGAGGGCACCCAGTTCAACCACTTGAGGAAACTGAGGTCTAGGGAATTTGTGTTTTGCACGTTGGACGTCAATGTCAGGATTTGAACCCAGGTTCTCTGAGAAGCAGTGAGGCCTAGTGAGAACTGGCATCCAAGCCAGGAAGATTGGGATTCAAGTCTCACCTCTAGCACAAAATGGCTACAATACTCTGGCCAAGGCAGTGGACCAGTCAGTGCTGGTCAATTCTTTAGAACAGTAAATTGCTGAGAAGATGCTGACCTGACAGAACGAGGGAAGCCTGCTTATGGGAGAAGTTCTTTATAACACAGAAATTATAGGGCTACTAGAACCACAGGACGTGCTTTGGGAGGTTAAGTGACTTGCCTAGGGTCACACACACCCAGTATGTGTCTGAAGCAGGACTTCAACCCAGGGCTTCCTGACTTGGAGGCAGGCTCTTACTATGTATGCCTCACAGCCTCTCAGAGCCCCCAGGCACTGGGGGAAAAGTAACCCACTAAGAGCACAGCCCCAGAAAACCATCATACAACTAATCTGATCATTATGCCTTGGATGAGTTCCCTCCAAAGAGTAGGAAACCAAAATCACACTAATGATTTCCTAAGAGAATATTTTTCTAAAGGTGCCAACAGTTTATCTCCTTGTCTAATCCATGGGGAGTGGAGAGCTTGGGACAATGGCCTTGGGCAGGAAGCCCCCTGGAAAAGGCCAGAGGAGAGGGTGGGGCAGCTAATGAGCGAGACAAAGACCGGGCTGAACAGAGTCCCACTCAGAGGTGTCACGGGGCAGTTGCTGGCTAGGTGGGGTTTTTTCCTCCTTGGTTATTTTTCTCAGGGGTCCCCAAGAGGCTCACGGGGCAACCTCACTGGCCTCAGAAGCGGGTGGTTGCTTCCTGCGCCTAAACAGCATAGGGGCCTGAAATGCAGAAAGGAGCCCAGGAATGGATAGTTTGATTGTATTTCAGCAAGACCTGGGTTCTCATCTCTCCTCTGCCACTAACTCTCTGGGTGACCTCAGGAAAGCCATTCTCTGAGCCTCCAAAAGATTATGCTGAAGATGCTTGGGTCTTCATTTTTTTTTTTTTATCCAGACCTATAATACCTTTGGGTCCTAGTATGAAAATTCCCTCCATCAAAGCAAATCAAAGCATTAACTTCTAGTCTTACAGAATGCCCAGGGGCCAGATGAAAAAGACTTCCTTGAGGTCGCAGAGCCAGTAAGGGTCAGAGAAAGGACTTAAACCCAGGTCTTACTGACTTTCTATTTTATCTCCCTGCCGTGAGGCCAAAAGGAGATAACACCTGTGAAAAGTCTTTAAAGTTAAGAGCTATAGAAGAATGACTAGGGTGAGCCATCTTCACAGGCATTCCCTTTCCTTCTCCCCAGGTCAGGCTGCAACCTCACAAATCCCTTGCCATCGTCCCTCTCCCTAGGTCCATCATGGTACCATTAGCTTCTCCTCAGAGCCCTCCCCGAGGTTGGGCCAGACTCTCTAAGGGTACCATTGCTACTGCACCTGGCTAGAACAGACTGTCCTCTGGGCACAGTCTCACCTTCCACCCTCACACACACACACACACACACACACACACACACACACACACACACACACACACACACACACACACACACACACACTTCAAGTAGGCTCCTACTTATGATTCTAGGGAATAGCATTGTCATACTGGTCAAATATAGGCTCTACCTCCCCTTTCTCTCCCTCCCCCTCAACAATTACCTGTTATAAATTCAGAGTAAAGTTTATATTTGTGCTTTCCATGGATGATGGTGGTTAAGAAGCTGATAGAAAAGTGAGGAAATATGAACTGATGCTGAGTGAAGTAAGCAGAACCAGGAGAGCGTTGTACATAGTAACAGCCACATTTTATGATAACTAACTTTGATAGACTTAGCTCTTCTCAGCAATGCAAGGATCTAAGACAACTCCGAAAGTCTCATAATAAAAAATGGTATCCACATCTGCAGAAAGAATATGGAGTCTGAATGCAGATTGAAGCATTCTATTTGCTCTTTTTTTTCTTCTGTTTTGTTTTCTTTCTTCTTTCCTGTGGTTCCTCCTATTGGTTCTAATTCTTCTTTACAACATGGCTAATGTGAAAATATGCTTAATAGGAATGTATATCTACAGCCCATATCAGATTACATGGCCATCTTGGGGAGGGAGGCGGGGAGGGAAAGGAGAAAATTTAAAACTCAAAAGCTTATGGAAGTGATTGTTGAAAACTAAAAATAAATTAATAAAAAATAATTTAAAGAAAGAAAAAAATAAGGAAAAAGAGAATAGAGTGAAAGTGATAAAGACAAAGGGAAAATGATGAAAATGAATCAAAGCAAGAAGTATGGGAAGTCATACATCATCTTTCTCTTCCCTTCCTTTTACGAATGTGGCACCTTGGAGCACCAGAGAAGGAAAATCCCTGGCTTTGGTCATACAGATGGCCAGTGGGCAACTCTGGCTTCCTAACTCATATCACAGTACTCTAATAACCTCCTAATCTTAAGTTGGTGGACAGTGGTCTTTCAGAAAGAATCATATTTTCTAATGTTCTATCTCATGTCCCTATTGCAGACAGAATGAGAGATGCTGGTTTTCCACGTCCTGATGGGTCTAAGGCAAATTTACAAATATGGAAGAAGCTTGTAATTCCCATTCCTAATTGCTCAGTCAGAGCAGGATCTTCAGACCACAAGGAAATGTCCTCCGAATGCCTTCTTGTCTGTCTTCCAACCCTTGTCTTCCTGCCGTGACCCACTCCTCCGCTTCACTCCCCCACACTCAGCCTAACCCTCAACTTCTCCTTTTGGGAATACGGTGTTATGGTCATTTACAGGATTTGCAGAACCCATCATAAATCACTCATGACTCCTCATTGTTCAACTGTCTCGAGCCAGGGCTTGCTTGGGTCGGTTTTTGAAAAGGCTGCCAAAGCTTTTGCTGGCTGAAGTGTCTTACTCATAATCTCATTCATTCCCAGGAGAAGAAGAAAGATATGGTGCAAAATGCAGGAAGATTTGGGTTTGACCCACACCACGTGTGTGTCAGTGGACAAGTCACTCCACCTCTATGGCCTCAGTTTTCTTATCTGTAAAATTGGAAGCGGAGCAATCAATGAATCAATCCCTCTGTTCCTGTCCACTTTCAGTATGTGATGACATCTTATTGCTAAATATCCCTGCAAGTGAAGATGGGGTACGGACAACAAGCCTGCACCCCATCTGTGGCTCAGGAAGTTAATAAACATCTTTAAAGACCTGCTCAGACCCCAGTCTTCCAACTCCAAACCAATATGCTTTCCACGACACTGCGTTTGCCTGTGTGGTCGCTACTCACATGGAGTTTACAATCCAGCAAGGAGCACGAGGACAAATAACCATGATACAACCCCAGAATCCCTTCAGCCAATTAGAAAGCTTCTTGGTCTGTGGTTATGCCAAGCACACAGCACTGATCAGCCCTAATTTACTGATGAGAAAACTGAGGCTCAGAGAGATTGGGTGATTTTGATAGAATGAGATCTAGAGCTGAAAGGGATCTTAGAGGGCATTAAATCTAAGCCCCTCTTTTGACAGATGTGGAAACTGAGGCTCAAACTTACCCCCCACCTGCCCTACAAATATAAAGTCCTGATTTCCTGCAGTTGGGTCTCTTCCCTCCAGGGCCAGCGCTCTTCCCATCACATCACCCAAGGACAGAGCATGACAGGAGTAGACAGTGTATAATCCCAAAGATGGAGAGACCCTGCCCGCTTTCCAAAACAAAATTAACAAACGTCCTCCCTCCCCTTTTTCAACACCAGCTCCCACTGGGATGGGAATCTAAGAAGCTGTCAGACCTCTGTTTAACAATGGTTTCTTCCTGTCCTCTTAGCTGAGGCTGATTGATGGTGATAACATTCAGTCGGCTCTGCTGGTAGCTGGAGGAGACAAGGCGAATGTCTCTCACCCTTATCATCCACAGAATTGCAGCCAGAGGAGAAAGGGAAGGGGGGAAGGGAGAAGGGTCAGAG
Organism: Phascolarctos cinereus; assembly: GCF_003287225.1. Lineage (NCBI taxonomy): Eukaryota > Metazoa > Chordata > Mammalia > Diprotodontia > Phascolarctidae > Phascolarctos > Phascolarctos cinereus. The sequence continues at coordinate 274,599,901 of NW_027555514.1, read as the reverse complement.
AAAGAGCATTTCTTTACAACTTTGGACCAAGAATCCTATGATGTTATAGCTGGAAGGGGCCTCAGAGACAGAGTCCAACCTGGCTTCCCATCTTAAAGTTAGGAAAAAGAGAAGGGAAGCAAAGACCCCTCTGTCTACCCCTACACATACTATGAGAAGGAAGGAAATAAACATCTGTTAAGGGTCTACTATGTGTCAGGAACTGTGCTAAGCACTTTATAAATACCGTTTCATTTGATTCTCATAACAACCCTGGGAGGTGAGCGCTGTTATGATCCCCATTTTATCACTGAGAAAACTGAGGTAGGCAGCTGTTATGTGACTTTCCCGGGTTTCTACAGCTAGTAGATGTCTGAGGCCAGGTTTGAACTTGGGTCTTTCTGATTCCAGACCCAATATCCAGTACACCAGTTAGCTGCCCTTTGGATAAAACTGCAAAATAGTAGAAGAAAAAAATTGAATTTGGATTCATAGAATCATAGATTTGTGATTCATAGAATCATGCATTTAGAACTAGGCATCTTAGATGTGATTTGGTCCAACCCCTCATTTTACAAATGAAGACACTGAATCCCACAAAGGTTAAATATTTGTCAAAAGTCACACAAGTATTTAATCGTAAATTCGATCCAGAATTTTAAATTCAGCAGTCCAACATTGTCCCAAACTGCCTATCTGTTGGGAGTCCTGTATTGAAAACCTGACTCTCCCCCTTCCTACTCCGTGTGAGCTTGGGCGTATCACTTTTTTCTGGGCCTCAGTTTCCTCATCTGTAAAATAAAAAGGGCTGAATGAAATTGTTTCTAAGATCCTCTCCAACCTTAACGTCTATGATTGATCTCAGGTTGGTAGCCTGAATGAAAGAAGCATTTCCCTTGAGGATAATGTCAGACTTCTTTGTTGCACTCCAGAACCCTGGCAGTTTTGGCCGGACAATCCCCCTGGAGAACTCTGAGCTAGTTGGGAGGGTTTCAGAAGCTTGGCAGCTCTCCAGCCTCAGCTGGGTACAAGTCTCTTAGACATACTTTTCACTGCCTGAGGCTTTTAACACTGGCATTTCTGGAAGTCCTCTTTTCTCCTGCAAATAAACACTCCAGGGATAGCACACTGGTGGTCTAGCGTGTGTTATGGAGCTGGGGCGGCTGGGGCTGGGCATGACGACCAGTTACTTTGGTGGCTTCAGGGCCCCCAGACTTCTGAGAGTAGAATCTGGACATTCCCTGACCTTAACTCCAAGAAGCCAGAAATCAACCATTTTAAACTTTGTTTCAGTATAAAATGGGAGTTTTCTACTTTTTCTGTGTCCTGTGCTCTTTTGACAATCTTCTGAAATCTAGGGACCCCTTCTTATGATCACCATCTTTCAGTGCATAAAATAAATACATAGGATTACAATGGAAACCAATTATGTTGAAATAGTTATTGAAATGTTAGAAAAAACAACTTCATGACCCCAAGTTAAGAACTCCTGGAGAGAAAAATCTTACAATGTGAGAGAGAACTCATCCCACCAAGGGCCTTTTACTGGAGGGCCAGGGAATTCTTCCCACAGCCATTCACAAGACAGCTAGACAGCAAGTCAAATGGAAGCTCCTTGAGGGCAGGGACTGTTCTGTTTGTTTTGTTTGATGGAGCACTGGGCTTGGAATCGGGAGGACTCCTCTTCCTGAGTTCAAATCTGGCCTCAAACACTAGCTGTGTGACCCTGGGCAAGTCACTTCACACTGTCTGCCTCAGTTTCCCCATCTGTAAAAGGAGTTGGAGAAGGAAAATGACCAACCCTTTCAGTATCTTTGCCAAGAAAACCCTAAATGGGGTCACTAAGAGTCAAGCATGACTGAACAATAATAGCATTTCATAAGTGTTTGTTGAGTTGAATTGCCCTGAAATTTCAGTCCCATTTATTCAGAATCCTAGAATTAAGAGCTGGAAAAGACTTTGGAGATCACCCTCTCCCTTTGCTATCTGGGCACTCCCTTCATTGGTACAGATAGTCGCCCTTCACACCTTCTCACAGCAGAGCTTAGGGCTCTGCTCCTAAGCAGTGCAAGAATGGATTCAATGAGCATGTCAATCATCCAGCAGGTGGGAAGCACCCACAATAGGCTGGGCATCGTGCCACACATGGAAGACACAAATACTGTGAAATTGTTCTGGCCCTCAAAGAGCTTCACTGATGGAAAAGAAGCTGAGGATATTTCGCCCAGAGAAGACACAGGGAACATGAGTCTGCCTTCCTGTACGTGGAGGGTTCTAAAGGGGAAGAGGCTTGGAGGGCAGAGGTAAGGGTAATGGGCAGGTGTTGTGGAATCTGTTGTAATGGTTGGAGCTGTCAGACAGAGAGACAGAGACAAAGAGAGACAGACAGAGAGAGGGAGAGAGATAAAGAGAGAGAGAGAGAGAGAGAGACAGAGAAAGGGAGAGAGAGGAGGAGAGATTGAGAGAGGGGAGAGGGAGAAGAGGAAGATGGAAAGGAGTCATTGAGTGCATTGAGCAGAGGGTGACATAGTCACCTTGGCAGATGAATAGAGGTTGGACGTGAGGCGGGAGACCCATCAGAAAGTTATCACAATAGTGTAGGTGAGAGGTGATGAGGGCATGAATTAGGGTGGAGTCTGTGAGACTGGATAGAAGGAGACCTTGGGAAGGCAGGATGAGACTTGGCAATGGATTGGGTAGGCAGGTGGGGCGAGTGAAGAGCTGACTCTGTGCCAAGGAGGCTGGAGATGAAGTGCTGTGTCCATGGACTGGCAAGTAAAGCCAGTGTGGCTAGATCAGAGAGAGTGTGGGAGAGAGTCAAGAGTAGGAACACGAGAAAGAGGAGAAGAGTAGGTTGTGAAGAACTTTAAATGCCAAACAGAAGAGTTTGTATCTGATCATATAGAAAGGAAAGGTCGGGGATCATGAGCTAGCCCAATTGTGTGACATGAGCAAGTAGTCGATTTACCTCCATAACCCTCAGTTTTCTTATCTGTCAAATGGGGATAGTAATACCTCTAGTAACTGTCTTGGGAGGCAGCATGGCATAGAGGGCTGGCCTCAGATCTAAGAACACCCGAGTTTAATCCCTGCCTCTAAAAACACTAGCTGTGCGACCACGGGTGACTTAGCTAATTTCTCAGAGCTGCTTCTCCTCCCACCCCTCCCCAATTATCTATGACCACAAACCTAAAGAAATCCCTTCCCCTGTGTGGGCCTCAGTTTTCTCATCTGTAAAATTAGGAGGATTGGGTTAAGTGCCCTCTGAGGTCCCTTCCAGCTCTAGAATGATGATTCTAAGTCACATTCTCTCTACGTGCCACAGTTTCCTCATCTGTAAAATGAGGAGGTTGGTCCCAATGACCTCTGGGGTCCCTTCCTGTTCTAGATCTCTGATCCCATGACCCTAAGTTACAGATGAGTTGATGGTCTCCTTGAGTGGAAGGAATTCCCCCAACAGGAGTTCTCCACCCGGATGAGATCACAGGGGCAGACACCAAGCCAAATCAATTAATCAATCAAGCAATTAATTAAAATTAATTATGAACAGATTGTAATTGTAAATGAGCTAATTAAAATGGCATCTACTTCACAAGGTTGCTTCATAAGCAAAAGCCTAAGAGATGGTATTACTGTCAGCATTCCCCTTAAGAGTCTAATGAGGGACTTGGCCGCTGGCTCCCGTAGCAGGGGAGAGGTCCAGGCTGCTGGGGAAGAGCTGGTCCTAAAGCCTGGGTCAGCCATGAACTTGGCCGTCTCCCCTCACTCTAATGAACTGAACACAGGGCCCCCATGCCTCGGCCTGCAGGCCTCTTACCACCAGGGCTTTTTAATGAGAAAGCCTGCAGTCCTGGGCCGGCCTCTCCACTGCCGCTGGCTGCCATGGCTCTCCAGGCCATTAAAAAGGCCACGATGGGGGGAAACAAAAGGGGCCATTGGGAACAAGCCTCTGAGCCATGAAAGAGAGGGAGAGCCAGTCTGGGGGAGCTGGGGAGGGGGCAGGGGCCGAGGGAGAGGCTCCCTGGGAGAGAGGGAGCAGGAGGGAGATAACGCCGGGCTGACTTTCCCTGCCCCTTTGGTTTATCATGTTAATTCTTCCCCAGCTGTTTTTATGGAGGGACCTGGTGGCGCCAGCAGGCTGGGCCAGAGCATTGACAAGGTGGCCGGCCCCTAGGGGAAGGGGCTGAAAGCAGCTGGCCCCCCTACTCGGGGATTTCCGTTTCAGGTCAAGTTCACAAAGGAAATGGAGACTGGAGAAAAGGATTCAGGAGTCTTTTCATGAGTTCTTACATATAGAACTGGAAAGGGTCCAATCACCTCATTTTATATATGAGGAAACAGATGTGGAGAGGTTAAAAGACTCACCCAAGGTCACACAAACAGGAAATGACAGAGCTGAGACTCGAACCCAGCTCCTCAGACTTAGAACACTGGTGCCATCCCGCTGTTCCAAATGGCTTTCTTTTGTTGGAATCTGGAAGGGTTCTTAGAACATGAAATAGCAGGGGGAGACTTTAGAACAAACAGGGACTGTCAAGGTGTGCTGGAGGAAGCTTCTACAGGCTTTGGGGAATTTTTAAAATTTCCCTTGTGAGCATTTATACCACAAAAATCTGCAAATGCTACTCAAAAGGGCTTGATTACTGTGATTACTGTTTTGCCAGTTGTCTAGAAAGTGATAAGGAAAATGTTGTAATAATAATGCAGATTAAATGTTGCCAGTTGTCTAGAAAGTGATAAGGAAAATGTTGTAATAATAATGCAGATTAAATGTAACAGCATGTCCTGCTTTTCAGAAAGCTGGTTGTTAAACATTTCCCAACACACCTCTGGCTGGAAGGATCCTTAGAATTTGGAATGTTAATGTCAGAGTTGGGAGGGGCCTGAGAACAGGGGATGTCAGGGCTGGGAGGGTTAGCTTTATAATCCTATGATCCACCCAACCCAATTTAAAAAAACAACCTAAAATGTTTTATTGAAAATAGTATCATACTTCAATTTATTTAATTGGGTGGAGCAGTGGACAAAGCACTGGTTCTAGAGTCAGGAAGACCTAAATTCAAATCTGGCCTCATACATTTACTAGTGGTGTGGGCAACTCATTTAACCTCAGTCTGCCTCAGTTTCCTCATCTGTAAAATGGAGACAATAACAGCACCTAGCTCCCAAAATTGTTGTGAGAATCCAATGAGATAATAATTATAAAGCTCTTAGAATAGTGTTAGCACTTAGCAAGTGGCATATAAGGGTTAGCTATTATCATTATTATTATCAGTTACAATGTACAGTTCGATCACTTAAGTTCAATGATTAAGATTATGATAACTTTTTCATGTCTATTACCACCATCCCCCTCTCTGAGTGGCCCACAGAGTCCTGTCTTACACCTGCATATGTTTCTATAGACACAGAGAAAAGTGTATTTCCAGGAACTGGAACATTCTGTCTGTCGAACCAAACTTTTATCTGAAACACTCAGAGCAGAAGAGAGGATTTATCCAGATAATTGCTTCAAATTGCTGCTTCCGAGTAGAGCAGTGTAGACCCAATATAAATACCACTGGCACCATCTAAGGCATGAGTGCCTGGCACATAGTAGGTGCTTAATAAATGTTTATCGATTGACTGATTGGGTGATCTGTACAGATATAATAAGGTCTCTGCTTGCCAGGTTTGCTCAGTAATGGGCACTCTGATATGTGCAGGGTTGGAGCAAATGGTCTCTAAATCTGAGATCCTATGAGCTCTCTGTGCCTCAGTTTCCTCATCTGTGAAATGAGGAGGTTGGACCAGATGAACTTCAAGGGCCCTTCCACCTCCAGAGTTATGATCTCACTAGGTGCTAGGCCCAGTTCAAAATAGACAGAGAGGAATTCTGCCCTGGAAAATTTCCTTCAAAATCATCTCTTCCAGGGGTCAGCTATCTCTAACCCACCACTTCTTTTCAGCCTGACAGCAAAGGAGAATAAGTCTTACATTTTAAAATAAGGACTCATACAAAGGTAGATGGCAGGCTGGATTAAGCACGCAGGCTGTGAAGCATTGCACACAGTAGGCAGTTAATGTTTGTTGACCAGAATTGATTAGGTCTGAGTTTTTGTTTTTCGGTCTGGACTGGGTGAGGAAGCTCCATCTGCCAATGCAGATTGATCTGCATGCTCTTACAGAATTATCTGGGGCTCCAAGGGCTTGAGTGACTTATCCAGGGCCACACAACCAGTATGTGTCAGAGTTTGGGACTTGGACCCAGGTCTTCCTGACTCTGAGGACAGCTCTCTATCTCTGTTGCCTCTCTGAGATGAGCACTAAGATGATTCACCAACTGGACAGTGTCTTTAGGGTGGATGGGAGGGGGAGAAATGTATCTTGGCATTCCTAGACTCTAGGCCTCCTACACCAAAATCTGAAACAAAGCAGTGGAAATTCTATTAGAACAGGCAAATGACAACTCACAGCTTCCTATCTAGCCTTTTCCCCTGTTATAGGCTGGACCATGAATGGATGGGTAGATGAATGGATGGATGGATGGATGGATGGACAGATGGAGGGGTGGAGGGATGGAGGGATGGATGGATGGATAAATGAATGAATGTAAAAGCATTTCTACAGTGCCTATTAAATTCCAGGTGCTGTGCTTGGCAACTGGACACAGACAGAAGTGAGAAAGCCTCTGCCTTCAGGAAGCTTCTAATTCTAATTCTAATACAGGAGGATGATTCACATAGAGCTGGGATAGACTGGGAGGGGAGTCGTAGGAGTGGCGAGATGAGCCCCACAACCTTTTCTAGTAGTGATGGCGGTATTAATTAGATTATTGTTCCCAGAGCAAGGTGGGGAGGGGTGGGAAGAAGAGTATGTGGGGCAATGGGGCATATGGCAAGATAGCTGGGACAGATGGATGGAAGCCAAGTCTGGGGTTGTTGTTATAGAGGGTTAGGTTAGTTTTCACTCACTTGCTCACCAGTCAAGATGGTTCCCCACAGAAATTGAGGAGAATGGCCCACTGAAGGCAGCATCCTAGCATGGCAGACACAAATGGGAAAAGGGCAGAGCAGGAAGAAGGGACCTCCCTAATTTCCCTTTACCGTGTTCCCTGAGCACACCCTAAAAGAGGGAGAAGTCATAGATGGTTCGAAGGATCATAGAACTAAAGCTGAAAGGGATCTTAAAAGCCATCTAATCTCAGTCCCTCATTTTACAGATGGGGAAACTGAGGCACAGAGAGATGAAATGACTTAACCGAAGGTTACACAAGTAGCAATATCAGAAGTGGGATCTGAATCCAGGATCTCCAGCCCCAAAGTCCTTGTTCTTTTCACTGTACCACACTGGTTCTAACAGTCCCCTTTCTAGCCCCCATGTTAGTGTGGCTATAGATGCAAGAACCAACTTTGGGAGGAGGGAAGGAATAGATACGTACCGTGTGTGCATCTGGCTGCACTTGCAGAGTACCCAAACACAAAGACAAGGGAAGACCCTTTGAAAACCAAGAACATCTCAGCTGTGCTTCTCGGATACAACCAGTCTTACCCAGCTTAACTCTTCTCTTTGTCCTTTGTGAGGTAACTTTGGGCAAGTCACTTCCTCTTTCTTCCATTTCCTCATCTGCAAAAGGGGGATAATAATCGCATCTGTCTCCCAGGATTGCTGTGAGGCTCAAATGAGTTACTAACCTTAAAGCCCTATATAAATGCTAGTTATCATGAGTGTGCTATCCTTTTGTAGTTGACGGATAAAATGTCTTCTTTTGGGACCTGAATAAGAGCACTGGGATGTCAGCCCCTCTTCCGCAGACTCACTGAAGCCACCTTCGGGATGAGTTCAGTAGGCGACTAGAGGGAGGGGATGCCTTCGGATGAGATGCCTGCTGCCACATGTATTTGATTTCCTCGGCTGGGTCTCTATGTTTTGAATGTTTCTCATTCCATACCGTTTGGAGTTTATGAGTCTCTGGCATGGCAACACCTAGTGAAAATGCCATTCTCGAAGCTTTATGGATCAAGGTCATGTCCAGGCAGTGGTGGCCAATAGCTTAGTCCGTGAGGGTAATCCAGCTCCAATACGGTTAATTTGTGGAATTCTCAGAAATATTTTGAGTCTGAATTTGCAGTTCGGGAATTAGTATGAAGAACGTTATTCTCTCCATTATTATAGCTACATTTTTTTTTAATGAATTCAGTTAATCCACCCAACTGAGACATAATGCCAAGGAGAGGAAAATGCAGATGAATGAAGAGTTGCACAGTTCAGAGTCTCCATCTGGGTAAGCCTCTAATTGCTTAACCTGGGGTTATCTGATCCTTCAGAGTCTACAGAAATTGGACTGGAAATCTCTCAAGGTCAGGCTTCCTCCAGAGCCTTCCAAGGGAGCCCAGCTTCCACTGGGTTAGGTCAGCCCTTGCCCATGTGATCCTACAGAGCTCCTGTGTCCAGCAAACTCAGGAAATGGAGCAGGCAGCAAGGGAGAGAGGGAGACAAGAGTCTTTAGGAGTCACTCTTAGAAGCTGTGACTATCCTGTGAAAACAGAGCCACGTGGGAAGGCCTGGATTCAAATCCTACCTCAGACATTTACAAGACATGCAGCCCTGGACAAGTCATTTACACTCCTCCCCTGTAAAATGGGGGGGGTCTGATCCAGTGGCCTCTAAGGTCCCTTCCAGCTTTAAATCCATGGTCCTATGTCAGGTGGAAGGTAGAAGACAAGGAAATAAATAAGAGGCCTACTCTGTGCTGGGCACTGTACAAGAGTAGAACAGTCACAGCTTCCAATTCATGAACATTTGGGGGATATAGATTTATGGAGAACTTTCCCATGAGATAGGCAGTTAAAGGATAAGTGACCCATTTTATGAATGAGGAAACTCAGGCTTAGAGAGTCTATATGACTTGGCCATGACCATACAGCCAATAAGTGATAGAGGACCACCATACCTGAGCTCTTTCCTTTCTTTTTTCAACAAGTCAAGGTAGAAATAGAGTGACCTACCAGGGCAGTAGGAGACTTCTCTATCCTTTCTCAGAATCTGACAAGTCGGGCAGGAAATAGGACCAGGGTTCAGGTTGGGGACCATTCCCACCAGTGAAATGGAGCCAAGCAATTATCCAGATCTTGAGGCCCTGAAACATTACTCCTCAAGACATGATGTGATACACTGGATGGGATTAAATCTGAGCTCTACCACTGACAAACTATATGACCTTGGGCAAGTCACTTAACTAGGCTTTGATTTCCTCATTTGTAAACTGAAGCAGTTGACTCTTAAGGTGCTTTCTTGTTCTAAATCTATGATCCTATAAGCCACAGGGCAGCTAGGTGGCTCAGTGGATAGAGCGCTGGGTCTAGAGTCAGAAAGTCCTAAGTTCAAATCCAGCCTCAGACATGTAACAGCTGTGTGTCCCTGGGTATGTCATTCAACCGTGTTTGCATCAATTTCCTCATCTGCAAAATGAACTGGAGACGGGAACAACAAACCACTTCAATATTTTTGTCAGGAAGAGTCAGACACACTGAAATTACTGAACTAGACACCCTCACACTGTCTTACTATCTCGTATGACCTAAGCCAAGTCACCTCACCTGTCTGTGCCTCAGTCTCCTCATCTATAAAACAAGAGAGTTGAACTAGATGGTATCTAAGGTCCCTTCTAGGGTCTATGATGCTATGAGAGGAGGTCTCCATCCAATATTTTTATCAATGACTTTGATGAAGTCAGAGACTGCGTGCATGCCCACCTCTTATTGACACAAAGTGGTCAAGGATAGCTAATGCATCGTATGACAGAGCCAGCGTCCAAAAGGATACAGAGATGAAGACTGAGACAACATGAGCAAGAGGAAATTTAGCCAACAGAAGCATACCATTGAAAAACAAAACGGCCAAGCACAAAATGGAGGAGACATAGCTAGAGAGCAGGTCATGGAAAAAAAAATAACTAGTAATTTCCCCTTTTTTGCCACATTCTTCACATTCATTTTTCAATTAATTTTATTTCATTTATTAAGCACTTATGACTGGTGTGTTTCTGTTGACTTTAAGTTTGATGGGTCAACAGGATGACAGCAGCTACAAATGCAAATGAACGGAGAAACCGAGTGCTGCACCATCCACCCATCCTGGGTTTTGTAGTCCAGGTTAAACAGCCTCCGGACTTTACACTTCCCAAACCTGCTCTTAGCTCCCTCTGTGGCACCCACACTCAGCTTTTCCTGCTAAGACCCGAGAATGTGGTCACAGCTTGTCTCTGACTGGGGATGATAAAACCATCCCTTCGGGTTGAGTGTTGATAAAGGCACAAATGAGCCGGCGAAAGTGGCATAAGTAGCAGGAGCGACGCTGGCTGGGAGACAATAACAATAATTTATATTTCTGTAACACCTTCCTGTCTGCCGGGGCTTGGCAGATTTTACAGCTGTGACTCATCTGGGCTACTGGAGTGTCAGCCACATACAGCATTCTCAGCAGGAAGGAAAGAAAAACAGCCTCTTTGGTTATGGGCAAAGTGTGCCAGGCCACCTCGGTTCCGCTGAGTTAGTGAATGTGCCATTCAAGGTTCCATCAGCCAGAACACAATGAACATTCAGAGCCTGGCCTTCCATTGTCATGGGTAGGCTGGCCCGGCGATGAGCTCATGGTTTTACAATAATATAGCTGGTGGACAGGATCCAGTCTTGGAACAATGACCTAATTTTGGCTGGTAACGAAAGGGCTGGTTTGCCTAGAATAGAAAGGGCACAATGATTTTTTAAAACATATTTTATTTTTTCTCCCAATTACATGTTAAAACAATTTTTTTTAACATTTGATGTTTTTTTTTTAAAGTTTTGAGTTCCAAATTCTATCCCTCCCTCCTCCTCCCTGAGACAGTAAGCAATCAGATATAGGTTAGACATGTACAATCATGTAAAACATTTCCATGTTAGTCATTTTGTACAAGAAGACTCAAATAAAAGAAAAAGAGTGAAAGAGAGAAAGTGAAAAATAGCATGCTTCAGTCTGTATTCAGACAATATCAGTTCTTTCTCTGGAGGCGGATAGCATGCTTTATCATGAGTCCTTTGGGATTTTCTGGGATGATTGTATTTCTGAGAATAGGGAAGTCATTCACAATTCTTCATCAGACAATGTTGCTATTACCATGTGCAATGTTCTCCTGGTTCTGCTTGCTTCACTTTGCATCAATTCATGTAAGTCTTTCCAGGTGTTTCTGAAATCATCCTGCTTGTCATTTCTTATAGCACAATAATATTCCATTAAATCATATACCATAGCTCGTTTAGCCATTCCCCAATTGATGGGCATCCCTTTGATGTCCAATTCCTAGCCACCACAAAAAGAACTGCTAGAAATATTTTTGTACAAATAGGTCCTTTCAGAAGAAGCACAACATTAAAGGCACAAGGGGGAGCGATTAGCAGGGTAGCCCAAAAAGGGGAAATTCCAAGAGAATGGAGAGGCTACCCCAATGAGGGGGACTAGGAAGACATTATATGCCAGCTCTCTCATCTCTATGAAATCTTTCCTGAGAGAAACATGTATGCATCAAAGGTGTTCATGATGAAGACATGAGAATGGAAAGGCAAGCTGTCGAGAACATCCCTTGTAGCAGACCTCGTGTTTGGTCACGCAAGGGCCTGAGAGGCCTCAGGGATCTGAGATCTGCCCTGTTCCCTTGACTGTTCACAAGAAAGTGTTTGATGTGGTCCAGCAAAAGTCGGGGTTAAAAAGCCTTAGCAAAGTGCCTCAAACCACCTTCGTGACCTTGGGCAAATAATGTAACCTTGCTGGGTCTTAGTTTCCTAATCCGACTTTAAATGAAGGCATTAGATTAGGTGGCCTCTAACGTCTTTTCCAGCTCACTCATTCTCTCTCTCTCTCTCTCTCTCTCTCTCTCTCTCTCTCTCTCTCTCTCTCTCTCTCTCTCTCTCTCTCCATAAACACACACACACACATACATCTCCATACAAGAGTCCTTGATTTCAAAACCATCTTTGGTTTGGATCCTACTTATAGAAATCAAAGAGATGATTTTACTTCACGGCATTTGAGAGAAACTAGAGAGATAAATTGATGTGCTTCTTGTCATAGAGATTATTCTGTTCAATTATATTCTGAGTATCAGATCTACTCCTAGATCCCTCCCACAGCCTTTCTGTATATAAGGTCCATTTTGTCTCCATTAAGATGCTGGGATTCTTATAATCTAGCCACTGCTCAGATTCTTAGAACCTAGCCATTGCTCAGAGTCTTAGAACCTAGCCACTGCTCAGAGTCTTAGAACCTAGCCACTGCTCAGAGTCTTAGAACCTAGCCACTGCTCAGAGTCTTAGAACCTAGCCACTGCTCAGATTCTTAAAATCTACCCAATAGCTTACTAATGTTCAGACTCCTTAAGAGTCTGCCCAATATGATGGATGTTCTAATAAACCTTGTCTTTGGCTGAAAAAAAAATATATTCTGAGTATCAATACCCAGCATTCAATAAGTGTTTATTAAGAGCCACATTTATTAATGTGCCAGGCTCTATGTCAGGTGCTGGGGATACCAAAAAACACAGACAAAACAGTTCCTGTCCTCAAGGGGCTTACATTCTGTCAAGGAAAACAAGATATATACATATAAAGAAAAATAAAATAATTTCCAAGGAAATGTTGGAAGCCTGGAGGGGGGGGGGGTCAGGAAAAGTGATGTTTGAACTAGTTTAGACAGGGAATATAGGGACTCTGCAAGATGGAACTGAGAAGGGAGCATATTCCAGGCCCAGGAAACAGCCATGTCCCGCATAGGTAGGAGATGGAATGCCGCGTCCAAGGAACAGGTCGTAGGCCATTCTGGCTGGTTCATAGAGTACATGAATGGGAATAATTCATGCTAAGCCTGGAAAGGAAAGGGGGAGCCCCACTGAAAAGGATTTTAAATGCCAAGCAAAGGCATTTATAGACAACTAGATGGCACAACGGACAGAGAGCTGAACCTAGAGTCAGGAAAACTTGAATTCAAATCCACCTTCAGACACTTCATGGAGGTGTGACTCTAAGCACGTTACTGTTTGCCTCAGTTTCCTCATCCATAAAATGGGGATAATAATAGCACCTACCTGGCAGGATTGTTGTGAGGATCAAATGAGACAATAAAGCGCTTACTATGGTGGCTGGCACGTAGCGGGCGCTTAATAAATGTGTTTTTCTTTCCTTCCTTTATCCAAAAAGCATGAGGGAGCCATTACAGAATTTGAGCAGGAGAGTAATGTGGTCAGAGCTGTGCTTAACCAGTATTACTGGCAGCTGCGTGGAGGGGGGACTGGAGAGGGGAGAACAATTAGGAGAAGATCCCAGTAGTTCAGGCAATTTGTGATGAGGGGCATGAAGAGGTGAGACCTATGGTCTCTAAATGATCCGTTTAGAACCAGAAGAAACTTTACAAGTCATTGAGCCCAACCCCTTCAATTTACAGATGAAGAAACTGAGGCTCAAAGACGTTAAATGACTTAAGCAATTAGTAAATAAATGTCTGAGGCAGGATTTGAACCCAGGTCTTCCTAATTCCAAGTCCAGCATTCTTATCCACTACACCGGGCTGTACTGACCAGTCATGAAGAAGGTTCTGCAGACAATCCAGATGGAAGAAGGACTGTCTGCACACCATGAGGATCTCCAGAAGCTCCTAGTTATGGATTATATGTATTGCACTGAGCTCCTCCTCCTCCAGGGCTTCCTCAGTGAGATCCATAATCATAACAATGCATACATTGATAACCAAGTGGATAGGGAATATACATTGTTCAGGGTAAGACAGCACCTGAGGCTGCCCTCATAAGTAGGTCCCCAGGAAGATGCCCAGGTTCAAGATTCTTTGCTCAGCGTCCTCTTAAAAGCATAGCTCATAAGCCCCGACCAATGCGTTCAGCCTCATTAGTCCAAAAGACACATTAGTTCAATGAGAAAGACAGCTAGTCAAACAACATAGCAAACTGAGTGACAGAAAAGATTCACAAATGGGGCATACTCTTTCCACAATACAAGTAGGAAAGGGCACACATGTAAAGAACATACATGACTGGGAAATACACATGGAAAACATACATTGTGAAAGGTATCCACAGAAACCCACATGGCAAGGGCACATAGTTTCTCTCTGGCAGATGTCAAATTCCACTGACTGAACTGGAAGAGAAATCATCTCAAGGATATCTATAACCAGATAGCTAGAATCCAAACCAAAGATGGCTTTGAAATGTCTTCAGAAGCAACTGTGTAACCTCTGTAGACAGCTGAGCATGAGTGAAATGTGTCCACTGAAGAAGACGCCTGAAAAAGGATAGGTCCAAGTGATCTGCTCCCACCCACATGGTCTTTCTATTAGGAGCATAGGAAAGAGTCAGGTGACTTGAATTCCTAGCTCTGCCAAGGACATTGGGTCAGACTTGGGACAAATTACTTTTGCCTCCCCGATCCATTTTTGTATTCCTTATCCAGGTAATCCGACAGAGTCCAATTTAGGGAATGACAAAAAGAACAGAGGGTGGAGTATGTTCACCAGCAACTGAACTTGATGTCTCATGCTACTGTTGGTGATACAGAAGAAAAAAAACAAAAGAGAAAGGGAAAGAGAGAGGGGGAAAGGGAGGCAGAGAGACTGAGAGTCAGACAGAGACAAAGAGAAGAGAGAGAGAGTGAGACAGAGAAAGAGAGAGACAGAGAGAGAGAGTTAGAGAGGAGAGAGAGAGAGAGAAAGAGAGAGAGAGAGAGAGAGAGAGAGAGAGAGAGAGAGAGAGAGAAAGAGAGACAGAGAGAGACTCTCCTTAAGAAATGGCATGATAACTTTCAGGGCTTGTAATTTTTTGACTATAAACCCAAAGTTTGTGCCCCAGCTCAATCAGCCATTAGATCATGCATGCATGCATTCATTCAAGAAGCATTTAGTCTGCACCACTTTGTACCAGGCACACACTCTATGTTCCAAGCCATCTGGCCTCCTTTCTATTCTCCACACATGACATCCCATGCCCCATCTGCCTTCCTTCGTGCAGGCTGGCACCACGTCTGGAATCACCTACATCTCAAAGCATCCTTCGTCTCTCCTCACCTCCATCTTGTAGACTCCTTGACTTCCCTCTAAGCACAGCTCAGGTACCACTCCCTGATCTACCCAGTAATTAGCATTCCCTCCCTACTGAGATTACGTAGTCTTTACTTCTGTGGTAGCTTCCTACCTAATAGAATACAAGCTTCCTGAAGATGAGGAATGTTGGAGGGGGAGTGGTGTTAATTTTTAATCCCTAACCATCAGCACAGTACCTAACTTGTAAGTGCCTAACAAATATTTGTGAAATTGATTAGGAAATATAGCAAGCTGGTATACACTATGATATTATAGACATGGCAGTAGGGATTGGACCTTGTGCTTTCATAGAAATAGGGAACTTTCAGATGAGAAATCCCCCCTACAAGAGTCAGCTGGGTGGTAGAGTGGATACTGAATTGGGAGTCAGAAAAACCTGAGTTCAAATCCTGCTGTAGATGTTTACTAAGCTGTGTGACCCTGGGCAAGTCATGTTGTCTTTTCAGTCCCAGTTTCTTCAACTATAAAATGGTGCTAATAAAAGCATCTATCTCACAAGGTTATTATGAAGATCAAACATGTAGAGAGTTTCACAAACCTTAAAGTACTATATAAATGCTAGCTATCAGCATTTTCATTATTACTACCAATGCAGGTCTTCACTTTCTCGGTCATTTATTGTCTTAGAGGATTAACTTGGAGAGATCAAGTTACTTATCCAAGGTAACACAGCCAATATGTGTCAGAAGTGGACTTTGAAATGACTGGCTCCTCGCTACCCTTTTAATAACTAGGAAACACCTGGCTAAATGAGGAAGCAGAAAATGCAACATCTTTGAATGGAAAGTTTTAATGAAGAAGGAGCCCAGATAAACTAGAAAAAGTGGAAGCAATGGAATTGGCCAAGGGAATCATAGATTTAGAGATGAAAGGGACCTGAGAATTAGCTCAGCATTTTACAGATAAGGAAACTGAGGCCTGGGGACATTAAGTGACTTGCCCAGGGTCAGACTGCCAGTAAGTGATGGACGTAAGATTCCAGTCCAGTTCTTACTAACTACACTGCCTGAGGAAGAATCTGAGACATCAGAAGTCAAAGAAAGAGTCCAGGGAAGGAAGAGTTAATGAAGTATCTCAGAGACAACAGGGCTGATGGAGATAAAATGAAATCCAACAGGAGGGAAAGAGAAAAGTCATCTGAGGAGAGGAAAATGGTGATCAAAGGAACCATAGTCACACAGTTGATGAAGGAATAAATTACAAGGTGTTAATAATAATAGTTAACATTTATATGCGGCTTTTTAGTTTACAATGCATTTTCCACACTATCTCATTTTGTCCTCGCACCAACCCCGTGAGGTTGGTACAACAGGTAGCATTGTCCCCATTTTGCAGGTGAGGAAATCTTCTCAGAGAAGTAAGTTGACCTGTCCAAGGTCACATAGCTCATAAGGGCTGAGGTGAGATTTCGAGCAAGACTGTCTGACTCCATATCTAAGTGGTCTTCCATTAAGAGCACAGCTTCTACCTACAGGTAAGAAGAAAGCCAGGGATCAGAAGCATTTCTCTTATTTTTTCTTTTTACAATTTTGCAGAGAGACATCTGTAGATTGTGAATAGGCTGCAACATCTTTTAAAAAAATAATTTCTTGAGGAAAACAGGGTGTAGGATTTTATCTAAAAGATGTAGGATCAAAAATGGTGATGGTACCATCATGGAGTGAGAATAAGGTCTGACCAATAAAGAGCCCATGTGCATCAAGAGTGCAGCACAGGGAAACTCCCACAAGAGCAGAGGGCAGGAAGGATCGCAATCTACACTGTTGGAGGGAATGGCATCCTCCCCTTGATGAGATTATAGATCCATCTGATAAGAACTGAAGCATGTAGAGGTGAGAGGAATTTCTGAAAATGTTTTGGTGAGAGAGAGAGACAGAGACAGAGAGAGAGACAGAGAGACAGAAACACACATACACACACACACAGAGAGAGAGAGAGAGAGAGAGAGAGCAGAAACCCAAATGAGAGAACACATATTTATTAAGTGCCTCCTGTGTACTAGGTATTGTGCTAAGCAATTCACAAATACCTCATTTGATCTTCACAACAGCCCTGGGTGGTATATGCTATCATTATCCCATTTTACATTTGAAGAAACTGAGGCAAACAGAAGTTAAATGACTTGCCCAAGATCACATAGTCTGAGGCTGGCTTCTGAGATTCCTTTCAGCTCTAAATCTACAATTTTATGACCTATCATTGCACAAGACACTGGAACACTCCCTTTTTTTTTCCTTTTTATTAAAAATCTATTTTGTGGATATTTTTTGAAAATGCCTACATTTCTCTAGCTATCCTTCCCCTCTCTCTACCCAGAGGGCAATCCCTTATAGCAAAAAGAATCATAAAAGAGGAAAATAAAGCGGCTAATTGAAACCAATCCACACATCAAAAACCTCTGGCGGTGTGCAGTGTTCCACATCCATAGCACCCTATCTCTGCAAAGAAGCAGGGGGAGGTACTTTCTCATTATCTCTGTTA
Organism: Phascolarctos cinereus; assembly: GCF_003287225.1. Classification (NCBI taxonomy): domain Eukaryota; kingdom Metazoa; phylum Chordata; class Mammalia; order Diprotodontia; family Phascolarctidae; genus Phascolarctos; species Phascolarctos cinereus. The sequence goes on along the minus strand of NW_027555514.1, from coordinate 274,582,321 downwards.
TAATTTCATGGCATTTGGTTTTGAGTTTGGGGTTGTTGTTCACTCCATTTACAGAACTGTTATAAATATCATATCCCTCGTTCTACTTAGCTAGCTGGTCAACAAACATTTATTAAGCTCCTACTAGGTACCAGGTACTGTACAAATGCTGAAAATACAAAGGTGAAAAACAAAACCCAAAAAAAGTTCCCTGCCCTCTAGGAGCTTACATTCTAAGGTGAGAGTCGACATCTATACAGAAGTTATATTTAGTGTAAATGAGAGGTGATCTGGGTGGTGGGGGAGGCACTAGCAGGTTGAGGGACTAAGAAAGGCTTTCTGCAGAAGGTGGGATTTGAGCAGAGGTTTGAGCCAGGAAGACAGTGAAGAAGGTGAACGAATCGGTTCATATAAGTTTTCCCAAGCTCCTCCACATGTATCATACCCTTTGTTCCTGAAACTACAATATTCCAGTGCATTTAGGTAGCACGGTCTGCTTAACCATTCCTCAGCCAGTGGACATCCGCTTTGTTTCCAGCTCTTTGTTCCTACTAAAAAGGCTGCCATAAATATTCTTACGTCTCTGGATCCTTTCTTTTGGCAATTGACCTCCTCGGGGTAGAAACCTAGCCTTCCAGTCTCTGGGTCCTAGGGAATGGAGCTCCGCTGATCTCTGCCAGAAAGTCCCACCTTCCTTACATTAACCACAGAATTAGGGATCATTGCCCATTCACTCCCCCCACCTTTTTTCACAAACCCTGGTTAACAACTTTCATGATTCACATAGTTCTTCCCTGCTAGGCCCCAGAGCCTTATCCATCTCCTGTCACAGCACAGGAATCCCTTCATGTGGCTTTTTGTGTGAGCTTTGGGGGCCAGTCCACCTTTGCTGAGTTCAGACAACCCTGGGCTGCTTTGGTGGTCAGGGGAAGAGGGTGAGAGCCTGGAGAATAATGACAAGGAACAGAGAGATGCTAAGATGGCAAGAGATTGGGCAATGATTCATCATTCCATTCATCAGGTCACCTCTAGGTCAAGGTAATTCTCCCAGAGATGGGGGGGGCAGGGGGCTTGTCCTCAGGGGAGTGCTTCTGATCCCTTCTTCTCTATCCCCTTTATTGGAAGGGCCTTTTGAAAGGTCCTTCGTTGGCCTGCAATATCTGTCCCATTTGCAAGGAAGCCAGGTCAGCTAGCCAGGAAGCTGGCTACTCTGGACTTCTAAGAATGTGTGTCTTGGACTTTCATCTCCGGGCAGACATCTGAGCTCCAACTGTGCTCAGATTTTAATTTCAGGCCCCCGAGGCTGCACAGCTCTGGGATAGTTACACTTAAGAGCATTCAATCATTAAGTAGTTTTCAAAATTACACAGGAAGACCCACTGGGACATGGTAATTGGGATAGAGTGGGAAGACCCACCAGGCCACGGTAAGTGGGCAACACCCATGAAACCAAACCAAAAAATGTCAATAAAAACTTATTTTAAAAGTTAGTTTTCCAAGATAACTAAGCTTCCAAACACTCATTTAGTCATGGGCAAATTTGCCTTTGACTTTAGCCAGCCCCATTTCTGTGCCCTGCCCCCTCAAGCTAAGGCTGGTCTATATCCACAAAGAGACTGGAAGCAATCAATCAAAAAAACACTTTTGCCTGAAACTGGTGTACTTGCCACCCCCTGAACACATTGCCCATTTTCCAGCCACCATGTCTTTGCATGGTACAATTTCTGGTACTTGGAGTGCACGATCCCAATACAATGGCAGACGCCCACTGACATTCTATTTGGTCTTCAAGGTCACCTCCCGCAGAGGGTCTTTTCCCATCCTCCCCTGCAGTCATGAGTGCTTTCCCACCCCTGAATCACTCTGCGTTTACTTTACTGCGATTGTTTAAATATAGTATTGGACCGAGAACTGGCCACAGGATCAAGAAGATCTGACACATGCTGTCTGGGTGTCCCTGGGCAAGTCACCTCAAAATACCCTAAGCAGTTCTCTAAGATTGTAAAGTACAAAGAAGTTTCCAATCTGCACTGGAAGAGGGACATCCTTCACCTGGGAGTTCCCTACACTGGTGAAATCACAAGTCCAATCCCCATCATCTACTGCGTATTTACTTCTCTGTTCACATGTTATCCCCACCCTCAAACACTCCTAAAATGTAGGGGCCATTTTCATTTTTGTCTTTGTAATACCTAGAGCAAGACTTGATATACAGTTGGTGCTCAATAAATGCTTCTTGATCAGCAGATGAGAAAAAGCTAGGAAAGTTGTGGGACATGAACACAATGAAATGTTACTGGGCTTTAAGAAAGGATGAGCATGATGACTCAGAGAAGCACAGGAAGATTTCTATGAACTGATGCACAGCAACTCAAGCAGAGCCAAGAAGATAATACACACAGTGACTAGGACAGAGTAACTGGAAAGAATCACCATCAAACAAATGAAACTAATTGCTGTGAAATTATTAGGCCAAGCCTTGCCTGGAGAAGAGATGGGAGAAGGCTCCTCCCTCTACTTCTTTGTAAAGGTGTGGGTGTGGAACTCTGCATGCAACATTAAACTCTTTTCAACATGTTGGCTTTTTTTTCTTCCACTTGTAAAAAAATTCTTTACTATAAGAGAAGGCTTGTTAGGAGGTAACAGGGGGAAGGATAAGGGCAGCTAGGTGGCACCATGGTGCATAGAGTGCCAAATCTTCCTAAGTTCAAATCTGGCCTCAGACACTTACTAGCTGTGTGACCCTGGGCAAGTCACCTAACCCTATTTGCCTCAGTTTCCTCCTCTGTCAAATGAGCTGGAGAAGGGAATGGCAAACAACTCCAGTATCTCTGCCAAGAAAACCCCAAGTGGGGTCATGATGAGTTGGACATGACTGAACAACAAAAATGGAAAATATAGGTGATATAAAAACAAAAATTAAAACAAAACATTATTTAAAAATTTAAAAAAAAGAAATATTTGTTGAATTATAGAACTGCAAGAGGGAAATTGAGCATTTTCTCAGTGGCTTGGATAGTAATCTACATCTTTCCATGAGGAAGGAGAAGCAATTACCCCACTGCTGGCAGAAATTTCTGCCCTGTTCCTTGGAACCATGGATATTTTCCCTGATTGTTTTGTCTAAGAACATCTTTAATTTTTCCAAGCCAGTAGGGTGCTCCTAGGAACACTGAAGTATGAGTTGATTAATGAGTAACCGAGGCTGCAGCTCTGTGCCTTTCCCCTGGAAAGGCAAGGATAGGACCTGGTCCATCAGTGAGAAGTTCACAGCTGTGGTTAGGGGCTGATGACTTCACCCAAGAACCATTCTACATCCATTTTCACCAAGCATTCAGAAGCCTTCAAGGGAGTCAGCATTCACTCTGACAGGGAAATCACAGGTGAGAAATCAGGCACGAGAGAACCCTGTTCTAACCCAGCTTGGTGTGAACCACAGTCAGAGAGAGCTGGGCGGAAACCAAATTCCCCAGAATGTCACAACTCCACACCAGAACAGCTCAACACCACAAGGTTCATCTACAAAGCAGGTGTTGGGTGATTCTCCCTGTCCCACCCCAGCATTCCCCTCGCAAAAGGGTCCAGCTGAATACACAGAGAGAAGTCATCCTCATCTCCAAAACCCCCTCCAGCTGTAAAATCTCATGATTCTATGATCTCCATGGAGAAGATTTCAGCTCTCCCGGACTCCAAGCGGCAAATAAAATTCTAGTCTTCACTGGTTCAGAGAGTGTCCACCCTGAGGTATTAAGCATGAGCCCCAGTTACCCATAACACCCACATTCTCAAGGGCTGCTTGAGACAGATTAAAATGTAACTGGGAAATATGAACAAAATAAGCAAAAATACAAATATAATAAATAAAAATATAAAATATACAAAAACACAAAAAAGTAAAATACAATAAAACTAGATAATATTACATTTTAAAATAGTTACTATGCAGCCCACAGGGATCCTTGTGTATGGTTTTAGTGGCCACCATATTTATCTATTTATTTAATTGAAGATCAGTGAAATCATGGGGCTGGTTTAAAACACGCAAACACAAGCGCACGCAAACATACACCACACACGCAAACACACACGCATACAACTTGAACTCGCAGAGTTGTGAGATAATGTATGTAAAGTGTTCTGTGAGCTTTAAAGCATTATATATGTGTCAGTTATTATGAGAATCAGAGAACATCATACTGTAGTGGGTAGGTCACAGGACTTGGAGTCAGGAAAAACTAGGATTCAAATCCCACCTTAAACATTTAATGGCTGTGTAACCATGAGCAGGTCATTTAACTTCTCTTGTCTCAGTTTCCTCTTCTGGATCCTGAGGTTGACCTAGATAACTTCTGAGGTTCCTCCCCCTTCTAAACCCCAGGATCTTGGCAGATCTACTCTCCTTGCAGCTGCAGGAGAATTATAGGGGAATAGCCATCCCCCAGCCCTGCCCTTTTATTTTAGGGAAAGTTGTGTTAGAAAAATGAGTATCAGTGGTACAGCTGTCCGTGGGGTTTTCCCTCCTTATAGAATGGTTCACAAAATGCTTTAAATGTCATCGCAATAGTTCTTCCTTCACAAAACTGATGAGGTTTCAAAGGCATTCATCAAAGGGGTATAATGGAAGATGTGTCATTTGCTAGAGGGGTTACTGGGAGATGATGTCACGAGATGGTCTCCTGAGGGATGTGGGTCAGGGGGATCCCTGGGGATGGATATGGCAGCAAAAGAATATCATGTATGACTGAAGAGAGAAGAATACCCACCCACCACCTCCTGGCCCTGGGGCTACCTGGTCAGTACCTTGGTCCCCAGTGACACAGCTGACTAAAGGAGTTGGAGCATTTCTGTTTCTCTAAGCTGAGAATGTTCACGGTGTCCGTCACTGACTAAAGAATCAACTTGTGCAAGTAGGGACTTGCTGGGTATAGACGGGGAACCTCAGAGACCACCTAGTCCAGTCTCTACTAATTGGTCTTCCTGTCTCATCTCCGCTCAATCTTCCACACAATTATCAGTTAATATTCACAAAGCATAGGACTAGTGATGGTCACTCCCTTGCTTGAGAAGGTTGGGTGGCTCCCTATGCCTCTAAGATAAAATACACAATCCTCTGCTGAACTCTGAAAGCCCTTCCCCACTGGGGCCCAGCCAAGCTTTCCAGGCTTATGGTGATCGACTCCAACTGTAAGTGGGGTGTGCCAGAGATCAAACTGGCCTCTCCAGAGCCAGCTGTGAACTTTCAGTGTGAACATTTGCACCTTGGAAATTGGGGAATGCTACAAATCAGAGTGTGACTTACTGTTTTCTTGATTCTTTCTAGACTAAAAATGTTAACAATGTGTATTAAACTTGAAAGTGTTTTACATACACACACACACACACACACACACACACACACACACACACATTTTTCTTTCTGGGCAGCCAGTTGCTAAACATTCACCGGGACACCACTGGCTAAGGTCAGGCCAAACCAGCTTGCTCAATATTCCCCACAAGTGACATTCTGTCTCCTGTCTTTGTTCTTGCCCTGGTCTCCTGCACCTGGAGCGCTCTCCCTCCTCAGCTCTGCCCCTTGGAGCCCTTCAAGGGGCCTTCAGAGCTAAGTCTAAGTGGCTGCTGTCCTTCTTTTAACACACCTTTCTAGCTCACAGTATGTCAGAGGGGGAGGGGACCTCCGGTGCCATCTTGTCTAAGCCCTTCATTCGACACATGAGACTTAGCCAAGAACACAAGTTGTGATGATGCAGAGGCAGGGGGCCAAAGTGGATGGGAAGCCAGTCTTGGAGACAGAAAGACCTGGGTTCAAGTCCTACCTCAGATACCTGTGGGTTGTTTGACCCTGGACAAGTCATTTAAACTCCCAGTGCTTTAAGCCACTGTCTAAGACTATGAGTTTAAGAGAATGCATCGGTCTGCATCTGAAAGTTGTCTATACAAATTAAATCATAAATATACCCTGTCCCCATATTTTACTGAGAAAGAGAGAGACAGACAGACACAAACATAGAGACAGAGAGACAGAGACAGAAAGAAACAGACAGACAGAGACAGAGAAGACAGAGAAGAAGAAAGGGATGAGAGAGAGAGAGAGAGAGAGAGAGAGAGAGAGAGAGAGAGAGAGAGAGAGAGAGAGAGAGAAGAGAGGGAGGGAGGGAGGGAGGGGGAGAGAGAGAGAAAGAGAGAGAGAGAGAGAGAGAGAGAGAGAGAGAGAGAGAGAGAGAGAGAGAAGAGAGGGAGGGAGGGAGGGAGGGAGAGGGAGAGAGAGTAAGAACATTTAGCTTTAGCATATCCCTTATGGTAAACTTATTAAAGTATGTTCAAGAGTCACACAGGATAAACAGACTTAGATACATTGCTACCTCTATCACTGCAAGGAACATGGAACTCTATGAAATCTTGGCTCCATCTGAGCACATCTTCCATTGACTTCTTTATCAATGCTTGACTTTCCTATGGTAGGATGTACATTCCTGGAGGGCAGGGAATGGGTCATTTTTGTCATTTTTGTCAGTTTCTATGGAGCACCTGGTACAGTGACTGGAACACATTAGATGTTCAGTTCAATTGACTCTTATGTGACTAAAAAGGTCCTTGAATTGAATCTTGACTTTCTGAGCTGATTTCTTAAAAATTCTGCCAGCCCAGCTCATTCTACCCAATGCAGACCACCTAGTGCCTTGGCATGATGGGAATTTCCCCCAGCATTTCTGGTTGGAAATAGTCCAATGTTGAAGAATGTGGGAGAGAGATGTCAGTGTATGTGTCTTTATAGCCAAGGAAAACGGAAAGAAGAGATAAGAGGGACAAAGAGCTGTAGCAACTTCTCCTGAACTGGCAGCTCTGTGGCTTAGGATTAGTCCCAACCCTTCAACCCCTCCCCATCCCACGCCATCACCCTGACCAAGAAAGAAAGGGGGAGGTGAAGGAGGTAAAGATGAAAGAATCAAAGGAAGGAAGAATAGAAGGGAGAGAGAGAGAGAAAAAAATGAAGGAGAGCAGAACAAGGGGAAGAAAGGAGGAGGGGGGAAGGGAGACGGAGAGGGAGAGGGAGAAGGAGAGGGAGAGAGGGAGAAAGAGAGAGAGAGGGAGGGACAGAGAGACAGAGAGGGAGAGACAGAGGGAGAGGGAAAGGGAGGGAGAGGGAGAGGGAGGGAGAGAGAGAGTGAGGTCAGTTATTATCCTGTGTACCTGTCAACATGGGAAAGCTTTGCACAGTGTCATTTAATGGATGCTTGAGGATGGTAGGGATTTGCAAAATTCCTCAATTCTAGAATCACTAAGGAACTTGGAACTTGAAGGGACTCCAAATTAACAAACAAATAAACAAATGAATAAGTGAATAGATAAATGGATGAATAAGTGAGTGAATGAATGAATGAATAAACAAATGGAGAGATAGAAAAATAAACAAATGAAAGAATGAACAGATGAATGGATGGATAGATAAATAAGCCTTCTTCCCAACCTCCCAATTCCCTCCTAACTGCACGTTCTCTTTGCTGCTTTCTTTGCTGTGTGTTCAGGAAAAGTCAACTGGTCCACTCCCCCTTTTGTTTCCATGACATAAACCGTCTAAGAATGTGTGGTTGCTTGAGCGCGGCAGTGTCAGACCGTCAGCATGAAGCCTGGGCCTCAGCACGTCTCATGACGTCAGTGCACCAGCACATGCAGCCCCAGACACCACAGACAAGGGCTTATTAGCAGTCCAGGGCAAGAACGAGTGAAATAATGAAGGGGTTGGCCTAGATGACCTTCAAAACCCCTTTCAGCTCTAACTCTGAGATGCCAGCATGGTACCTGGCACACAGTAGGAGCTTAATAAATGCTTTTGGATTGATTGACTGTATGAACTTCTGTGGACCTCAGTTTCTTCCTTTGTAAGTGAGGGGGTTGGATGAGGTGATCTCTAGGATCTGTTCTGTCTTTAAATCAATCCTCCTGTGACCAAATCGTCAATTAGATGCCTTTCACCCCTAAATCTACAATGTTGTAGGTCTAATTCATTCAGCTACAAAATGAATGATTCCCTCTAGCTCTACAGATATGATCCCAGGATCATTTCTAGCTTAAGGGGCAGAGACAAGGGAAGGTGATGTCATTGTATCCCCATTGCCTTGTATACAACAGGTGCTTAATAAATGCTTCTTGGATTTAGTCAAACGGAATTGGGTTGGATCAAATTGAATTAAATTGATTCTGAAATGAATGAGGAGGTAGCATGTGAATCAGACTACTACAGAAAGGGTGGGAGGTTAACAGTTAAAGGTAGATGAGAAGACAATCCAGGCTGAGGCAATAGCTTGAGTAAGGATACCAAGGCGAGGCATATTTGAGGGGCAAGGATTTGGAATATGGAACACATGAGGAGATAAGTCCAGAAAGACAGGTTGGAGCCAAATCTCAGAGGGCCTCAAATGGCGAGTTAAGGAGTTTGGATTTTCATCAGTTGGCAGCCCCTGAAGTTTTTGCGATGCTTGAGCCTTCTACCAAATCCTATTCAAAATGTGCCTTCCACTTACTTATATGTTTACTGGCAACAATGATCGAGTAGATCTTTGAAGGGAAGAAGAGAGAGAGAAGACCTCTTCAGTTGAATATAGAATTTTATAACAACACGGCAACTGGGACTTTGGGCGGTATGCAGGATAGAGGAGAGGAAAGAAGCTTGAACTAAGGATCAGAAAACCTGGCGCCATCACAGATCAGCTTTGTGACCTTCCACCTCCCTCAGCCTTATTTTCTCCATTTGTAAAATGAGGGACGTCACAACTCTCTTCATCGCTAATAAATTGTCTCACATCTATCATTTCTTTTGGTCTGGTCATGAGGAGCTGCCCCAAACAAGGACAGTTCTCCAGCAAACCCAGAAGGCTTCAGGGAGAAACATGCTCAGTGTCTGTGATGTGAAAGGGGGATGTGACTTATTCTGCTTGGTCCCAGGAGGCAGAACCCACCTCAGTGTGCTTCAAAGACAGATTTAGGGTCAATGGATGATGAAAATTCCCAGATGATAAGAGCAGCCCACACGTATAATGGGCTGCCTCTTTCTTCCGGTCAGTGAATGAATTCAAGCATTGGCTTGACACCCACTCATCACATGTGTTGCAGCGGAGATTCCTGATAAATCGGACTGGCTGGCTACTCGCTAGCATGGTTCCTTCCAACTCTGAGGTTCTCTGACTCCCTCGTTTAGTAGCTAGAACAGACACTCTTCTATCAACCACTCTAATTCAGAGGCGCCATGTTCTCATGCAAGAGCATTGGATTTGGAGACAGGATGTGGGTTGGGATCAAGATTCTGCCTGACTTTGGACATCAACCAATCAATAAGCATTTACTGAGTGCCTGCTGTGTGCCAAACACTGTGACAGGTACTGGGTAGACAAAGGCTGCCTCAGTCTCTTCATCTGTGAAATGAGATGGAGAAGGAAATGGCAAACCACTCCAAGTGTCTTTGCCAAGAAAACCCCAGATGGGGTCACAAAGAGTCAGCTGCGACTGAAAAATGACTGAACAACAAAGACAAAGATAAAAAGCAAATAGTGTCTGCCCTCAAGAAGCTTATGTTCCATTTAGGTTACCATTCTTTCTTTCCTTCTTTCCTTCGTTTATTCAGCAAGCATTTATGAAGCACCTACTACATGCCAGGCACTGTGATAGGCACTGAGTGGACAAAGACAAAAATGAAATAGTGCCTGCCCTCAAGAAGTTTACATTCTATTGAAATTATCCTTCCTTCCTTCCTTCTGTCCTTCCTTCTTTCCTCCTTTCTTTCTTCCTTCCTCCCTCCATTCCTCCTTCCTTCCTTCTTTCCTTTCTTCCTTCCTCCCTTCCTTCCTTCCTTCTTTCCTTCTTTCCTTCTGTCCTTCCTTCTTTCCTCCTTTCTTTCTTCCTCCCTTCTTCCTTCCTTCCTCCCTCCTTCCTTCCTTCTTTCCTTCCTTCTTTCCTCCTTTCTTTCTTCCTCCCTTCTTCCTTCCTTCCTCCCTCCTTCCTTCCTTCTGTCCTTCCTTCTTTCCTCCTTTCTTACTTCCTTCTTCCTTCCTCCTTCCCTCCCTCTTTCTTTCCTTATTCTCTCCCTTCTTCCTTCCTCCAACAAACATTTATTAAGCACCTGCTATGTGCTAAACACTGGTTAGATAAAAACAAAAATGAAATACTGCCTGCCCTCATGGAGCTTCTATTCTAACAAGGTTTTTGTTAAGGATTTACTCTGTACCAGGTAGTGCTGGGTGTTGGAGAAACAGTCAAAAACAAAATAGTCCCTGTCCTCAAAGAGTTTACATTCTATCACATCCCCTCTTAGTTTCCTTCTCTGTAAAATGAGTCAATCAGTCAATAACCATTTATTAAGCGCCAGAAAGTGCACCAAGTGCTGGAGATTTAAAAAAAAAAGGCAAAAGGTACTTCCTATTCTCAAGACACTTACAGTCTAACTGGGGAGATAAGAAGCAAACAGCTATTCACAAATAAACTAAACCAATTAAACTCAATGCTTGCTAAGACCCCTTCTAGCACTGATCTTATGTTAACTGGAAAAGGAGGCAAACAGGCTTAATTTCTACATCCTTCCCCCGCCCCCCCCCCAGCCGCCCCCTTTCCCTGCCATGCTGGTAATTTGAAAATAAAAACTCTGAGTTATTTTTCATAAGTTAGAACAATAGCTCTTGGATCTGCTGGCCCAGGGGCCTGACAGGGGATTGGCAAGAACCAGTCTACCGCAGACCTTGCCAGTGTCTGTGCACATACTTCTAAGAATAACTCAGTGTCCAAGAATTCCGCCTGCTATATCAGAAGCCGAGGCCAGTCGACAGCTGTTTTGAATTAAGAGTGAGCTGAATGGTATTCCATTTTACTCGAGCTGGACCAATATTAGTTCTGCTCTCTCTCCTTTATTCCTCTCCAAAGAGTTGCCATTCACCAGACAGCTAGTTACAGTCTTCACCAAACAACCTCTCCAGTTCAAGTCACCAGCACTGGGTCAGCCCAAAGTCAATAAGTTAGTGGTATTTGCCTTCCCTGTCATTATCACCATCATCATCATCATCATCATCATCATTATCATCATCATTCCTGGAGTTAGAAGAAAAGATGGCAGTCATCAAGTTCCTGGGGTCAAATCCTGCCAGTGTAAGTCAGTCAACAAATATTTATTAAGCACTTACTTACTTTGTGCCACGTACTGTGCTATCACTGAACTTCCTTGGGTCTCTGTTTCCTCATCTGTAAAATAAATGAAATGGACAAAACGGCTTCTGAGATCCCTTCCAACTCTGGACTTGGAGTAAGAAATACCTGAGTTCAAATCCTACTTCAGATACTTAATTAACTGTGTGACCTTTAACCTCTCTCAGTCTTAGTTTCTTTATCAGTAAGATGGGGATAATAATATCCCCCACCTACCAATAGTACTCACCAATAGCGTTGTTGTGAGAGTAAATTCTAGGTGGTAAAGTGGATCAAGTGTTGGACTTAAAATCAGGAAGACCCATCTTTGTGAGTTCAAATCCTGCCTCAGACACTTACTAGCTGTATGATCCTGGGTAAGTCACTTAACCCTGTTTGTCTCAGTTTCCTCTGATGTAAAATAAGCTGGAGAAGGAAATAGGAAATCCCTCCAGTATTTTTGCCAAGAAAACCCCAAATGGGGTCGTATGAAGAGTTGGTCTTGACTAAAAATGACTGAAGGGAAGAGAATCAAATGAGGTAATTGTGGGTAAAGCCTTTGAAGTACAAGATAAATGTTAGTTACTGTGACCCCAAGTCCACCCCCTCATTTTACAGAGTCCAAGCTTGGGGAAATAAAGTCATTCCCCCAAGGTCACATAGCTAGTAAGTGGTAAAGGCAGAGTCTTAACACAGATGGAACCTGGCTGTGTGACTGACCTTGGACAATCCTTTTAATCTATCTCAGGCTCAGTTTCCTCATCTGCAATAGAGAAGTGATACCAGTCTTGCTTTCACAACTGGACTTGTAAAGTCATAGGGATGATCCAATCAGATAAAGAGCATAGAGCTTTGTCACCAGAAAAGACCCCAGAAATGGGAACCATTGGAACATAATGCTCTGAGGAGTGAGAATAAGAAAAAACATTTAAAATAAGAAAGTAATTAAAAGCACCAGGAAGACAATTCAGACCTTTTTAGGGCATGGAAAGATGTCGGGGCGGTCACTTCACAAAAGGATGGAAGTTTTAGAATTGGAAGGGTCTTCAATGGCCATCTGGTTCAACACATACCAGAAAAAAAAATCCAACAAGTGGACAACTGGACTCTGTCTGCCAGCCTCCACTTAGGAGGAGGTAGCCTATTAAACTTTTGGAAAAGTCATCGTTAGGAAATATTTCCAGACAGTGTGTCTAAATTTCCCTCTTTACAATTTCCCCTATTGCTTCTGGTTTTGCCCTCTGGGACCTAGCAGAGCAAATCTAATCCTTTTTTCTATACGACAGTCAGTCAGTAACAAACATTTATTGAGCACTTACTGTATGCTTGCTGCATAATGTGCTAAGCACTAGGATACTAACAAAGGCAGAAACTTGGTCCTTTTCTTCAGGAGCCGCCGTTTTACAAAGGGAAACAGCCTGCAAAAAAGTTGTCATTCGTGGCAGCTAAGTGGCGTCATGGTGCACAGAGCACTGGTCCTGGTGTCACAGGGACCTGAGTTCAAATCAAACCTCAGACGCTTACTAGCTGTGTGACCCTGGACAAGTCACTTCACCCCAACTGCCTCCAAAAAATAAACAACAAAAGTCATTATTTCCTTCCCCCCACCTCCTTTAGTCTTTTCCAGCTTAAACAACGACAGTTCTTTCAATTCATCTTCGTTTGTCATAGACTCAATGCTCTTCACTGTTCTTGTTGTCCTCCTTGGGTCATACTTCAGTTATCATTGCACTTTCTAAACCATAGCACCCAGATTGGAACACAGTCCTCCAAATACAGTATGAACAGGGAAGAGTAGAGAGCCACTAAACACATCTCCCTGGGCCTCAGTTTCCTTATGTGTAAAATGAGAACCAGATGGTCACCAGGGTCTATTTCAGCTCTAAATTGTCTGATCCCATGAAAAGTGCTAAGGGGATGAGATAGACATTAAGTGTTATGGTGATTTATGGCAAGGGGAGGCTGGTGTGGACTGGAGTGGTCTAGTATCACGGAGGAAAGAGATGGGGCTGAAGCTAGGCCTTAAAGGACAGGAAGGATTCAAATAGTCAGAGAATGCACAGGAGGGCATCGGAGATGACAGAAGTGGTATGAGCAAAGGTCTAGTGGAGAGAATGTACACAGGGGAGTGGAACATTTTTGATGGGGAAATTTGGGGACAGACATTAGGTTTTAAATCAAATTGTAGAGAGCCTTGAATGATGTGCTAAGGAGTTTAGGTTTCATTCATTCATTCATCAAACATTTATTTTGGACTTGAAAGAAGTCCAATAACAACAACAATAATAATAATATCAATATTTGTGGTGGAGTTGAAAGAAACAGAAACTCTTTTGAGTGTTGTTAATGTTTTTTTTTTTCTTTCAGGGTCCTTGGAACACTTCTCCTAAGAGTACTTCATTGCTTGTCATGTTGAGGGGTACACGGCAAAGGTGGGCCAGACATGGAAAGAACCTCTCCCTTATTCTGATGGCCAGCTTACCTCTTCCCCATCCCATCCTCACAAATCTGACCTTGAGAACTTTATTTCCTGCTTCTAGCTACAAAGAGGCATGTCATGTGTCCTCTGTCTAAGTCTAGTGACCTTTTCTGAGATACCTCTCTTGCTGCCAGGTCACAAACTGGTTCATTCATGCTTCCTCTCTTGACGCTCCATTCCTGTCAGGGCTAAGCTCCCTTCAGAGAGACAGACAGCAAGAGGGGTTGGTACATGAATGTCCCTACCCATTAGTCTTTCTTGTCTCTACCCCAGGCCCTTCCCTCTCTGGTTACTGTCCTCACTCAAAGCCTAAGAGAACAGCACAGTGAGTCTCTCCATTTGTCGACAAGGGCCCGTGTTTAAATTCTGGATTTCCAAGCAAATATGTCAAAAGGATGACTGTCCTTCCTTCATTGAAGTGGGGCAGAACTTACAACAAAGTGGGGTCTCCATCTCCCTTCAACCTATCTCCTTCAATGTTTAGCCCACATCCCTGGCTACCATTTATCCAGATGGAATGCCAAGATTGTCCTTGCATTTGAGTGTAAGTCAAGAAGACCTGAATTCAAATCCCACATTTCACACTTACTAGCTATGTGACCCCCAGGTGACTCACTTAACCACTCTTGGCCTCAGTTTCTTCATCTGTAACCCAGTATCATATTAGTTTTTGGTCTCCATATTGAACTGCTACATCATATTGAGCTGGTGGTCCCCTTAAAACGCCTAGATGTTCTTTGTTCACACAAACTGATCTGAACCATGCCTTCCCACTCTTACACTTACATTAATTTTGTAAAACCCAAATGGAGAACACTAAGTTTATCTGTATTAAGTTTTGTGATTGGGAAACAGAATCACAGAATGATAGACTTAGATCTTGAGACCTTAGAAGCCATCTATTAAGTATTTAGTATGTGCTGTGCTATGCTCTGTGAATTCAAAGAGGCAGAAACAACCCCTACCTTCAAGGATCATAAATTTTAATGGAAGAGACAATAACATAACATAGCATAACAACATAACATAACATAACATAACATAACATAACATAACATAACATAACATAACATAACATAATGTAACATTATATCATATCATATCATATATTACATGTCTTAGTACATATTCTATCAAATATTTTAGAGATAGAGATAGAGATAGAGATAGAGATAGAGATAGAGATAGAGATAGAGATAGAGATAGAGGTATAGGTATAGGTATAGGTATAGATATAGATATAGATATAGATATAGATATAGATATAGATATAGATATAGATATAGATATAGCTATAGCTATAGCTATAGATATAGCTATAGATATAGATATAGCTATAGATATAGATATAGATATAGATATAGATATAGATATAGATATAGATATAGATATAGATATAGATATAGATATAGATATAGATATAGATATAGATATAGATATAGATATAGATATAGATATAGGTATAGGTATAGATATAGGTATAGGTATAGGTATAGGTATAGGTATAGGTATAGGTATAGGTATAGGTATAGGTATAGATATAGATATAGATATAGATATAGATATAGATATAGATATAGATATAGATATAGATATAGATATAGATATAGATATAGATATAGATATAGATATAGATGATATAGATATAGATACAGGTATAGGTATAGATATAGATATAGATATAGATATATATATAGATATAGATATATATATAGATATAGATATAGATATAGATATAGATATAGATATAGATATAGATATAGATATAGATATAGATATAGATATAGATATAGATATAGGTATAGGTATAGGTATAGGTATAGGTATAGGTATAGGTATAGGTATAGATATAGATATAGGTATAGATATAGATATAGATATAGATATAGATATAGATATAGATATAGATATAGATATAGATATAGATATAGATATAGATATAGATATAGATATAGGTATAGGTATAGGTATAGGTATAGGTATAGGTATAGGTATAGGTATAGATATAGATATATAGATAGATATAGATATAGATATAGATATAGATATAGATATAGATATAGATATAGATATAGATATAGATATAGATATAGATGATATAGATATAGATACAGGTATAGGTATAGGTATAGGTATAGGTATAGGTATAGATATAGATATAGATATAGATATAGATATAGATATAGATATAGATATAGATATAGGTATAGGTATAGATATAGATATAGATATAGATATAGATATAGATATAGATATAGATATAGATACAGGTATAGGTATAGATATAGATATAGATATAGATATAGATATAGATATAGATATAGATATAGATATAGATATAGATATAGATATAGATATAGATATAGGTATAGATATAGGTATAGGTATAGGTATAGGTATAGGTATAGATATAGATATAGATATAGATATAGATATAGATATAGATATAGATATAGATATAGATATAGATATAGATATAGATATAGATATAGATATAGATATAGATATAGATATAGATGTATTTCAGTGTGCACATGAAGCATACAGAGTAAATGGAAGGAAGCTTCAGAGGGCAAGGTATTAGCTATGATCATTGGCCCTGGCCAATCACCTTGTAAATGTGTGCCATTTGCAGAAAGGGCTGGAGAGTATAGATGGTTCAATGCAAGGCCATACCCAGTGCTAGAAAAATGCCTTCAGAATACATGTTTCATAGGCCGTGGGTCAATACCATGTTTTCATACAATGGACAACTTTTGATTTCTCATTGACACAATGATCATTTAACAATTATTGGAGACTTTAGGTGCCCAAGGCTGGTAGACCATCAGAGGAGCTTGAGCGGCCCTGGCTTTCACCAGAATCAAAGTTGACAGGATACAGTTGGCTAACTAGATCCAATAAAACTATTCAGCAGTTGAGTAGATGAAACCTCCCTGCAGATGGACATTCAATGTTATGGTGATTTGTGGTAAGGGGAGACCAGTGTGGACTGGGGCAATCTGAGATGATGAAATCTACTCCCAGATGGACAAACAGATTTTCCCCTAATGCTATAATATTTTGATGTTCAATCCTTGAGCCCAGCATGGTGATGCACACCTGTAATCCCTGCTAAGGAGGAGGCTGAGGCTGCAGAATTTCTTGGGAATTCTGAGCTACAATAGATTAAAGCCAATTGGACAAGTGCTGTCTGGCGCCAATGTGGTAAGCCCTGGGAGCAGGAGACCACCAGGCTGCCTAAGGAGGGGTGAGCAGACACAGAGCACAGACAGAGTAGGTCAAAGTTCTTAGACTGATTGGAAGTGAGGTCAAGTCCATGTGTGACCACTGCAATTTTTGTCCCTGAGTGAGATAGGGGAGGAAAGAATGAAAGAGGGAGAGAGAGAGAGAGAGAGAGAGAGAGAGAGAGAGAGAGAGAGAGAGAGAGAAAGGAAGGAAGAGGGAGAGAGAGAGAGAGAGAGAGAGAGAGAGAGAGAGAGAGAGAGAGAGAGAGAGAGAGAAAGAAAGAAAGAAAGAAAGAAAGAAAGAAAGAAAGAAAGAAAGAAAGAAAGAAAGAAAGAAAGAAAGAAAGAAAGAAAAGAGAGGAAGGAAAGGAGGGAAAGAAGGAGGGAAAGGAAGAACTATAAAAAGAAAAAGAAAGCCTATTCAGAACTTGCTAGTTTCATCAGTATCTGTTTTCCTTTCACTGGACCCTGACCACAGCCTCTCGACACTTTGGCAGATGATCTTACAAAGTCCCCTGGGGGTGAAGAATTAATTGCTCTGTGGCAAGCCTTGTGTTGAGCTTCTGCCAGCCTAGCTAAGCTGGTCATCAGAGAAGACATTCACAGTCCAACACTGGTCTGTAGCGTTTCTCTTTGTCTCTGCAGCCCCAGCTCCTAGCAAAGTGCATGGCACATAGTAGGCACATATACATATTCCTTTTGATGGGCAGATTTTCCTTCTAAATGGTTCTTATTTTTTTAATTGTATACTTATTTCAAAGGAAGCATGGCATTATGGTTAGAGAGCTGGGCCTTAGGGTCAAGGAGCCTTACGTTCAAGCCTCACCTCTAACAAGGCATGGTAGTGCATGCCTGTAATCCTATTATGGGGAAATTGATGAAGGAGGATTGCTTCAGCCCTGGAATTCTAAGCTCCAGTGGGCTAAGTCAATTAAGTGTCTGTGCTAGACTCAGCATTACTATGGCGAGCCCTCCTGGGAGTAAGGAGCCACCAGGTTGCCTAGCTGCTGTGATGATTAATGGATGTAATCATTAATATTATATTAATATAATATTATATATGATTATTTATTTTATAATGATTGCTTCAGTGTTCTAAGCAACCTTCTAACACTGTAAGTTGCAGAGAGGATACCAACCTGCATTGAGAGAAGGAATTTCCTTACCTGGAAGCTCCCTACACCAATGAATTCATTCACAGGTCCAGTCCTCATCCCTGCCCTTATCTAGGGAGGCCTTTGGGTTTCCAGTACAGACCATTAGCCCACCGGACAAAGCCTCCAATTCAATGTTCCATTGTGGGTCAAGGAGCCTGGTTGAGGTTCCATCCATTAAGCCATACCCAAAATCAACACTCCAGACCAACCTCCTACCCAGGGGTGTTGTGAGGATTCCTTTGTCAATGTTGACACTGCTCTCAAGACAAGCAGTACTATGTAAGTGCTAAGTAGGAATGTTATATTATCCACCCCCCACCTCGCCCTGGATGGGAAGAACACAGCCGTGCGTGTCTGACAGAAGGGAAAACAGCTCCAGAGAGGACAGAGGGCCAAACTAAATTTGGCATTTCACCTTTCATTTCCCCTCTCCCCTCCAGTCACTCAAACTCAATGTAAAGTGTTTCAAATATTCCACTACTTTCCCCTCCTACCCACATTTCCACTACTCCCCACCCAACCCAGAAAGAAAAGGAGAAGAGAAAATCAATGCCATACAGATGTGTTTATCCTTTGCTGCTCCGGGATAAAAGATGTGTTTCTTTTAAAAGAAAAATAAAAGGAATCTCACATATCTCAGGGGCTGGATTTATACATGCACGAAAACAATCACTGGACAGTCAGACCACAAACTACTTAACCGTCCTTTTCAGATCAAACCCAGACTTCTATTTTATGGCTCATAGGACAATCTATTTAGAGATGGAAGGGATCTTAAAGGCCATTTAGTCTAAGCCTTTCATTTTACAGGTGAGGAAACTAAGGCCCACAGAGAAGTTAAGTGATTTATCCCAGTAAGTATCTGGCATCCGGTCCTTGCTGACTCTTGGATTCAAGGTTCTACCCACCATGTCAAGCTGCCTCTCAAGACCTCTCAGGACATCTCCACCTAAAAGAGACCCTAGAAAGCATGTCAGCCAATGCCCTCATCATACAGATGAGTAAACCGAGTCTCAGAGAGGTTTGAGTTGGGCTTTAAGGAATGGAACAATCAGGGTAGTCAACAGGCATTTTTATTTTATTTTTTATCTATCTATTTATTTATTGCTTTTTTGTGAGGCAATCGATTAAGTGACTTGCCCAGAGTCACACAGCTAGTGAGCGTTATGTGTCTGAGGCTGGATTTGAACTCAGGTCCTCCTGACTCCAGGACCAGTGCTGTAACCCACTGTGCCACCTAGCTGCCCCAACAGGCATTTTTTAAAATGCTTAATATGTGCCCCACACAAAGACAAAAATACAGCGCCTGTCCTCAAGAAGCTTAGATTCTAACGATGGAGACAATCTAAGCACAAATAAGATATATGCGGACTCGATAGGTAGTCACCTGACAGGAGAAGACACTATCACTTGGGTTAATATGTTGTGAATGTGGTACAGCATCAGGCTGCCTGTTAGCTTTCACTCACTAAGTAATGGGTCCAATCGATCAATTAACAAACCTTCATTAAATGCCTGCTCTGTTGCCAGGCACTGGGGAGTCACAGACAAAAATGAAATCGTTTTCTGCCTTCAAGGAGTTCACACTCATTTGGAAGAGATACTATTGTATAAGTGTGTGTATATGTGTGTAGGTATGTACATATATGTGTTTATACACATATGTACATGTACACACAAACACACATACATACGTATGCATTGTGTGTATAGATGTATATAAACATACGTGTGTATATGTGCACACATATATTCGTGTGTGTGTGTGTGCGCGCGCATGTGTGTAGGCAGCTCATATGTACGTGAGGCTTAAAACCACCAAATCAGTCATAGATATAGAACTAGAAGGAGGGCACTTTTACTGCTTATAAAGTGCTTTACTTGCAATAATCTTGTGATGATGATGATGGTGATGGTGATGAGGAGGATGAGGAGGATGAGGATGAGGATGAGGATGATGGTGATGATGATGATGACAATGATAAAACTTGTACTCCCTACCTCAAAGGGCCATAGTGAGGAAAACAGTTTGTAAACCTTTCCAGCACTATAAAAATATGATCCATTCATTTACGATGGAATTATTATCATTTCCACTGAATTGTACTACTTAGAAACAACAATAACAGTGAACATCTGTACAGAGCTTTTCATTAATCCCTTCACACGTTGTATCTTCGGGCCAGAGTGGACTCATCTCCCCTGACGCGTGGGTCGCTGCCTACCCTCTGGCCATCTGGATGAGCTGCCGCCCTCACCCAGTCCTGGAATGCTCTCTCTGCCCATCTCAGCCCCTCAGAGTCTGACTCCTTCAAGGCTCTGCTCAGGGCTTGGGAGCTCTATGAACCATTCCCAGATCTCCCTAGAGATTAATGCTCTCTCTCAAAATTGCCTGGTATTTATTTACCTAAGGACAAGTTGTAGCTGTCCCGGTAGAATAAATGCTCACTTTTTTTCTTCTTTGTACTTCTAGCACATAAGTGTTTAATGAATGTTTATTTAATTGAATTGAACCATCTCATTGGATCCTCCCTAACTCCTAGAAATACCTTCCACAGGTTTTATTATCCCCATTTTACAGATAAGCAAACTGAGATTTAGAGAAATCAAACAACTTTTCCATAATTACAGAGCTAGTATTTGGGGAAGGATTTAAGGTCAAGTCTCTCTAGACTCCAGGTCCAACACTCTTTTCACTCCACCGCCTAGCGCCTCGGGGGTGGAGAATGCCAATGCAATGAACAGAATGCAGAAGCCATCTCTTAGGAAAATGCTTTCTTTGCCAGTGAGGATTGATGCTAAAATCAGGATTCCGCATAGATGCCAGAGACCAAAAGGGCACCTTGAGTTGGCTTAGGACCAGTTATTCTTTGGAGCCAAGGCTACTTTTTAATAGGAAGTTGTCTGGATTACAGGAAACCCCCCCCCCCGTGTCTTTCTCTGTCTCTCTGTCTCTCTGTCTCTCCGTCTCTCTGTCTCTCCCTCTCTCTCTCTCTCTCTCTCTCTCTCTCTCTCTCACTCTCTTTCTCTCTCCTCTCCTCCTCCTCTCTTCTCTTCTCTTCTCTTCTCTTCTCTTCTCTTCTCTTCTCTTCTCTTCTCTTCTCTTCTCTTCTCTTCTCTTCTCTTCTCTTCCCTTCTTTTCTCTTCCCTAGCCTTCTCCCTCTCTCCTCCTTCCCTCCATCATTCACACTTCTGCTTGCAGCATGCCTAGCTTTCATTCTGGTCCCACATGAGTCAGCTGGCCCAGCCCATGGAAATCAGCTGTCTTGGTCTCAGGGTTATGTAGTATAAATATGAATATACACACCTGTACATAAATGCATGTGTGTGTATCTATAGATGACACCGCTATAGATAGATGATAAAAATGATAGATAGTTGTTAAGTTGTTTCAGACTCTTTGTGACCTCATTTGGGGTTTTCTTGGCAAAGATACTGGAGGGGTTTGCTATTTCCTTCTCCAGCCCATTTTACAGATGAGGAAACTGAGGCAAACAAGGTGAAATGACTTACTCAGGGTCACACAGCTAGTAAGTGTCTGATGCTGGATTTGAACTCTTTTTTTTTAGGCAATTGGGGTTAAGTGACTTGTCCAGGGTCACACAGCTAGTAAGTGTCAAGTGTTTGGTCTGAGACTGGATTTTGAACTCAAGTCCTCCTGACTTTAGGGCTGGTGGTCTATCCACTGTGCCACCTGGTTGCCCCACAAGTCCTACTGATACTGATATGGAGTAGATCATGTGAAAAGGGTGTTCCCCCTCCTCATCAGTGCCTCCTGGCTTCCCTGACTTCCTTCAAGTCCAGCTAAGATCTCACCTTCTACAGGAAACCTTTCCCAATCCTTCTCAGCTCTAGCCCCTTCCGTCTGTTCATTATCTCTGACGTATCCTTTATACAACTTATTTCTACATAGTTGTCTGCATGTTGTCTCCCACTTTAGACTGTAAGCTCCTTGAGGGCAGGGACTGTCCTCTACCTTTCTTTCTATCTCCAGTGCTTAGCACAGTTCCTGGCACATAGTAGGCATTTAATAAATGTTTACTGACCGACTAGCTGATTTGACTTCACGATGCCCCAGATAATGCTCTAAAGCATGGATTCTTAACCTGCACTCAACTATAGAGAAATTTCAAGGAATCTGTGAACTTGGATGGAGAAAAGTAACAACATGGCAATAAATATGATTGTGAGAAGATGTCCATAAATCCCACCAAACTGCCAACGGGGCAGGATTAAAAAAAGAAGAAAAAAAGTTAAGAATTGCTGCTTTTAAGATATAAATTACAGACCAGTTGTCCATCTGCACCAAGGGAAGAATTTTTACACTGATAGTTCCCTACACAGAAGAGGGTTTCCTCCCACCAAAAAAAAAAAAGTGTATGCATTTCCCTAAGAAATTATGTTAATTATCACTTTAATTCTTTAAAAGTATGAATATGAAGTTACGTGTTAATTTCATATATACTCAAAGATTCCTCCAAAGATTGCAAACTTTTTTAAAGAAAGAACTGCAAATAGAATGAGGAGACAGTATGTGTGGTGTCTACCCCTCTTCTTCCTATCATAATGGCTACTGTAGTATTGGGCTTTTTAAAATTATGAAGGCATGAGATAACCAGCTCCTATTCTTCCCTCCCATATGGGGAATTTCTAATTCTCTATTTGCAGGGATTTTCAGGGATTAATGTAAAAGGGGGTTAAACATCTTAATCCCTCTGAATGGAGAAGTGATTAATTCCCTTTCCTCCCTACAACCACCCAGTTATTAGACCCTGATGTTGACAAGGTTGGAGGGGGGTGTCCAGGAACAGCTGGGAAGCCAAGTACTACACAGCTCCTCCCAGCTGTTAATTAATTCTTCTGGAGTATTAGAAATATCAAAGCACTCTCCTGATAGGATTGAGCAGCCCTAAGGAAGTCAGCCCTCAGTGTGTGAAGTTGCCAGTCTAATGAATGAGGAAAGGGAGAATCAGCCATCGAAATCAATCAGTGAATAGTTAAACTACTTAGTACTTGGTAGCATGATGGGAGTTCAAATCCCACGTCTGACATTTACCAGCTGTGTGACCCTAGACAAGTCACTTAACTT
This sequence comes from Phascolarctos cinereus, assembly GCF_003287225.1. Lineage (NCBI taxonomy): Eukaryota > Metazoa > Chordata > Mammalia > Diprotodontia > Phascolarctidae > Phascolarctos > Phascolarctos cinereus. The sequence continues at coordinate 274,559,224 of NW_027555514.1, read as the reverse complement.
TTCCTTGAGAGGATGAAATGAGATAATATGGGTTAGATAAAGCCCTTTGCAAACCTTAAAGATGCTAACTGTGATTAATGTTAGTTAAGTGCCTACGATGTGCCAGGCATTGTGTTGGGTTCTAAGGATACCAAGTCAAAAGTGAAACCCTCCCTGGCCTCTGGGTAGATACAGGATCATTGATTTAAGGATAAGAAGGAAACTCAGAGGTCATCAAGTCAACACCTTCTTTGTACAGGTGAGGAAACTGAGGCACTGAGAGGGTAAGTGACTTGCCCAGTGTCACATAGCTAACAAGTCTCTGATTCAGGATTTGAACCCAGGTCTCCTGACTTCTGATCCAAAGATCTGATAAGCAAATACTGGATTTGGGATGGGATTAGGGATTCAATCTGTGATTCTAGTGGTATAAAGAACTTCCACATGAGGAAACATCTTCTACCAATACAGATTGGCACCTTTCCTGTCATTTACAGTCTCAGAGAATCATCTGATGCTCAGTAGAGGATAAATAACAGTCACAGGATCCCACAGCCAATACGTGGCCGTGGCAGGGCAGGAGCCCAGGTCTTAAAATCTCTCAGCACCTCGGAATTGCACACAGCTGCAAGATTTCAGATTTTCTCTTCCCCAAACCTCCGAAAAGATTTGGCTTTTAACTCCCTCCCCGAGGGAGCAATCTCATTTAACTGGAGGAAATGAGGTGGCATCACAGTGGACAGAATGCTGGGCCTGGAGTCAGGAAGAACTGAGTTCCAATCCAGACTCAGACCCTTACTAGCTGTGTGACCCTAGGCATTACTTAACCTCCATTTGCCTTAACTGTAAAATGGGGATAATAATAGTACCAACCTCACAAGCTTGTTGCAAGGATGATGTGAGATAAAATTTGTAAAGCGCTTAGCAAAGTGTCTGGTACACAGTAGGTACTTAATAAATGCCTGTGCAGTGTCTGTCCCCCACCTCATAGCAGTTCCTAGGAGGGAGTCATAAAGGCATTAAGTAGGTATGACTATATTGCTTCTCTACTCAGTCAACTTCACTGGTTCCTGTTGCCTCTAGGATTGAATTTAAACTCTTTTCTCATCTTTAAATTCCTTTATAACCCAGCCGAAGCTTACCTTTCCAGCATTTTTATATATCCCACTCCCTCCCACCCTCTAGGGTCCAGTCAAATTGCCCATTCTGCAGTTTCTCAAACACAATACCTCTGTCTCTCTGTCTCTGTCTCTGTCTCTCTCTCTCTCTCTCTCTCTCTCTCTCTCTCTCTCTCTCTCTCTCTCTCTCCTCTCTGTCTCTCTCTCTTCTCCACTTCCTTTCTCTTTGTCTCTTCTCCCTCTCTCTATCCATATCTATATCTATCTATCTATCTATCTATCTATCTATCTATCTATCTATCTATATCTATCTATCTGTCCCTGTCTCTCCTCTCTCTCTCTCTCTTCTCCACTTCCTCTCTCTCTGTCTCTGTCTCTGTCTCCTCTGTTTTCCCTCTGTCTCTGCCTTTGTCCCTCTCTGTCCTTCTCGGTCTCTCTGCCTCTGCCTATCTCTCCTCTCTTCTGTCTGTCTGTCTGTCTCTATCTAACTCTATCTCTGTGTCTCTGTCCATCTCTCTGTCCCCTATACCTAGAACGTTCTCACTCCACACCTCTACCTGAGAATCTTGACTCCTGAAGACTTCCCTGAAGTTCCACCATCTATTTGCAACCTTTCTTGAATTCCACAGTGGCCAGCGCTCCTCTTCCCCACCAATCCCCTTCCCCACAAAACCAAAAACAATACCTTTTTATATCCTTAATATGTGTATGTGTTGTTTTCCCTGATAGAATGGAAACCCCTTGAGGGCAGGAACTGTTTCATCTTTGTCCTAATTCTTTGAGACTCAAGTTCCACCATGGTCTAGCATGTAGTAATTTTCATCGATTCAGTGACTAAGGACCATTACAGGGAGCCCAGACCTGGTCCCGTATTTCCCAACACAGCACGGTTTCCACTGTAATCAGCTAAGTGCGGGCTGCTTAGGGAAGACAAGAGCCTGGCCTTTAGCCCCTTATCTGGAGAGCCCAGAGCCAGGCAGCATTTTTCAGCCTTTTAAGGCCTTCTGATCTTTACGAGCCTGCAGCTGCCCCACCAGCTGAAGTAACTCAGGCTGGCTTTGGGCATCTGTTCTAAATGTGTACACAGACATTGAAACTTTACATTATTTTTAATGGGAAGGGACCTAATGGGTCATGAACCCTAAGCCCTTTTTACACAGAAGGCTTAATCCAATTCAGTTCAACCAGAAAAACTCAACAGATGTTATTAGGCACAGAGACAAAAAGTGAAACAATCCTTGTCCTTACGAAGCTTCCATTCTAACAGGGGAGGAAGGGAGACATGGACAGAGAGGAGTAAGGACAACATATATATGAAATAAATGCAAAAGACTTCGAGGAAGTGGTGAGAGGAGAAAAAAAGGACTTCTGTGAGACCCAAAGTTAAGAGGTTTGTCCAAAGTAAGGCCAAACCGCTAAGCATGGAGTCAGGAAGACCTGAATTTTAATCCTGGCTGTGCTTTCCCAGGCAACCCATATAACCTCTCTGGGCCTCAGTTTCTCCACCTGTAAGATGAGAGGGTTGGACTCACTGACCTCTACAATCCCTTTCAGCTTTAAAAAATAGTAATAGCTAACATTTATGTAATGCTTACCACGTGCCAGGACCTGTGCTAAGTGCTTTACAATTATTATCCCATTTGATCATCGCACTTGAGAGGTAGGCGCTATTATTATTATTCCATTTTACAGATGAGGAAACTGAGGCAAACAGGGTCAAGTGACTTGCCCAGGGTCACAAAGCTAGTAAGTGTCTAGGGCCAGATTTGAACTCAGGTGTTCCTGACTCCAGGCCTGGAGCTTTATCCATTCTGCCCCCTAAATCTATGAACCTCTCTAAATGTTGACTATTATTAACTAGGTCAAGCTTTCGAGGCTTTCTGATTATGTAAGCAAAATAATTTAAACACCATAGTTTCGTAATGGGAAAAGTGGCTGTCTTGAAGCAAATGGGTAATGACTTCTTAGTTACCTAGAGAAATAATAGTTCTCATATCTCAATGACAGGCAGCTAGGTGGCGCCATAGAGCACTGGGACTGGAGTCTAGAAGACTCAACTTCATGAGTTCAAATCTGGCCTCTGACACTTACTAGCTGTGTGACCCTGGGTAAGTCACTTCACCCGGTTTGCCTCAGTGAATGAGCTGGAGAAGGAAATGTGAACCATTCCAGTATCTTTGCCAAGAAAAGCCCAAATTGGGTCTCAAAGAGTCACATACGACTGAATGGCAACAAACATACCTCCCTGAGATAGATAATAATAATGAATAATAATGATAATAATAATAGCTGACCTATATATATATACCACTTCGAGGTTTACAAACTGCTTTATATAAATGATTATATTATCATATCAATGATTATTTAAATTATATAAATGATTATATTATTAAATAATTATGTAAATTATCTGATGAACAATCCCAGGAGGTAGGTACTTTTACTATCCCCATTTTACAGATGACGAAACTGAGCCTGAGAGAACTTAAGGAACTTGCCCAGGGTCACGTAGTAATGGTCTGAGGAGGAATTTGAGCCCAGGTCTTGCTGACTCCGTGTCCACCACTCTAAATCCAATGCCCCGTTGCTACTCTGAGGGATGTTTCTATCACTTGGGATCTGGAGCTGGAAAGAGCCTTAGAAATTGTCTGGTCCAAGGGTTCTTCCCCTTTTTTGTATCATGGCTCCCTCTGGCAATCTGGTGAAGCCTATGAACTCCTCCTGGGATCAGAGTTCTCAAATGCATGAAATTAAATACATAGACTTACAAAGGGAAACCAATTACACTGACATAATTATCAAAATATATTTAAAATTTTTCATGGACTACAGATTAAAAAAAACCCTGTCGGGTCTAACTGCCCTCATTTTACTGATGAAGAAGGTGAGGGGCCCAGAGGGGCTCAAGGTCCCACAGGTAACAAGTGGCGGGGTCAGAATTGGACCCCTCAGCCTCAGACGGCAGAGCTCTAGCTCTTTTCCCAGTAAAGTGGTGGCTCCGAGTTCAAGATTCCTCCAGGGACTAGTTTCTTTAAAAAAAAAAATGACGACATAAAGACAGGCTGAAGAATGGCGGAGATTCCAATGGCCTAATTTCTGCCATTCCGGATTCTTTTGGTTTTCAGAATCCCTAGTGACCTGCCGACGATCCCAAGCATTCCATGGAGTAAAAACAGGCCATCCTTTGACAAGAGCCCAGGACCCCAAGCCGGAAGCCTGGTCTCTATTCCTGGGTCCAAAGAGCATGGAGTCCCTGGGAGACATGACTCTTAGCAAGGTCAAGAGTGATGGTATTTCTCAGCCCCTCAGAGTGAGGCCAAATCTGGCTGCTCCAGAAAAATAAAAGGGGCCACCACAGATGACAAATTTCCACTGGGCTAGACGCCCATCCCATCCCATGAAATGGCCACCAGTCCGTCTATGGGAACTCTTCATTGTTTAAAACTGAAACATTGCATACTTTCCATATATGCGAAGGAAGTATGTACAAGGTATGCTAAGAATTACCCAGCAAGGACACCCATTTCCTTGTATTTGAAATAGAATCCTAACTTTGTTAGGATAAGGCCCTGGCTGCTGAAAATATGGGACCAAGAAGGAAGATGGAGGGGAAAAAAAATTGCAAAAATATGTGAAGATGAAGTCCTGAGAGAAACAGGGCAGGGGATCAAGGGGTGCTGCAGCAGCTCCCCCTGCACCAGCTTCATCTTTTCGTTAGGATGTTTTAAAAAAAATCACAGCTTTCCATCAAAACTCATCACAGTGATGGGACATCTTTGATCTCCCAAATCAGCCATGATCTCAAAGGGAAGCTTAAAGTGTTTTTGATTATTATCTTTAAAGTCTAAAATTCCTTAGGTGAAATTCAGTATGAAATGCATCCATGCAGTCAAGGAAGGTGAGGGAATATGTCCGCATCTGGGCCTGATTAAGCCGCAGCTATTTTTGCTAGGCACTGAACTGGAGAGACCAAATTCCTTGATAAAACGAGAAATTTCCAGGAACTATTTGCGAAAGGCATGTCTTCTGTCTGGTTATTTTTGCAGAGCACACACTTCAGTTTGCTCATTCCCTCTCTGTGAATGAGAGACATTGTGTTTTGGGTCTTTTCCTCAGGGATGGCGATGTTGTGTTTTTAACAGTGTGCGGTCCTTGAGGGGGTAAAGGGGCAGGAAAAAGTACACAGGATGCAGAATAAAGCAATCTGGATTCTAGTCTGTGTGACCTTTAAGCAAGTCCCTTAACTGTTATGGGCCTCAGTTTCTTCATCTGTAAAATGAAGGGGCTAAACCCCATGGCATCTGTGGATCCTTCCAGGTCTCGATCTCTGAGTGAGGGATCTAATATGGTTTCTAAAGTGTATTCAGCTCTAAGGATCCCTGGCTCCACGGAAGTTTCTATGGTGTTTCTGATAGGCTTATCAGTGATCAAATAGTCATGTCTCCTCCATCTTTCAATGCCCCCTTCAAGACTTATCTCCTTCACAAAGTCTTCCCTGACTCCTCTAGCCCATAGTAAGCTGACCCTCCTATACCAAAGCATACAATGTCTATTTTGTCGATGGTCAATTCAACATGAGGCTGCCTCTTACTGGTGCCCTTCTATGAAGATGGGAAGGGAGACTGCACCTGGGAATTCATTGATATCAAGAAGTCTCAAGTAAGGAATCTCTTTCTCCCAATGCACGTTTGCTCGTCTGCTTATAGTCTTAGAGAGTTGACAAGGACACTGAGAAATAAATGGATTTCCCAAGATCATCTAGCCAACACACAATGAAGGTAAGACTTGAACCTTGGACTCCCTGGCTTGGAGGCCACCTCCCTCGCTGCCCTTTTACAAAGATGAGTCATTGGCCAAGATGAACTTTCATTTTTCTTGGATATTGCTTAGAATGTCTGCTTAACTACAGCCCCTCAAAGTGTGATGTAACCCTTTAAGCATGCTAGAAGTGTGAATTATTGTTATTATTATTATTGTTATTAGAGAGGCAGTAAGGCCTAGTAGATAGAGCCTTGTACTTAAAGTAAGAAAGACCCAGAAGTCCAACCTCCTCATTTTACAAATGAAGAAACTATGGCAGGCAGATTTTTAGTGACTTGCCCAGGGTCATGCATTTAGTAAGTGGCTTAGGTGGAGTTTGAATCCAGCTCTTCCTGACTCCCAAGTCCAGGGCTTTACCCATATCTGCAGCATCAGCCTCATAGAGCTGTTGTGAGGCCCACATAAGAAAATCTAGGTATATAACCCATGGCCAGCCTGATATTCTGTAATTCTGTGATTCTAAAAGATCATTCCCCTTCCCTCACCCCTCACCCTTTTGGCTTCGTGTGCCCACCTGGAGTTACTCCAAGAAAATCTCCAAATAGTAAAGATTTGTTGTGGTATGAGCCTCGGTTTCCCCAAATGTTGGTTTCTCCCAAAAGATGGCACCCTGTGGATGGAGAATAGATGCTGCAATAGTTGAAGGCTTTGCCTTTGTTACAACAACTGGTCTTCTTCCTCTTCCTCGGCTGCCGTGGATGCTGCGCCTCTCAGTAGTAGCAGTGGCTGTGATGGAGGTGGCCCTGACCTCAGCAGAGTCTTTAGGAATGTCAGGTAGATTGTCTACATGGATGTACTACTGCTAGCTGGGTAAGTCACTTAAACTCTGTTTGCTTCAGTTTCCTCATCCACAAAGTGGGAATAACAATAGCACCCATTCCCCATCAACCCATGATTGCCATAGGGATCAAATGAAATATTTGTAAGGTACTCTGCAAACCTTAAAAGCACTATATAAATGCTATTATTAATATTATTTTTATTATCTTCTTCAGCTTTCAGCTTGTCTAATCACTGATCTAGTCATTGTCTTCTGAACAAGCCTTTGACATTCAGATCAATCCATCAGCAAACATTTATTAAGCACCAGATATGTGTCCATTGGGGCAGGTGGGTGACACAGTGGATAGAGTGCCGGGCCTGGAGTCAAGAAGACTCATCTTCATGAGTTCAAATCCATTTTCAGACACTTACTAGCTATATGACCCTGGGCAAGTCACTTAACTCTATTTGCCTCAGTTTCCTCATCTGTAAAATGAGTTGGAAAAGGCAAACCACTCCTGTATCTCTGCCAGGAAAACCCCCATTGGGGTTGGATCTGACTGAAAAATAACTAAACAACAACAAAAAAATTGGAATGTAAACTCATCTTCTGTAGGTTCCAAGAGAACACTCTTGATACGACTCTAGTTATCATCATTATCATTGCTTATTGTTATTGGTTTGAATTGTAGCATTCCACGTCACCTTAATATCAGGTTGGTAACATTCTTGAGTGTGGTTCTGAGATAAGTTATTTTGAAGAGACTCTTAAAATGACCTTTGTCATTGACTCTTGGCCTCTTTGTTTCATGCCCCAAACTGCCCTTTCTTCCTGCCTTATTTATCTTTCATCTCTCTCATCATCCCTGGTCCTTAGCACAGTGCCTTGTGAAACCAGTCCTCCATAACTTTTCTGTTGATGGATTGATTTAAGAAGCCTGTATGCTTTTACCTCAGAGAGGCACTTCTAGTCTCCCAACCATGTTGTCCATCGAAATGACTCACAGGCATTGAATAGTGGGGGGAACGGGGAGTTCCCTCCTGGAGGACCCCAAGAATGCTTTGAGCTCCTTGGGAGGAAAGCTATATAAATCCCCGCTATTAAGGGCTCCATTTCTTTCATTCCCTTTGGGAATAGATATTCTTCAGAAACAGATTAGAAGGGTGCTTTCTCATCACCTTCTGCAAATTATCCTCCCCCTCTTCCTCCCTCGCTTTGCTCTGGTCTTAAAGTCAGTCATACGAGAAAGAATCTGCTGTCTCCACGGGTGTTTTCCCCTCTATCCTGACATCTCCAAAACAAAAAAGACGATTAGTCAAATGAAGAGAGGGGCCACACTCAGATTTCTGTAGCAACTGAGATTCCTAATCAGGCATGGTCTTTGTAAAAGGTTATAATGGCTCTGACAAAATGAGGATATCTTATAGCAGAATGGTGACATGTTGAAAATCTGGCGTTCCAAAACAGATTCGGAGCCTGAGACACGCCAAGAGAGCTCACTAGTCAGAAATACAAGCCATCACATGGATTTTGAATCATCCAAAAGATAACATAATGGAGGCCAATTTCAATGATTAAATGGCTATCTGAGGAAATGTGTGGGTTTTTCCCCCTGTATCTTATATCCTCCAGGAAGCTGTGAAAGCTCCAATGACCTCGTCTGCTGGAAAGAAGGCAATTGTACTAATATCCTTAATCTCAGTGAAATGTCTCCCAAAGAATCATGAAGGATGTACTCCATTGGCTCAAATCCCTTACTCTAAGTGGCTGCGGATTTTTAATGCTCTTTGCTGTATTAATTTTTGAGAGAAAGAATAGATCCATTATCCCTGTCAGATCAGAGGGACCCAATCCCATCCAACAAGCTGTCAGGGTAATATCATGATGGTCAGTTCTGACTATGTCACCACCCCCTGCTCAATAAGCCCCAGGGGCTGGCTACCCATGACCCGGAGCATCAAATGCAGACCCTTTTTGGCATTTTAAAGCCTCCACAATTGACTGCAGCCTCACTTTCTGGGCTTTTTACACATTCTTCTCTTTGATATGTTCTGCAGTCCAGCCAAACTGTCCTTGCTGTCCCTCACTTATAGTTTACAATCTCCCACCTCCATGCCTTTGTACACATTTCCCCCATGCTTGGAATGCCCTCCCTCCTCATCTCCTCCTGTTTCTTTCAATGCTCAGTTCAAACCTTACCTCCCAAGTGAAGTCCTTGAGGATCCCCCAGCTCCCAGGGCGTGCCTTGCAACCACTTTGTATTTATTGGATATCTATTTACATGCCACACTGTGTGTCTGCATGTGGTTCCCCCCACCCCTTATCTAGAATGTAAGCTCCCAGAGGGCAGGAACTATTTCATTTCTATCTTCACAGAGGTAGCTAGGTGGTGCAATGCACAGAATGCTGAACCTCAAGTCAGGAAAACTTGAGTTCAAATCCAGCCTCAGATACTTATGTGGTAGTCACTTAAGTTCTGTCTGCCTCAGTTTCTTCAACTGTAAATGGGAATAACACCACCTACTTTCCAGGGTGGTTGAGGACCAAATGAATTAATATTGTAAAGTGCTTTACAAATCTTAAAAAGCTACAGAAATGCTACTTAATATTATTATTATTCACATCCTCAATGTCCAGCTCATCTAATCATTGATCTAGTTATTGTCTGCTGACCAAACCTTCTACACTCAGATCAACCAGTCATTCTGCAAACACTTATTAAGCACCTAAGTGGACAGAGCTGTGGGCTTTGTAGCCAGGCTCTCTTGCCTGGTAGCAGCAGCAGCAAGGAAATCTGGCCCAGCCGCCCTTCTCTCTGTGTGACCATTCAGGGAAGCTGCAGCTACTGTATCTGAGGCAGTGGGAGAGCCCAGGGAAGGATTCTCTTCGTCGCATCTGTCATATTTAGACAATTGTTCTGCTCCCTTCACATTTGATACAAGCTTCTCTGGAAGGGAAAGGGCAGCTTATATTCTGGATTTTATGGTATATGGAAACCAAAGTGTGAATGGGAGCTAACATATCTTTCTGACCTCCACTTTTATCAGGTCAAATCAATTCAATGGCTCCTATTGCCCACGAATTAAAATGTAAATTCCATAGTCTAGCATTTAGGGCTTGCTCAATATATCCTAAACTATCTAGTCTTTTCCCATACTATTTTCATAATGTGATTATCACACATTCCTTGTCTCTCTATCAACCCAGACAGGTCTCCTCACTGTCCTCTTGCACATTTCCAACTCTATGCTTTTGCTTATCCCATTAAACATCTTTTTAAAGTTCCAAGAAGTTTTTAACATAGTGCTTTGTTCATAATAGGAGCAAAAGAAATTCTGGGTGGCTGGCTGGGTGGATAGATAGATGGATGGATAGAGAGATGATAAGTGGGTGGATGGGTAAATGAATGGATTGATTAGTGAGTATGAGTAGAGTAAAAGCTTCTGAAGAGCAAGAAGGATACTGGAAAGAACATGGGCTTTGGAATCAAAAGATCTGGGTGAGTAAGTAAATGGTTAGATGGATGGATGGACAGATAGATGTATAAATGGGTGGATGGACAGATGGGAGATGGATGGACAAGTAAATGGTGAATGAAACACCTTCATTTCTTATCTCTGCCTGTCCAAATCTTACTCATTCTTCAAAGTCACTTGTTTGATGAAACCTTCCTGTACAATTCTAGCCCATTATTTCTTCCTCCTCTGCAATACCTTCCTCCATGGCACATTACTTATACCTCTCTTGGAAATTCTGTTGCAGAATCACGGGATCTCAGGGTTGGAAAAGACCTCAGAAGATATCTAGCAAACAAAGTCGTACTCTTATAGGATCATAGATTTAGATCTGGAAGGGACTTTAGAGGCTAGTAAGTCCAGCCCTATCACTACATTTGAAAATCTCCCCCTAGAGTAGCCCCCTCCCCCTCCCCAAATAGCTCATACTTGACCAGTGGAGTGCTCTAATTCAAGGGTTTTTAAGCTGCGTTTCACAAACCCCCAAGCAATCCTTACATAGCTTTCAGAGAGTTGGTCTGTAAACTTAGATGGGGGAAAGTTACATCTTAATTTTCACTAACCTCTAACTGAAATTTAGAATTCCTTCAATTATTTAAGGGCCGTAGGCTTCACCAGACTATCAAAGGAGTCCAGGACACAAAAATGGTTGGTCATCTCTGTTGTGTCTCTTAGGAAGGTCCCTAGTTCTTCCATCTGAAGTCAAACAGAACAAATCTCATCCCTCCATCACATGGAAGCTCCTCAGATACTTGAAAATAGCTAGCATGTGCTCCTTCAATATTCTCTTCTGCGGGCTAACCATCTCCAGTTCCCTCAGGTATCCTCAAATGACATGGTGTCCAAATCCAGTCACCCTTCTGGTTGCCCTCATCAGAATCCATTCTATGTATCAACGTCCTTCCCAGTACGGGATGCCTCTTCCTGAATGTGATATTCTTCATGTGCTTGCATCTCAGCTGATTACCGTTGGATGTCTATTCATCCTATATTCTACACTTTATTAAGGTAGACCTAGCTCTTCTTTCCGGCAATGCCACAAACATTGACTCACATTAATCTTGCGATCCACTAAGAACTCAAGATCTTTTTCAAATTAATTATTCAGTCTAGCCTCTACTTTTTGCAGCCTTTTTAAAAAACCAAATATAGGATTCCATTGAATCCCCTTTAAATTTCATCTGTCCCTTTCACCTGAGACCTATTAAGAGCTTTGGACATGCAACTTCTGTTGACCAAATTGTCAGCTATCCATCCCAGTTTTATTTTAGTTGTAAATTTAAAAGGCATGATATCTATTCTTTCATAGTGGCACAGTGGATAGAAGATTCATCTTCCTGAGTTCAAATATGGCCTCAGAAACTCACTAGCTGTGTGACCCTAGGCAAGTCACTTAACCCTGTTTGCCTCAATGTCTTCATCTGTAAAATGAGCTGGAGAAGGAAATAGCAAACCGCCTTGGTATCTCTGCCAAGAAAACCCCAAATGGGGTCTTAAAGAGTCTGATACAACTGAAAAATGACTCAACAAAGCCACTGATAAAAATGTTGAATGACACAGGGCTGAGGAGAGACCCCTGGGGCACTCCTATAGAAGTTTCCCTTCATGTTGGCACAAATTAGGGGTAGGGGCTAGGCCTGTGATTTGTCATGAGGAATTCCTAGGTCAGGAAACTCCCTCCACCAATGGACAACTTATAATCTTAGAGAGTTGACTAATTAAGAAGTGTCAAACTCACAGCCCATGGGCTGCACGGAGCCCACAAAACTCCCAGATCAAATGCCATAGGAATCATAACTGGGAAGTGTTTGGCAAAATAAATAAAAATACAGCACAACACAGATAATGTTAATTTGTGGTTTTCTAAGTCAATATGCAACTCACAGGGATTGTTTCTAGTTGAGTTTGACACCAATGAGCACTGAGAGGTCAGGCAATTTCCCCAGGGTCACAAAGCCAGTTTGTGTCAGAAGCATAATTCATAAATTAATTAAATTAAATTAAATTGACCGAGCATTTATTAAGCATCAACTACATGTTATGCCCTGTGTTTCAGTCTAGACATTTAACTAGTTCCTAATTCAATCACATGCGACATCTAAGCTCCAGCTCATGTTTCTCCTTGTCCACAAAGGAGACTTTGTCAAATGCTTTGCTAGAATCCAGGCACATTTGGGGGCATTTCCCCTGGTTCTATCAGAATAGAATATAGGGTTCCTTGGATCTAATCCATTCTTGATTCAGCCATGCACTCATCTTTCTACACGCTCAAAAAGTATGGCTTTAGTCATTTTGGGGGGATGGCAGGAATTGGAGAGATTAGAATTTGTGATCAGCTACTGTTCTTCAGTTTAAGAGTCTTGAGAGTTTCCTGATGTCCTGGAAGGTTCAAGGACTTGCCCAGAGTCGCATGGCCAGCAGAAGGTAGAGGTGGGGCTTAAATGAAGGTCATCCTGTCTCAGAGGGCAGCCTCTAGGCCACATTTTTAGGTCTTTGGTATATTTTTGCCAAGAATCAAAGTCAAGCTCCCCAGTCTGAAGAGTCTACCCTTTACCTCTTTACAGAAATCAAGGCAACATTTGCCCCATCTCCAGTCCTGTGGCACTGTTTTGGTTCTCCATGATTTTTCAAAGATCACCAACAGCAGCTTAGGAATCATCTTTTTTTTCCCCATTTTTTATTTTCAGCTCCTTGAAGGCAAGAACCATACTTAATCAATTTGGAAATCCCCCGGGACCTCACACTGTCCCACATAGCCCTTGGGAGCTCAGCCAGTATGAGTTTAGATTCTGAGAGAATATTCCCAATGCCACTTGAAACTTCCTTTAAACACATAGTACAGGATGGAATCCAAGAGGGGAAGAAGAAACTCTTGGATTTGAAAAAGAGAAAAAAAAAATAGGATTATTTACAGAAATTGAAATGGTTCAGATGTCACAATTGGATTAAGAAACATTCACTCTCCAGGTCAATGCAAGAAGAATTTCTGGAAATGATTAAAAGCTGAAAAACTGGAAAATGGCCATGGGGGGGGTGGAGGGTGAGGAAGGGCATCCTCATGTTCTCAGAGCTATAGGACTTTGGGAGATAAAATGAAGTGAAATGACTTGGTGAGGTCTAATCTTGCTAATGAGTGGTGCCTTTATCTGAGGTCTTTGGGCCTCTCTTGAACTCTCCTTTCCTTCCCTTTCCCAGTCTTTTTCCAGTTTCCTATTTCACTAAAACCTCATACCATCCAAGAAACCTATCCTGACTAATGTTCTGCCCTGCCACATCATCTCTGACCATCCCATTCTCTCCACAGGAAAAGAGGTAATTCAAATTCCTACCCCTGCCAAGGGCACTGGGTCAGACTTGGGACAAACTGCTTTCATCCTCCCTACCCCAGTTGTATAACCATACCCACTCACCCCCATCACATCCCAGACTAATTTCTCCAGGACAAAAACTACAAAATGAGCACACCTTACCACCTTATTCACACTCACCTTTTTTTTTCTTTTTTCCCTTTTGGCAAAGACATTGATCTATTTATTTTCCCACTTTAAATATTTTTCCATTTACATTTTTAACATTCTGTTTTAGATTTTTGAATTCCAAACTCTCTCTTTCCTTCCCCTCTCCTTCCCCCTCACTGAGAAAGCAAGAAATTTGATATAGGTTATTCCTGTATAGTGCAGTCATGTCAACCATATTTACATATTATTCATGTTGTGAAAGAAAACACAGACCAGAAAAAAAAGTAAAGTTTAAAAATGCATGCTTCAACCTTCATTCAGACTCCATCAGTTCTTTCTCTGCAGGTGGCTAGTATTTTTTTTTTTAATCATGAGTCCTTCATAATTATCTTAGATCATTGGATTGCTGAGAATACCATTCACAATTGAGCATTGTATAATTTTGCTGGTACTGTATACAATGTTTTCCTGGTTCTGCTTACTTCACGTTTCATCAGTTCATGTAAGTCTTCCTGCTCATTATGCTTACCATTTCTTACAGTACAATAATATTCCATCACAATCATATTGGTTGGCTGTTGTCCTTTGTTCTTGAAGAGGACCAAAATGACATCACTAGGCTAGAGTCCAGTTACAGTGTGTCTGATCATAGCTGATCAGACCAATATGAGCTCAGAATGTTCTACCGCAGGTTGGGAATAAATAGTCCATGTGAACATTTGGGATGGATCACAATCATATACTACAACTTGTTCAGTCATTCCCCAATTCATGGGCATCCCCTCAATTTCCAATTCTTTGCCACCACAAAAAGAGCTGCTATAAATATTTGTGTATATGAAGGTCCTTTTCCTTCTTTTTAAAATTTTTTTTTGGATACAGACCTAGTCTTAATATTGCTCGGTCAAGGGATAGGCACAGTTATATAGCCCTTAGGGCATAGTTCAAATTACTCTCCAGAATGGTTGAATCCGGTCACAACTCCACCAACAGTACATTCACACTCAACTTTCCAAGAGATCCTGTACCCCACAAAGGTAGCAAAAAACCAGGTCATAGGATTATAGACTTATAGCTGGAAGACACCCGTCATTTTACAGAGAAGGAAACTGAGGCCCAGAGAAAGAAAGTAACTTGCCCAAAATGACACAGGTAGAAAGTGGCCTAGCTGCATTTGAACCCAGGTCTTCTGTCTCCAGATTTTCAAAACTTTTTTGGTAAGCAGTATTTAAGCACTTTGAGGGCAAGTACTATTTTTATACTTTGTATCTCTTATATGTAGCAGAGTGCCTGGTACATAGTAAAAACTTTATTAATGTTTGTTGAGTTGAATTGAAGCAACAAAAGTATGATTTTCTTTTCTATCCCACTGATTATTCTCTAACCCTTTCATGGATTTAAGTCTCACATCCCCAGAAGACCATAAGCCCCTTGAGGTCAAGGGCCATGACTTGTATTTCTTCCACAGCACCAAGGCTCAAGGTTCCTAGGACACCCAATCCAAGGCTTTTTCCACTCCATATTTGGCAAACATCTACTAGGTGTCAGACCCATCTTTGCTTTATAACCTCCATCTATGAAGAGGAACCTAACTGAGGTCTCCCATCCAACCAGACCTTCAAAATCTTTGGGTCCCCCAAATCCAAGCCTGCCAGGGCTCAGAAATATCTCAGTTCAACCTTCCTTGCAAGAATTAGTTCGCAGATGCCAAGCTCAGTGCTCAGCGCCATCCACATGAGTTCATCCCCTCCCACTTTCAAATATCACCATTCCCAAGGGATCATTTAAACTCTGGGAGAAAGGTTGATTGTTTATGCGTGTGCTTTAATGAGTTTCCTATCTTACAAGGGGAAAAACAAAGGCTAGCTAATAAACATGGGTGATTAGCAAGCCTTGAAGTATTCCGGGAGTCCCAAGGAGAGGAAGGCCACTCGGAGCATAATTGAAGGAAGCACTCACTGTACACACAAGCACTTGGCCTCCTGCTTTCGAATGGTCTGGAGGTTCAGAGGAATGTATCATGTGCTACAGCAAAGTTAACCCACGACATATGTGCCACCCTGTATTATCACTCAAGCTGGGCTTTTTTTAGCACCCACAAACATGCCATGCTAGAACAGTATGTGACAATTTGTGGTAACACTTTAAAAATAAATTGGCAGTGCATTCCAGCCACTGGAATGAGGAGAGTTGGAGTAGTTGGGACATGGATGGGAGTGGTGTGGGGCGGGGTGGGGTGGGGTTGTTAGTGCAGGAGTATGAGAAACACCTGATTTCTTAAGAAATTCTTACTAGACATGCCAAAAAGAATTCTGCATGTAAACAAACAGACTGAGTATTGGCCAAAACGGGACTTTCTTTGTGTCCCCGGCTGGATTCTTGGAAGTGGGTGTTCAAGGTTGGCCACCATCCACCCTGGAATTCTGGAGGCATATGGTGGGTTTGATAAGGGCTGGAAAATGGCAGTTTTTGGCTGGCTGCCTTATTATAGTTCCCATCCCCATGGAAACACAGGTGTAAGCCACTGTCACTGGAGGAGACTTCTGCTAAGCCTTTATTGTTAAGGTGATTTCTAAGAGCTAAAGGCTGGTGCTGTGGTCCAGAGGAAATAGCCTTAGATGCTTCTTTCACTTCCTTACAGGAAGGAAGAGTTCCTTGAGTAGGGACTTCATCTCCAAAGACCCTAAGTTAGGGTGGAGTAGAAGATGGGGCATAGACTGACCTGTAGTCAGGATATCAGGGTTCAAATGCCACCTTGTCCGTTTACTAGCTATGTGACTCTGTCTGAGCTTCAGTTGCTTTCTCTGCAGAATGAAAGGGGTTGGAATAGCTGGCCTCTGAAATTCCTTCCAGTTCTAAATCTATGATTTTATCACTTAGGAGGCAAGACTGGATTTGGAGTCAAAGGACCGGGGTTCAAATCCTGGCTTTGCCATTTACTGCCCCTTTAACCTTTAGGCAAGGAACTCTGTTGGCCTTGGTTTTCTCATTGGTCAAATGAAGGGGGAGGGGAGAGAAGAGGTTGTTGGCCTAGATGTCCTCTGAATTTCCTTCTAGCTCCTTCTACGATCCTTATATATAAAATAAGGGAGATTGAACTGGATGACCTCTAAGGTCATTTCCAGCACTATATGATCTGATCATCTCATCTTAGCATAGGCTACCCAGTCCTTTCTTCTCTTGTGTCTATTCCCTAAGATCTTTGATCTGAAGCTTCTTGAAGGTAAGCGCTATGTCAAACATCTTGAACTCCCAAGGGCTTTGCCTGTTGCAAATATTAGAGTCACTAATGTGCTACTGACTGAGGTACGTGGGACAACAAAGACCAATGAAGGAGAGAAAGTAGAGCTTTTCAACTCATATTTTGCTTCTTTTCTCTACGAAGGGGAACAGCCTCTAGGCTGGAAAAGGGAACAAAATGGCAGATGACTTGATACCCAAGATAAGTAAAGCGATTATCGTAAGACAGCCTAGAACAACTCTTAATGAATTCATATTGTAGGCCCAGAAAAGCTACATTTGATAGAATAATGTAGAAACTCCTCAGCCAAAGGGGTGCTTCAGACCTTCCATAATCTAACTCCAACTCCCCTTTGCAAACTTCTTTATCGTTGTTCCCTTTCGCACACTCTACATCCCAGCTATATGTGATTACTAACTCTTCCTCAACCTTGACCTGCCATCAAAGAAGGAGGAGAGATCTTTGTTGCAATTATCTGGATTTTTTTTAAAGATCCAAATAGGGTTTGGAGGGAGTATTTATCACAAGTCTTTGATTTGATTATACAAAGACCCATAAAGATTCTCTCAGTACCTTCTTTGAGGTTCTATGAAATAATGTCATCTTATCACACATTTTGAGAACTTAAAACTTAATTTTAAAGTGCTTTCCTTTCCACAAGTCTATGAGGTATTGAGCACAAGCGTTACTGATCCATTTTGTAGGAAAAGAAACTGAGGCTTATCATGGTTAAGTGATCATAACAAAGAGAACTCCTCTCTGCACATCACCAACTCTCTTATAACCTAGAAAGTTACCTCAGGCACTGAGGGGTTTAAATGGCTATGAAGCCAGCATTCTCCAGAGGCAAGATTTGAAAGCAAGTCTTCCTGATTCCAAGGCCAGGACTCTATCCACTTCACCAAAGCGCTGGAACATGTGGGTTGAGTATGTTGGCCATAACACTCCTGAGTGTGGTCAGAACAAGATTAAAACGTAATTGGAAAAGATTTAACAAAATAAATAAAAATACAACAGAACATAGATAATGTTAATATGGGATTTTCTAAGTCAACATGGAGCCCACAGTGAATCTTGTGATGTCATGGCCCATTTCTACTTCTATTTTCTATTCTATTAAATTCGATATCACTGTGCTACACTATGATATTTCTCAAGATACCGTATACCACCGCCATAAAGCAGTCAGGGCAAGCAGCACAAAATAAAACACCAGCAAATTAACGTCATAATTCATATAGCGAAAATAATATGAGAAGTAATTAAGACAAATTCATCTGAGCAAGAATTGGTTACTGTGGTGGTTCACAGGTGGCTGCTCTTAATAATGCTTTCCATCTGGTAGCTTCTGATCTTAACTAATTATTCTCACTAACTAGGTGTTGAGTTCAATTGTTTCTATACTGCTAGAAGGGTGTGTTTTGTCAATGTGTTAACGAATTTTAATAGTATAACCTCCCTTTACATTGTAAATGTTTCCACCCTCTAAATTTCAGTGCCCTTGGTCAAAACTTCAGTCACCCCACCCTTCTGATTCCAAGGCCAAAATGTATATAGCCTTGACTCACTATCCTTCTCATAGCATCCAATTCCCAAGACTTTCATTCCAGGGAGAAAAAATTAATATTGGTTCCATTAGGCAAATGGGTCATTTCTCAGGAGTCATCTGTCTTCTTATTGCTAGCAAAACTGATATTTTCACATTATTTGAGGAAGGTCTCCAGCACAGTAAGAATATTCTCTATTAAAAAACAAACGACAACAAAAAAGCCAGGAATCATTAAGAGAGGACAGAAGATCAGTCAGTCAGAAGGCATTTATTAGCACCTACTGAGTACAAAGCATTGAGTCAGGTCCTGAAGAAAGAAAGACCATAGAGGGGCAGCTAGGTGACACAGTGGATAGAGCACTGGCCCTGGATTCAGGAGGACACAAGTGCAAATCCAGCCTCAGACACATAACAATTACTAGCTGTGTGACCCTGGGCAAGTCACTTAACCCCATTGTCTAGCAGAAAGAAAGAAAGAAAGAAAGAAAGAAAGAAAGAAAGAAAGAAAGAAAGAAAGAAAGAAAGAAAGAAAGAAAGAAAGAAAGAAAGAAAGAAAGAAAGAAAGAAAGAAAGAAAGAAAGAAAGAAAGACCATAGAGTTAGAGCTAGAAGGGAATTGGTTGTTCAGTCCTTTCAGTCATGTCTGACTCTTCATGACCCCATTTGGGGTTTTCTTGGCAGAGACACTGGAATGGTTTGCCATTGCCTTCTCCAGCTCATTTTTACAGATGAGGAAATTGAGGCAAACAGGGTTAACTGACTTACCCAGGGTCACACAGCTAGTAAGTGTCTGAGGCCAGACTCCTCTTCTCAAGTTCAAATGTGGCCTCCAACACTTACTAGCTGTATTAAAGATACTCCAGTGTCTTTGCCAAGAAAACCCTAAATGGGGTCATGAAGAGTTGGACACAGTTGAAACAACTCAACAACAATACATGTGTGTTAATGGGGGTTTCATTTTTCATTTTTTCTCAATGGGGGTGGGTAGGAGGAGTGAGGGAAGGAAGATTTTTGTTGATTAAAACATAAAATTTAATAAATAAATATCCTTCTTACATTCTAAAAATACCACCAACCTCAGGATCTCTGACATTCACATGAGATAATGTATATAAAATGTTTCACAGACAAAATGTTATATGAATATACATATGTACACGTGCATATATCTTACCTAATTCATCATTATTAAAAACAAAAATAGCAATACCAGTAGTGATGGCTTGTTTTTCTTTTTCAGTCTTGAAACTGGAATTATGTTTTTAAAAAAGACTTACTATAAGCCAGGAACAATGAGCCTGTTTTGCACTTTTTAAGAGCTTTCATATTTATAACTGGCTCTGGGCATATCTTGGGTCATGTGTTAACTCCTGCTTTGTCGTGTTTTTCTTTTCTAAACATTAAATGTCAAACCCAAGGCAGGGAAAGGCCCCCAAAGTCTCGGTGTCCAGGGCCCCAGAGGATGGAAGGCACCACTGTTGGCTGCGGCCAATTAGGAGGGACTTAATCCTTTGGAAAGTGTTTATTGGTATTTCTGGAGACATTTGCAAGTTTTCCAGCTGCCTTTTCATTGTAGCCTTGTGTCTTACAAACTGTCCCAAGCTGTTCCTGTGGTTTGGGGACTTAGGGAGATTTTCACAAGAGAGACAGACGGGACCGGTAACATTTAGGGGAATAATTCAGCCCTTTTATTATTACAGTGACTTTTAACTCATGCAAGGAAAGGCTCTACCATGAGCAATCACAGGGCAGCGTCATGGAGAAGCTTGGGCAAGGGGAGAGAGGTCTAGGGTAAAGGATGCAAGTGGGATGTCAGCTGACAGAGTAGAGGTCACCAGGCTTCAGCTGAGATGGTATTCCAGTCACAAAAAGAGCACAAATTGGAATGAGTGATGACTGTGAAGTCATCCAGATTCAGCCTAAGTAGGTACCGATAAGTTCACAGGATGGTACATTTACAGCCCTGAACAGCCCTCAGAGGTCATCTGCTCTTTGTTTTACAGAACAGAAATTGAATGATTAAATGGCTTATTCATACATAACCTAATTAAGTGCCAAGAGGCAGGATTTGAACCTGGGGCTTCCTGACTCCAGGTCCTACACCTCTATAATGCTACTTTGCCTCTCCCAGAGGCCAAAAAAGAACTATTTTAAGCTATTGGTGTTTTCAAGTACTGATTGGACTAAATAATCTTTAAGGTCTGATCCAACTCTGAGATTTTATAATAATATTAACAATAATAATAGCTTTATATAAAACTTTAATGTGTACAAAGCACTTTATATATGTTAACTCATTTGATCCTCTCAACAATTCTGTGAGGTAGCAGCTACTATTAGCCCCATTTTAAAGATGAAAAACTGAGTCTGAAAGAAGTGACTTGCCCAGAGTCAAATGGCTAGTAACTGTCTGTGGCCAAATTTGAACTCGGGTCTTCCTGAATCCAAATCCTTCCCTCTAACCACTGTACCACCCCACTGCCCATGACTAGACAATCTCTCATTTCCCTTCTAGTTCAGGGGTTCTTAACCATTCTTTTGGAGCGTGGACCCCTTTTGGCAGTCAGTCTGGTAAAAGCAATAGACTTCAGCATGTTTTTAAAAGCATAAAATAAAAAAGGAAATCAGTGATACTGAAATAGACTTCTTAAAATATTTTAAAACGAGGTCATGGGCCCCCTGAAATCTATTCATGTGCCCTGTAGTGGTCCATGAACCCCAGGTTCAAGGTTAAATTCTAGACCTAAATCTATGATTCTAGGATCCCAATCCCCCATTTCCACTAATTTGCAATTAATTCGTTGCGTGACCTTGCACGGTTCACTTGGCCACTTTGAGACCTGGTTTCTTCATCTGTCAAATGAGTTATTTTAGACCATCCCAATATCCCTCCCAGCTCTAAGGTGATTTCACAATGGAGGCAATTAAAGGAAAAAGCCAAGCCTGGACATCCGGGGCAGAAGCTCAGTTGTTTTCACCCAAAGCTGTCCCCTTCAGACATCAGGCTCTGCCCCTGTCATTTCCCAACCTTTCCTCCTGTCCACAGTGAGTCCCCTGGTCTTCTCCAGGGGTGATAAGTCACTTTTGTCCCCAATGTACTAAACTGCTAAGTATTTAGTCTAAGTCAGGAGTAAATTAGAGCCTGCAATTAGCACATTTTCTTAACACATTGACTGAATTGCCACTGGATGGCAGTAGCCCAGAGCTAGAGTCATAAAGTTAACACAGTTCATTAAACAGGAGAAGTCAACCAGCTGAGCTGCTCCCTGCCATCTTGACTTCCTGCTCCTGCCCCAGACAGATCTGTGGCTGCCATGATGGGAGAATGGCCGATGTCACCAGTGGAGAGCTGGCTGGTTTACCTGTTCATCCTGGCCTGCGGGTACAGAGCTACATCATATAAAAACATCTAAAGGATGACTCAGGGGCTCATGTTGCCAGGAGATGCTCACCTACATCATATATAATCATAGGGTCATGAAATGTAGAGGGGGTGGGGGGAACATAAAAATAAATAGTCTGGAAAGCATCAGATGGAGAATAAAATGACCTAGATTTGAATCCTGGTTCTGCCACATTAGCTTTTCAACCTTAGTTCCCTAAGGTCATTGAACCTCTCTGGGTCATAAGTAAAAATATCTAATAACACCAGTCTCAGACAAGATGACACTTAGTAACTGTGTGACCCTGGGCAAGTCACTTAACCCCAACTGCCTGGCCAAAAAAAAAAATCTGAGAATAGCCAACATTTAGGTAGGAGTTTGAGGTTTGCTCCTTTGAGGTAATGTCAAATGAGATAATATAGCACAGTGCCTGGTACACAGTAGGTACTTAATAAACGCTTTTCTGCTCCCTTTGGATCCTGACAACAACACTGTAAGGTAGGGGCTATTCCCATTTTACAGATAAGCAAACTGAGTTTGAGAGAGATGAAGATAAAGGTAGGAGGGTCAGATTACAAGAACACTTGAGAGGTAACAGGAGGCTTATGTTCCAAGACTGGTATAAAAAGAGCAAGGTTTCAATTCCGGTTCTGATACTTACTAGAAGTAACAAAGCATGGCAGAAAGAGTGTGCTAGGCATAATGGTTTGGGGAGCAGAGGACCGCACTTGAAATCAGGAGCCCCTGGGTTGAAATCCTGCCTCAGACACACTGACTGAGTGATCTAGGGTGAATCATTTCACTTTTCTGAGGCTCAATTTCCTTGTCTACCAAATAGTTGGATTGGTCTCATTGGCCTCTGCAGTCTTTTCTATCTCTGCATCTATAATTCTCTGAGGGCTTTGAATCCTCAAAGACTTCATCGTGAAGCCTTGGGAAATAACACCATCAGGACTAATTTTCAACCACGGAGTTTTCAAAGTCTTTGCTTTCACCAAGGGATTTTGAGGCTCTAGTCTGGACGAGGAGATGCTGGCTCAGAAATCTTTGAAACCTGGTTGGAAGCTTCCCTCATAAATGAGGGCCAAACCATGTGATGAGTGCAGTCTAAGAAGGGGAGCCCTGCACAACTCCAGGAAGTCCTTCCAGGGCACACTGAGAATAGAATGAC
Organism: Phascolarctos cinereus; assembly: GCF_003287225.1. Lineage (NCBI taxonomy): Eukaryota > Metazoa > Chordata > Mammalia > Diprotodontia > Phascolarctidae > Phascolarctos > Phascolarctos cinereus. Next base: position 274,536,224 of record NW_027555514.1, on the reverse strand, counting down.
TCAGCCTGCCTTTGGAGGGGGTCTTCAAAGCTGTTTCATTAGGCCTGTCTCCAGCTAACTCAAATTCTAAGCCATAACGTGAGACCACTAATTCTCCTGATTATCTGTTTAGGGACAGGGTGAATGTGCTTAAGGGATCAAGAAACACATTAGGGAGAAAGGAAATCCAACCATAATGTCTTCATCTTGCAAGCTCTCCAATCTCGGCTGACCTGGATAGGTTAAAAGAGGTTGGCAAAACTGGGGATGATGATTTCATTCTGCCTAAATGGGTATCTCTAAGGTAGAAAACAAAACAAAACACGTTTACATGTGTTGGTGGAGAAAGGGGGGCATTGTCTTATTTTAAAATAGAATTCCCTTTTATTGAACAAGGGAGGAAGGATATAAGCAGAAATCTGGATAATTTAAAAACAAAGGAGATTAATAAAAAAAACTTTTTCAAAAATTATATTTTAGAAAACTCTCCAATGTCATTTTCCAGAGAAATGGAATAATTCCAAACTTGGCATTCTCCCCCTACATTGTCATCTGTTCTCAAGTGCTGTTAACCTCCAACATTATTCTTCCATTGGTATCTGTGTTTCCAATCTGGACAGGAAGCTTAGGCCGGCTGGCGACATCAAGCTTCCCTTTTTTGATGGGATAAGATGGAATATCCCAGCATGCCCCAGGTTCTAACTCGGCCAGCTCCCAGGCTGGGATGCCAAGGCTGGCAGAGTTATTCAAACATGCATTCTCACAAGGGGAAGGTAAAACACAATGGCCAGCCATAACAAAGATGGGTTTTGGCCAGAAATTTCTCATTCCCCCCTCTGACTTTGAGGCCCCCACCATTTCCATGATTTTCATGGAAATACATTAGAAGAATGCTTTTTTAGGGCTGGACCTGAATTTATTTTTATTTTTTTATTTTTGTTTTTATTTTTACAGTACAGAAGGATCTGGTGTTAACTCATTACACCAGCAACAGCAAGAAAAGCCAAGGACATTCCAAGCATCTTTTGTTGGAGTTAGGAATTTCTTGGTGACCTGACAAGTAACTCTATATACTCTGTGGGGCAGAAAACCGGATCAATTCCTTGCTCCAATATATTGGTGAATCAGTGACCTCATCAGTCAATTCATCAAGAAATAGTTGTTAAACTTTACCATGTGCCAGGCACTGTATGGGGTATTCTGTCCAAGTCAAGTCAACAAACATTTATATATATACACTAGTTTCTATCATTGTCGCTATTATTATCATTACAATCCAATCATGCCTTCTCACCTGGTAAGACTTTTATCCATATTCTACATTCAGTTTTCCACAAGGAATACATCCATCATGCTGAATACATCCATAGGGAATATATCCACCACGATTTTCTCCAGATCCCTTGACAGTGTGTGGATACTGTAGAACATGGACCATCCATCAGTTACCCCTCGCCCTCACTTCCTGTCAGCTATACATCTCTCTAATAACATCCTTTGTACCCCTTCTCCTGAGCAATTCTCGCTGACAATACAATATAGCTAACTTACACCTGTTGTGTGCCTCTCCACTGCCCTCCAGGTAACCTACAGCTTTGGTTCCTCAGAAACTGTGGTATCCCATGACTTAAGGCCATCCAGGATTACCGGAAAAGTATTGATATTAAAAATACACTCCTTATATCTCCTTCCCCAACCTCTTCAGAGAGGTGAGAGTCTAGGGATGTGGTACATTGTATATTAAGTCAAACTTTTTCAATATGTTGCTTTGCTTTGCTGATCCCTTTTCTCTTCAAAAAAATTCTTTGTTATGAAGAATAGAGATCTATTTCCAAGGGATACCTTGGAAATGTAGGTGATTTAAAAAATAAAAGATATCAGTAAATTTTTCCAATGGGCTCAATTTCAAGGAGAAGTTTAAGGCCATTGAAATTACTGCACAATTTTTTTAATTTTTTAGGCAACTGGGGTTAAGTGACTTCCCCAGGGTCACAAAGCTAGTAAGTGTCAAGTGTTTGGTCTGAGGCCAGATTTGAACTCAGGTTCTCCTGCCTTCAGGGCTGGTGCTCTACCCACTGCACCACCTAGCTGCCCCCACGATTTTCCCCAAAGACAATCTAACTCACCCCTTGGACCAGAACCGTGGGTTGCTCATCCAACAGCAGGTCCACATCTAGGCAAAGGCATTGTTCATCCACTATGTTGATCCTGTGTGGATAGTTAGTCTGAATTCTTTTGCTGGATTATGGATCTTATTTTGGAGGCTTTATAATGTTGCTGGATTTGATGTGATTGGCCCCAGGGGCAGCTGAAGGACCTTATGCTCTGCAGGGAATCCCTCTTCAATTTACACTCTGAGCTGGATGTGAGTGCCAAACATTTTGACAAACATCCTTCTCCATCTTTTATTCTTTGCTTGGTAACAATCAGAGGGTCATTGAAAAATGTCCCAGTAGTGTCCCATCTCTCCCTAGTTTCTGAGTGTTTTTTAGCGTCCATCTTCTTCTTCTTTTTTTTTTTTAAGTGAGGCAATTGGGGTTAAGTGACTTGCCCAGAGTCACACAGCTAGGAAGTATTATGTGTGTGAGGCTGGATTTGAACTCAGGTCCTCCTGACTCCACGGCCAGTGCTCTATTCACTGCACCACCTAGCTGCCCCGAGCAGCCCTCTTCTGAGTGAATATCTCCCTTCCTTCTTCTCCCTCCCTGTTCCCTAGGAGCCTCATCATCTGCCTTCAGTTAAATCTCAATTCTTCTGTAACCTCATGTTTAACAGTCCTCATTTTGGCCTCAGTTAAAAGGCCAGCTTTCACAATCACCCATCTCCAATCTGCAGCACTTTATTTAATTAATCTCATGGTCGACTCAGCATATTTGGTGATAAATCAAAGATTGTTAGACCAGCAAAAGATTTTAAAGATCAACTAATCCAATCCCCTCATTTCACAGATGAGGAAATAAATCAACAGTGCCTCACTTCCCAATTGAGTGGCTTAAAAATACCAAGTTTGTTCATAACTCTTATCTGGAATAACAATGAATGAGATTAATAATGTAACACTCTATAATAACATTGCTTAATATTTACAGAGGACATTTCCCTAGGAAAATCTTTTTTAGTAGGATTTATTGATGCCTTTTGTTTAAATATCACAGTCATTTCTGAAAATATGCCTCTCTCTCTGTCCCTCCCTTAAGTCAAAATTGATCCCTTTTTGTAACAATAACAAAAACCCAGTTAAGCAAAAACATTCAATACACTGGTTCCATGTTATAACATGTACAGCATTCTGCCTCTGTAGTCATCCACTTTCAGGGGAAAGAAAGAAGATATACTTCATTCTATGTTCTCCAGGGTTATTATTAGGTTTTGTTTTGGTGATGGTGGTGGTGGTGTGGTTTGTGTGTGTGTGTGTGTGTGTGTGTGTGTGTGGTTTCCAGTTACTCAGAGATCGGCTTCCTTTTTCACAGGGGAAATTTTCTGGCTTCACGCTCTGATTTGGCCTCTTACTCATCTAAGAAGTCAAGACACTTGCCAGAGAGCAGCAAGGTGAGAAAAGCATGCTTCCTTCAGGGAATTTTCCATACCAAAGAATCTTAGAGGCCTAAGAGGTCACCTAGACCAACCCACACATGAACAGGCATTCTCTCATAAGGGGTTGTCCAGCCTCGGCCTGAAGACCTGCAAGGTCACTACCTCCCATGGCAAGCCATTCCACTTTGGGACAGATCTAATTGTTAGGAAGTTTTCACCTTAATTAAGCCTAAAACTGGCTCTCTGAAACTTCCACACATTGTTTCTAGTTAATATGATTTGGCAAAAATCTTGTTTTTGCTAAAGGTGGGGACTTTCCTCTAAAACTTGGTAGCCATGAGACCAGCATGCTAGTCCAATCTCTGTCACTGGGTTGCAAAATGAGAACATGTAAAACCTGGGGAAATTTTGAAGTTATTTATTGTAAATTAGGGGGTCAGGAGTGGAACTATATCCAATTTCATAGCACATCTCAAAACAAAAAGACTTAAAGTTATTTTGTTAGCTTTGGAAAACAAAATGTTATATATGCACGTATGTATATATAAAACTTTATTTGCTTATGAAAGTTTTGTTTGGCTTTTGTCTGGACTTATGGTTTAATTGGTATGTGGAACTTTAAATGAGGAATTTCCTTGTACCAATCAGCAGATTGCAACTTGTGATTTTAGGGAGTTGTCTGGGGCCACTAAGAGGTAACTTGCTTAAAGTCACACAGCCTGTATGTGTCAGAGGCTGGATCCGGGGACAATTTGCTAGCCACTATACCACATTGCTTTTCATCATGGTCGACCTGCTGAATTTAAATAAAAGGGAAAGGACAGTTCTACCAAACTTTGTTTACAGATTTCCTGCTATACTGATCAAACTACCAAAGGAATACTTTGAAGAGCTAGGCAAAATAATTACAAAATTCATTCAGAGGGGAAAAGATCCACACTATCAAGGGACATATTTTTTTAAAGGTTAGAAATGAAGGGAGAATTGTATTCGCAGACCTCAAACTATATGAAAAGGCAACAACCGTAAGAACCATTTTGTAGTAGTTAAAAAATGGAAATAAAGTGGTGAAGTAGTCAGCCTCCTGTGGACATAGCCAGCCAATTCAAGTAGGACTAAGGGAATTAGCCCTGGGGGAGGTGCTACTTGTGAAACTGAAAAGATGTTGCATGAACAAAAATAATGCAACTAGGATAAGAAAGGAAGCAGTCAACTAGAGAAAAAAAGTATTTGTATCAAATATCTCAGATAAGGGCCTGGTATCCAAGATAAATGGACAACTAACAGCAATAATATGATAATAATAAATAATAGATTGACAGTTATTTCCCAATATGTAAGTGGTCAAAGGATATGAACAGATGTTTCTCAAAGAATTGCAAATGATTAACAACAACACGAAAGTAAGCTACAAATTTCAATCCAGAGTTCATCAGTTCTCTGTCTGGAGGTGGAGAGCATTTTTCATCATAGGTCCTTTGGAATTATCTTGGATCATTGTCTTGATCAGAGCAGCTAAGTCTTTCACAATCAATCATCCTGACAACATTGCTGTTTACTGTGTACCATGTTCTCCTGGTTCTGCTCACTTCACTTTGCCTCAGTTCATATAAATCTTCAAAGGTTTCCTTGAAACCATTCTGCTAATCATTTCTTATAGCACAACGGTATTCCATCATGATTACATACCACAACTCGTTCAGCCATTCCCCAATTGATGAACATCCCCTTAATTTTTAATTATTTGCCATTACAGAAGGTTTACTGTGTTTACAAATGTTTTTCCTACCATTTCATGTGTTGGGTTTTATTTTATTTGTTGTCTTTCCAATCAATGACTATCAGCTGGAAAAAAATCTAAAGCAGGAGAAAAAAAAAAAACACAAGGGAACCTGAAGGCTGAGTCATAGAAAACCCCAGCCACCATGTTGAATGAGCAATTCAATTCAACAAGCATCGATCGAGCACCTACTATGTTCGAGGCATTGGGATTACAAAGACAAAAATAAAAAATCACCTGCCTTCAAGGAGCTTACTATTTCAAGAAAGAGGGGTTTGGTGGAATCCTGGGCTTACAGCCTAAAACCCACCATCCTTCCAGAGCTAATGCATGGCTGGTGTGGCCTTGGAGTGCCTAATGTCATACAGTAGAGTTGGTATCTCAGTAGCTTTTCAGTTCTACCCTAATCCAAAGTAGGCATCTACATGGCACAGTGGATAGATCATTGGGCCCGGAGTGAAGAAAGATTGAATTCAAACCCAACCTCAGATATTTACTAGCTGGGTAACCATGAACAAGTCACTTAACCTCTGTTTGCCTCAGTTTCCTCAACTGTAAAATGAAGATAATAGCATCTACCTTACGGGGTTGTTATGAGGCTCAAATGAGATGTTTGTAAGGCACATAGTGGCTTGACACATAGCAGACCCTTCATAAATGCTTATTCCCTCCCCCTTCCCAAAATGTGAATCTTATCTATAACATGCCTAATGACTGGTCATCCAGCTTCTGGCTAAAGCTTCCCAATGACTGGGAATTCACCTTCCCATTAGTTATCCCATTCTGCTTTGGAACAGCTCTCATTGTAAGCAAGATTCCCCTCATGTTAATGAGAAATATGGTTAGAAAGGATGTTACGATTATTCCCTAAAGTTGGCATCATCTTTTGTCCTATTAACTCAAGCCATTAGAAAGGGCATGGACTGTGAAGACTGGGGATCTAGATTCAAAAACCACCTACAAAACCACCTCAGTACCTTTGGAAAAGTCTCTTCAGTTCCCTATGCCTCAATGTCCTCGTATATAAAATAAAAGGGCTGCACTCTATAGCTTCTCAAGTCCCTTTCAGCTCTGTCTCTATGATACCATGTCTCTATGATGCCTTCTCTAACTTTCTCTGTTCTCATGTTATTTCACCGCTCTCCATATTCTGTCTCTTAACAAGTATATGTATTCTCTCCTCAGCTCCATAACCCCATCCTCACACTTTTAGTAATGAGGCAGATACTGGCTGAGAACCCACCATCTCTTCTTTGGGTTGTGACAACTTTGCAGAGAATCCTTAGCTTTAAATAAGTCTGTGTATTTCATACTTGAATCTCATGGGCAACTCAGAGATCTTAACAAATTTCACATGATTTGAACTAACCCAGCATGGAATGAAGACCCAGGCCACTGTCAGAGACACAGGCTTCAGCTAAAGGCAAGGAGGATGCCCTGCTGAAGGGGGTAACAAGCATCCTAGTCCATGTTCCCCTTTGAGGATGCAGAAATCAATTTGGAATGGATTGGGGTACACAACCATGCCAGGACATTCCAGTGGAATCTAAACATCAGAAAAACATGTAGCTGTTCCGAGAGATCTCTTTGTACTGCCAGGGCTGAGACAGAAATGGACACCTCTCATTCAGCAGACCAGCTGTCTTGCCTCAGACATGGCTCTCCTTTTATATAAGTATAGCATCTTAGACTTGTATTCAGAATAATAATATGTAATATTTATGCCATGCTTTAGAGCTGGCAAAGCCCTTAACATAAATCATCTCATTTAAATCTCATAACAACAGAAGAGAGGTAGATCCTGTAAGTGTTCTCATTTCACAGATGAGGAAATTGAGTCCCAGAAAAGTTAAGCAACTTGGATAAAATCACACAGGTAGTAAGAGACAGAGCCTATAGTCATTCACTCATTCAACATTTAATAATTGTATGGTATGGTAAAGCATTGAGGAGGTAATGATAAGACACAGTCCCTTGCCCTTACGGAGCTCACAGTTCAGAGAGGTATAGAGCACAGAGACAGATAACTACTGTCTCTTTGTAGGTTAGGCTAACTTTGGCTTAAAAGGCGTTGAAACCATCCTTGAGACAATTAATTCACATTGACACAGTTTCCTCAAGGGGTCTAAGCGCAAAAACCAACATAGGAGGAATCAGAACATCCTCCTTCAGGCTTCTGACCAGTAGACCAGTATGGCCAACACAGAGACAGAGACCTAACTGCACCTAACTGAATCCATGCTATATCTTTGCTAAACATCCTCTCCCTGGGCTGCCTAAGTAAGTCTCCTTTTATTAACTGCTACATTATACAAGAATATCTCCTTTCATTCCATTCTTGAACCTGACCTATTGAACTGGCCTGACTCAGCCCTGGCCTACAATAATTATAATACACAATACTATATGAGGAATTTTTTAGATCACATAATAAATGCTTGCATGACTGATTGATTGGTTGATTAGCGAAGCAAAGAACAAAATGTTCTGTGAGGGCCAAAGGGATAAGGTTATTACTGACTATGGGATTCAGAAAGGTCTTCATATAGAAGGTGCCATTTAAATTGAATGTGAAAAATATTTAGGAATTCAAGAGGGCACTGAGGTGAGTGACACAATTGAAATAATGTTGGCCTTGAGGTCTAAAGATCTGGGTTCAAATCTTGCATCTCTTATGACTTTGGGTAAGTTACTTAACCTTCTTGGGCCTCAGTTTCCTCATCTGTAAAATGAGGGGTTGGCTCGGAGTTTCCTTCCAACCCTAAGAGCTGAAAAGGACCTCAGAAATCACTGAGTCAAAAGACTTTATTTTACGGATAAAGAAACTAATGCCTCGGGAAATGAGGTGACTTGTGTAAGGTCACACAGGTAGTGACAGAAGTGGGATCTGGACCAGGTCCTCTAACTCCAAAGCCAACACTCTTTTCACTGTACTGTTGTTCTATTTATAGCACTCACAGTCCTTCCCTCTTGAAATTACTTTGTGTTTTTAATATACTTTGTACTTAACGTACTCCGTATTATATTTGTATTTATGATATACTTTAATATACTTTATATACTTTTATATTTCAATATACTTTGTATTTAATACACTTTGTGTTAATATACTTTGTATATTTATCTGCCAGTAGAGTGTAAGCTCCCTGAAGGCAAAGACTTGTTTATTTTATCTATATATCCCCAACAAATTGCATATACCTTGAGATATATATTTTCATAATACTAAGATATTTTAATTTCTATTATAAATATTGATAGATATGACCTATATAAACAAAAATTCTTGGGAAAAGTGTTCAATAAATTTTAAGAAGATAAAGGGATCATGAGGCCAAAAAGTTTGAGGACAGCTACTCTGAAGGTACTTCTCTTCCCACAGTTACCTCCTAATCATTTTGGTTTTGTTTTGCTTTTTGACGAGGCAATCGGGGTTAAGTGACTTGCCCAGGGTCACATAGCTAGGAAGTGTCAAGTGTCTGAGGCCGGATTTGAACTCAGGTTCTCCTGAGTCCAGGGCCGGTACTCTATCCACTGCATCACCTAGCTGCCCCAAATCATTTTGTTGTTGCTGTTTGTTGAAGTTTGTCCTTCTTTGCTGCTACCATTCAGGTGTACTTTACTTTATTTACATATTAATTTTTTGCAAATTTTCTTAGAGTCCAAAACCACTGAGCTGTGGTCACTTCTCAGTTATCTAACATCACTGACCAAAATTCAGACTCTTAAAGAAAGCTTGGCCAAATCAAACAAACAAACAATTGTAACCAGGGTTTCTAGCTGGTTACACAAATTGCATCCATCACAACATCTACAGCAATGTAAACAAAGTCAAAACTCAAAGATAAAGCCAGAATCAACTTCCAAGGGTCAATGCTGGAACCACCATTTCCAAGTGAAAGCATGCACTTCCTGTCTGTCAAAAATGAACAAACTACCAAAATGGAAACTGACACGTGTGTTCAGTCACAATCACCTTCTTAACTGGCTTATTTTGTTTTTGGAGAATGTGCTTCGTGTGTGTGTGTGTGTGTGTATGGAAGGGGAGGGGAGAGATTTTTTTAGGTGTTTGTTAAGAAGCATCTGCTATGTTGAAACAAAGTAGGTCAGCACTTTAAAAATATATATATTTTTTTAATTGTGACTCCCTCCCGATTCAAATAACTTTCCTGGGTATTTGAATGCATGCCATTGATACCTTTCTGAGTACATCCTGTGTTGCCTGTCTCAGAACACATATCTCTTGGTTTCCCCTCCTTTATGCATTGCAATCAATCAACATGCATTTATCAAGTGCCTACTATGTGCCAGGAGCTGTTCTAGGTGCTGGAAATACAAAGACAAAAATGGAAAAAGTCCCTGCCCTCAAGGTGCTTACATTCTATAAAGGAGACATTTGTCTAGGTCTTCCTTGCAACATGCTCATTTGCACACACACCCTATTTACCACTGGGCAATTGGTTCCGTAAGAGCGAGTGACCATATCTTGCTTCTCTTTGTGCCCACAATGGTGTCTTTCACATGGACAACGCACGAGGGCTGTTTGAACGGAATGGAAGCTAGAATAGTAGATTATCAGAGCTGGAAGGAATCACAGGAGCCAAGCTTCATCAACAGAGTGCTAACTAGTAATTTCTGTGTCCAGATCAAGCAGAATAAAATGTTCATGAGGCAAGTGGCAAGAGGAATACCCTCTAATGAAGTTTTAAAGACAAATTCAGTTGTTGGGAGTCCACAAGACCTTATGGTGGGGAAAGATAGAGACTCCCAGGAAGAATGTTAGGATGAGAGGAACTCACCAAGGATGCAGGGGTAGGTGGAGTCGTGCACCATCTTGTAATTTTCATCTTAACTAACTATTCCTACGAATGAGCTACTATGCTCAGGGTTGGTTTGTTTTCTCCTGTGCTGTCAATTACAAGATTGAGAGATGGAAAGACTATTAGAATGCAGAATGTCTGAGCTAAGAGGGACCTTTGTGTGTCAGAATACAGAATGGCAGGGTTAGGAGGAACCTTAGAACACAGAATGCTGGAGCTGGGAGGGCCCTTAGAACATGGAATGTGAGAACTTGGAGGGACCTTAGACCACTGAATAAAAGAGTTTGGAGGGCGCTTAGAACATGGAATGTGAGAACTTGGAGGGACCTTAGACCACTGAATAAAAGAGTTTGGAGGGCCCTTAGAATTTTTTTAGGAGGATAGTTATTTGTTACGTTGCTGAAGACAAAAGGAAAATGATCATAATCAACACCATCTTCATGCACTCACAAGAGATTTTTAAAGAACAAAGGTCAAAAACAACTTATAACATAATTGATTTTGCAATACAAAAGAAAAATGATAAAAAATAGAGTTTAACCTAAAAATAGTTCACAAAACAAACTAAAGCTATAAATACCATGACTTTACCTTAATACCAAACTAAAATGGCTCCTTTGAATTTTCAAAGTTCTATTGTCTCAAATTTACATTTTTTTAAAGTGCTAAAAATATTACTTCCTAGATTTGAGCCCTGGGTCAAAAGGAATCTGCTAACACAGAACATCAGGAGTCAGGAGGGCCTGTAAATGTAGACTATTATGGCAGGAATCAACTTCAAATCAACTTCTTTATTTCACAGTCAAAGAAACTGAAGCCCAGATTGGTAAGGTCACAGAGGAAGCTTGGTCAAATCTCTTCCACTCTCTAGGCCTTCATTTTCTCAAATGTAAAATGAAAGGATTGGACTCAATTATTGCTAAGATCTCTCCCATGTCAATGACCCTCAGGAGCCATGTATTTAAGGTTTGCCAACAAATTAGTGGTGTACTAAGAAGGAAAGAAGGAGATCTTGTGTTTCCCATGCGTGGATCCTGAGGGCTTCCTTTCTCTAGTCTGAAGGCTACAACTGCAACCTCAGCTACATGCAGGCCACAGCCATGGTGTGACCTGAGGGACCAAATATGTCAGCTTGCCTCCAAATATCTCCCTCTCAGCCAGCCAGGATGTATGACAGTCCCACCTTTTGATCTTTCCTTGAAGACAAGGCACCCTGTCTCCACTAGGCCTCTATTAGAAGGTAAATATTGCATACCAATACCATGAAATGCTTCTGCACAATAAGAAATGATGAAAAGGATGGTTTCAGAGAAACCTGGAAAGACTTACATGAACATATACAAAGTGAAATGAACAGAACCAGGAGAACAATGAATGTAATAATAATAACAACAACGTAAAGACAATTTTGGAGGATGTTAATTAGCGCAAGGCTAACCGTGGTTCCAGAGGATTAATAATGAAGAAAGCTACTTACCTCCTGCCAGAGAGGTGATGGACTCAGGGTGCAGAATAAGACATATATTTTTCGGACATAGCCAGTGAAGGAATTTGTTTTGTTTTGATGATGCATGTTTGTTACAAGGTGGTTGGGTTTTTTTTCATTTTTTCCTTGTTTGAGTCAGGAGGGAAGAGGAAAGGAAAAAAATACATTTTTATTGATTGAAAAAATTAGCACTTTAAAATTAGGTGTCCCCATTGGTGACAAGAGCAAACAATGGAGAATTTATAATAACAGGGTTCACACTTGATATGTAGCCTTTCGTATATTATTTTATTATAGTGTGCTTATATCATATATTTATAAATTATTTATATATTATAAAGCCTTGAGGTACATTTTACTCCCTGTCTCTTAAGAAAATTGAGTCTTAGGTCCCATTTCTTCAAAGTGCTTTTCTCTTGAATCATACTAATGGAATATTTATATAGCATGCTATGTTTGCTGAGCATTTTCCCATCCATTAACTCACTTGATTTTCCAAATAGCCAACCTTATGGCATAGGCAGGGAGGGTATCATTATCCCTATTGGACATTTCCTCGTTTATAAAGCCCCCACCAGCTCTAATGTCTATGATCTTTGCTGACTTCTCCAAACTCCCCCACCTCCAGTGACTAGCACTGCCCTCCATATTGCCTTCCCAGCCACCCAGGTCCCACGCACAGCTCTCCTGCCCACTCAGCCTAACACCCTGACATCTTTTTCCTCCCTTCCTGCTTCTCAGCACTCTATTGCCAAATACTCCCCCATGCCCCAGGGGGAAGACAAACCCAAACCCGACCCTTTCCCTTCCTCCACCTGCTGAACACACCCGAATTGTGATCTGACTATGGGGAGCCCCAGACGCTTTAGACTTACTTATCCAGCTGCACTTGCCTGGTCTCCATTCATGCATCACCAAGGGCAGGAAGGAACCCGAGAGGTCAGAGACAGCAAGGGAAAAGTCCAGCTGAAGCATAGAGTGAGGCCCTGGGAAGGAGAGCAAATGGACTGGCTAATTATGGAGAATAGCAGATGATCTTTAACGGGAGATTCCTTAATGCTCTGGGACCAGAAGTCTGGAGAATTTGAAGATACTGCCAAAGCTTAAGGGCATCCATTAGACTCCAGCTCAAGAGGAATATCTCTGTAAAACAAAAATCCCTGCCCAATAAAAGTTGCCCACCAGGCAGATTTGTCTAGCATCATAGAATGAGCAAGAAGGAATCTTAGAGAATATCTAGTCTGATCCAGTCTCTCACAGGTGAGGAAACTGAGGACAGGACAGAGGAAACCCACCCCAGGCCAAAGAGCAAGTCCACCAGAGACAATCCTTGAACCAATATCCTTAGACTCTTAATCCAGTAGTCTCACACTCTACATTATACCCCAGCCTGCCTCAGTTTCCAAAAGTGACTTGAAGAGAATTAGAATCTCGGTTTCCTCATCTGTAAAATGAAGACCATAATAACACCAACCTCACACAGTTTTGTTAGGTTCAAATGAGGCAAAAGGTATAAAGCATTTGGCAAATTTTAAAGCATCATATAAATGCTAGCTATTAATAATAATTTTGTCAGTAATTATATTACTGACAAAATTGTTTTTACTATTAATAATAGATCTATTTTTATAATATGATATTGTTGCTTTGATTAATAATGATGGTTGACAATGATTTCCATGGATTGTCATGCATATGTCCATCCCTGGGCATTCTCCCACACTAATAGAGGACTGAGAACTCAGTTGTGAGGGGTCAAACAAGCCACTCTAAGGTTGACTGTGAAGGACTTTGATCCTTTCTTTGCTCTCAGACTCAACGTTCTGGCTTTCCAGTAGAGAAGGACCTACCCATGCCTCACATAAGACCCAGAGAAGCATGGACAATGTCCACGAGCTGCCAACTTACTGTCTTCCCAAGAGGTCTGGGCTGCCTACAAGTACACTGGGGAAGAGAGAAGGGGAAGATCCTTAATTACCACAGCCAAGGCTCTCAAATTTTCTTGGACTCTTTCTTGCTGTCTGCTCCCTCATTCTCATATACCACATTATAGTTCACACAAGGACTGGAGCAGTCCAATTGTGATACACTCAGCATGGAAAGTAATTCAAATTTGATGTATGGCGACATGGATAGATGAATAGAAGGATGGATGGATGGAGGAATGGATAGATGGATGGGTGGATAGATGGACAGGTGGATGGATGGATGGATAGATGGATGGAGGGAGGGATGGAGGGATGGAGGGATTAGTGAAATAGAATGCAGCACATTATACTCCTCATTAGACCAGTTGCCTAATTTCTCATTCTCTGGCATGTAGGACCAAGCTTATCTTTATGATCCACCAAGAGAGTTGGATTTGGAATTGAAATTCTTGGGCTTGAATCCTTGCTCTACAATTACTAGCTGTGTAAACCTAAGCACTTAGCCGCTTTCCCTCGGCAGGCCTCAGTTTCTTCATCTGTACAATGAAGAATTTGTTCTAGATGAACTTAATTACAAGGTTCTTCCCAGATCCTTATAAGATAGCCTCTGGAGCTTGAGTTCTTTTTTTGTTTTTTTGTTTGTTTGTTTGTTTTGTTTTGTCTTTTGGAGCTTGAGTTCTTAAACAGGAGTCCATGGTCTCTTCCAAGGGCATCTGTAGATAGATTTCAGGAGGTCCCTGAATTGGATGGGGAAAAGCTACATCTTCATTTTAATATAATTGGTTTCCTTTGCAACCCCATGAATTTAAAAATATTATTCTGAGAAGGGGTTTAAAGGCTTCTCCAGACTGAAACAGGGATCCATGACATGAGAGGCAAGACCAGTTTGGACAAAATTATAAAGTAGGCAAGGGCAGCTAGGTGGCACAGGATAGAGTGCTGGGCCTAGAGGCAGGAAGACTCATCTTCCTGAGTTCAAATCTGGCCTCACACACTTACTACCTATATGACCCCATTTGGGATTTTCCTGGCAAAGATCCTGGAGTGGTTTGCCATTTCCTTCTCCAGCTCATTTTATAGATGAGGAAACTGAAGCAAACAGGGTGAAGCAACTTGCCCAGGGTCACACAGCTAGGAAGTGCCTGAGGTCAGATTTGAACTCAGGTCTTCCTGACTCCAGGTCAACACTCTCTCCACTGTGGCGCCCTCCAGCTGCCATAATCAACAGAAGAAGGTCTCAGTGTCCCAGACAATTCTCTAGGACTATAAGCTGCAGGGCATGTGCCAACCTGCATTGGCAAAAGGGGTTACTAACCAGCAGCTCCTAATACAGATAAAATCACAGGTCCGGCCAGCTCAAAAATAATCTTGGTGGTACCTACCTCAGAGGGCTGTTTTAAGGCACAAGTCAAATAGTGTCTATAAACTGCTTTGCAAATTCTACAGTGCTGCATAAATATTATGAGCACAAGCATAGTCTCCTGACTATATCAAGTCATAGTGAGGCAGCATGGGGCAGTGGACAGAGCACTGGACTTGTGGTCAGAGTGATGTGAATTCAAATCCTGCCTCAAATACTTACTAAGGGTATGATGCAGGCAAGTCACTTAATGTCTGTTTGCCTTAATTTCCTCACATGCTGGAATCAATGGACTTTCAGCTCTAATGTTATAACCCTATGTGCTTTGCTAGGCACTAGCTAGGTCATGAAGGGATCGGCTCTCTCTGCTTCAGCCTAGGGCCAACCATCCCTAAGGATTCTTATCAATTCCATGATTGGATAAGGAAAGAAGAGTGGCCCTACTCCTCGTCTTGAAGCTGGCTGCTCAGTAGAGCAATCCTATCCATTTGTCCCTGCCTTGTGAGCAGAGTAATCGACAATCACCTGGGCTTGGGCTTGCCTTTCAGGGTCACAAGGAGAGGAGAGACCCAGGGACTTCACTTTTCTAACTTCTAATAATGGGCCAAATACATGGGGGGCCTGTAACAGGGAACCCCTGATCTTTGCCAGTTTGAAGGAAGCCAGAGTTGGCAAGGCCCACAGATAACATTCTGGACATATTTCCCTCTATTGTTCTACCTGTGGTAACTGTTCCCAAATGGGACATTCAAAGGCTCAAGATAAGTGATAGGAAATAAATATAGGGCCTCTGGGGCCATACCCACCCTCTAAAACACATTCCTCTCTCTCTCTCCTCTCTTTCTCTCCCTCCCTTTCTCTCTCTCTCTCTCTCTCTCTCTCTCTCTCTCTCTCTCTCTCATACACACACACACACACACACACACAAAAGCACACACACAAACACACACACAAACACACACACAATCATACAACCTCCCAAAGACTTAAAATGTGGGTAACCTCATCTCACCTTCTCACCTAGCTCATTTCTTCACAGGACAAAGCCCCTGAAACAGAGTTCCTAACCGAGGATCCATGATTCTTTTTTAGTATTTTGATAACTATTTTAATATATAACTTGTTTCCTTTGTAAGGCTATGTATCTTATGCATTTAAAACATTATTCTGAGAAAGGATTATTAATAATAATAATTAGCATTTATAGAATGATTTAATGTTGGCAAAGTACTGTGTTATTTCATGTGATCTTCACAGCAACCCTGTGAGGTAGCTATTATTATTGTCCCCATTTAACAGATGAGGAAACAAGATGAGAGATTAGATGACTTGGCCAGGGTCCCACAGCTAGAAAGTGCCTGAGTTAGGAATTGAACTCAAATCTTCCTGACTCCAAATCCAGGGCTCCTACCCACTGTACCACCTAGCTGCCTATAGGCCTTTCGGGACTGCCAAAGGGTCCCAAGCAAGCAAGACAAGGTGAAGAACACTTTCCTTGGAGGATGAGATGTTATCTTTGGATGCTTTGAGCATCCCCTGGAACATTTCCCTATTACATGTTCAGCATGTTTCTTAGTTCACTAAAGGAGATGACAGGAAGGGAAGGGAAGGGAAGGGAAGGGGAGGGAAGGGAAGGGGAGGGAAGGGAAGGGGAGGGAAGGGAAGGGGAGGGAAGGGAAGGGGAGGGAAGGGGAGGGGAGGGGAGAGGAGGGGAGGGAAGGGGAGGGAAGGGGAGGGGAGGGGAAGGGGAGGGGAGGGGAGGGGAGGGGAGGGAGGAGAGGGGAGGGGAGGGGAGGGAAGGGGAGGGGAGGGGAGGGAAGGGGAGGGAAGGGGAGGGAAGGGAAGGGAAGGGAAGGGAAGGGAAGGGAAGGGAGGGTCTATGAACAGTCATACAGGACTATACTCATACAGGATTGTAGGATAGAAAGACTGTCAATATATTAGTGTCTACTTCTCTTAGCCTACCCCCATTTTCCTCTTCTGCTCTCCTCCTGTTTCCTTCAGCTCACCTCCCTGCCACTGCCATCATCTCTTTATTTCCCCCATAAATCTTCTGCCAATATATAAGAAGTTCAAAATCTCTGAGTTGGAAGGGAACTAAGAGATCGTTTAGTCCAACCAATAGGTGCCCAAGAATGCCCTCTCCCAAAGCCCCAGTGAGTACTCAATAAGTCTATGTATGAAGAGATCTAGCGATACAGATGCAGTCACTTGGCACAGTGGATAGAGCTCTGGACCTGGAGTCAGGAAAACCTAAATTCAAATTGGCCTCAGACACTTCCTACCTGTGTGACCATGGGAAAGTCACTTAACCTCTGCCTGCCTCAGCAAATAATAACAGTGCCTACCTCCCAGGGTTGTTGTGAGGATCAAATAAAATATTTGTAAAGTGTTTTGCAAACCTTAAAGTGTCATATACATTCAAACAATTATTATGACTTCTTGACTCCCAAGGCAACTGATTCTATTTTGGGACAGTTCTAATAATATTGAGGCATTATCCAAATGCTGTCCATCCACCAATTCTATCCATTGCTTCTCTTTCTCTCTTCTGGGGCCAAGCAGAATGACTCCTATCTCTTCTTCACTGGAGAGTTTGCATCCCTCCTGGCCACAGGTGAAACAGACCTAGATCCATCCTCTTCCTCACGCTGAATAGCCTCTAGTCCCCTCATTATCTCAGTGACCCTCCTCTGGAAGCTTTTCCTTTTGTCAATATTCTTAAAATATGGAGCCCACAGGAGATAACAGAAGGAAACACAGCCAACAGGACAGCTTCAAAAGTTACATGTTGAATTCGTGATAGACTGAGAACATCAAGCTATGCTGTACGTAACCGAGATCCACAGCTTCACATACAGTCCTCTGGGTCTGCTCTATTGTGTATGGGCAGATGCTCACTTCATTTAGTATTTAAGTTTAGAAATAAGCAACATGATAATGACAACAAAAATGCTACCAGCATAAAAAAAAATATGATGCTCAGAAGTGACTGTAATACTCTAAATGTGGTCTGACCAGGACAGAGTAGAATGGAACTATTTCATCCCTTGCCCTGGCTGCTTAATCAAATACTCAGAAGGGTCTTCAGCCTTGAGATCTCATGCTCAGTGATACGGGAGCTCCCTCCCGTGATGGAGTCTGCAGGCCACCCATGCCTATCCACCCTGAGTGACTCTCGTTTACTCCCTCCTCAAAGTTAGCCTGCGGGGGTGGGAGGATGGGGGGGGAGGCAAACAATGAATGAATCAACGAATGAAGCCTTTATAAAGTGCTTACTCTGTACCGAACACTGTGCTAAGCTTTAAGAATACCGAAAGAAGAGTAAGACAGTCCCTGCCCTCAACAGGCAATGCATATGGGAGATTTCAGCTGCATGGCCCTAAGGCTGCAGCAGCAAAGTAGGTGGCAATACGCCATCTTTCATGTCATCATTTAATGTTGTTACTCCTAGGGCTCTCGGGTTTGGTCTGCATCAGGGTGTGAGGGGGCATGGTGGGCATGGCGGAGGTTTGCCCTGCCTTCTGGCTCTCTCCCAGGGTGTTGCAGCTAGGCTGGCTTCCCTGACCTGTGGTCTGGATACTCTGCCTCCCCAAACTCAGCCCCTGACCCCATTAGCTGCCTTGGCGGACGTGTTGCAGAAAGAGAATGCATCAGTCCATCAATAAGTCAGCAACGATACAGTAAGCACTCGCTATGTGCCAGAAGCTTTATTAAGAACTGAGGGTTTTTCTTAAAAGTGCAAGAAGATTCCCTATACACAACAAGCTCCCATTCTAATGGGGGAAACATAAAAAATAAAAAAAGCATACATACAAAATACATACAGTGTGAATGGGAAAAGCACGAACTATCAAAGGGGAAGGGACAAGAAACAAAGTATGTTGAAGAAAAAACGCTTCTGGTTCAGCCTAACAAAGGAGGAGGAATAACAGATCATCCCCATTGGGCTTTATTTTAAAATCTTTGGTCTGTCACTGTAACAAAAAAATAGTGGCTACAATTGTTGAACTACATAGAAATATATGTATTCACAAAGCCATAACAAGGATGAGCCGAGCAAAGCTTTGCCCCACAATGCCACATTAGAGACTTAATTTCGAAGGTGACAGCAGCCCACCACCCCTTGGGCATTCTGCCCAGAGACCAGTTTGTTTTTCAGATGGTGCCCAATCTAGAATCATAAAATAAGCATAGAGACAGCAGCATTATTCGCAAAAATAGTTAAAATAAACAAACAAGATAGAAACCAAGGGAAACGCTTAAACATGAAAACCCAACAGATATCACTACCAGATGGGAGGGCTCATCTGCCCCCACTCTGCTCTTCTCTCACTGATCCCCTACTAGACCACCTAGCAGCAGCCTCCAGAGCCCTGGGGGCTCTTTCACTATCATGGTGCCTTTTCTCCTCCACACCTTAACTGACATACTTAGCAAGCACGACATCCCAAGCCAAAGATTCCTAATTAAGGCTCTGTTTCCTCATAGCAATTTCCTCAGCCTACCCTCATTCTTTTCATGGATGTTTTGAGGACAGAACACAAGAGTGAATGGGAAGACCCCTTTCAAAGGCTACATGGGAAGCATGGTTAGCAGAGTCTGAATGCCTTTGGGCAGTGCCGAGAATGCTTAGTGTGCAGATGATATCCTGACCACCATACATTTGTCCAGAGCAAAGGCTGGGTCTGTGCTTTCCTGGATAGAATAACACAAACCAAGTTGATACAGTGATTTCTGAATTCCTTGCTGGTATTTTCTATATTGGAGGATTCTGCCCACACAGCAGGAGCCCCAGCTAATGTTTCCCAGAGGAGACACGTTGGCAACACCAAGCTTACAGATGGAGATGGTAGGCGGACCTACCCGGGAGGTTTCTTTCTAGGCAATGTGTCCCCTCCTTCCTCTACCACCCACTCAAATGGGGAGCCCTGAGGTCTCAGTGTGGGCAGAGATGCCCCTCTTGTTGGAGGTCATGGTAACTTGTCACAAGTGTAGAAAGGATCCTTTTTCTAACAGTGTGAACCTGGGCAAGGCATTTAACCTCTGTTTGCCTCAGTTTCCTCATCTGTAAAATGGGGATAACTTATAGCACCTACCTCCTAGGTTTGTTGTGAGGCTCAAACAAGATAGTTGTCAGCACTTTGTAAACTTTTAAGCACTATATAAATGCTAGCTTTTTTTTCAGGTAGGAATTAGTTTAGATGGTCTCTGAGATTCTCTCTAACTGAAATTCTGGAATTCTATTATTCTGTGATTACACATGGCATAATGGAAAGCACGCTAGGTCTAGGATCAAGAGACCTGGATTTGAATTCTGGCTTTGACACTTACTAGCTTATATTAGATTATAATCATATAAATTACCTTCCCTCTCTGTACCTCACTCTCCTCATCTATAAAATGGGACAAATAAGACATTCTTTAACCTACTTTTCCTGGTTGTTGTGAATAAAGTACTTTGTAATCTATTGAAATAGGGGATATTATTACAATTAGAGTCAGTGTGGTATAATGAGAGATACTCAATTACTCCAATCTACACAGGAAACAAGGGACAATCCACATGGGAAAAACAAAATGAAAAAAGATCTGTTTTCCAGAAGGTGACATGTAATTATATATTATTATAATATATAATTATAACAATTATAACTATTCAAGCAGAACATTTAACTAGAGTCACAGCTGGGCAGATTCAATTTAATTCAATAAACATTTACTAAATGGATACTATGTGCCAGGCAGTGTGCTAAGCCCTGGGGGATACAAAGAGAGGCAAAAGACAGTTTCTGCCCTCAAGGAACATTGGGGCTAGAATTCAACAGAGGGAAGAGTGTGGGTCGGATGGAATATGAGAGAAAGAACAATGATCTAACTGTCCCATCTAAAGAGCAATGAAGACAAGAATGACAAATGCAGTGAGGAATACCATCAAGATATGATTGCATTTTGACCAGAAAAAGAGATAGATTAACCACAAGAGTGATGGATAGTAGATGTGCCACCTGCATGAAATTATAAAGACCTAGAAAGTGGTTCTTCAGTCTGGTAGGCAGATTCTCGGTGGAGAAGATGGCAGAGAATCACATCCGATCAGAAGGTATGGATGAGCTAGGACACAGATCTAACAAAATACTGTAGCTTTGAAGAAGTGCATGAAGACTGGAAGTCATCAAGCAAAGACTGGACAACCACTCTCAGTACACTATGGGGAATTCTGATGCTTATTCCATTTGTAGTTTGAAGTGGGTGCCCTCTGAAGCACCCTCTAAATCTTAGCTTCTGTGATGCTGTAAAAATGCTGACTTGGTTTCAGAAGGTGACAGCACCATAGATTTAGAGGTAGGAGGGATCTTAGTGGCCATCTGGGCCAATACCTTCATTTTACAGATAAGAAAACTGAGGCCCAGAGAGATGCAGTGATTTGCTCAGTGTCATTCAGTTAATAAATGGCAGACAGGATTTAAACCTGGGTTCTCTGACACCAAACTCAAACATACTTCCTGGATTCAAATTCTGGTGTTTTCATGAGAAGCCATTTTACCTGTTTGGGCCATAGTTTTCCTCATCTATAAAGTGAAGGGTTTAGACTACATTCTTGCGTGTGCTGAGAAATACGTTATTCCTCCCAATAGAGCATAAGCTCCTTGAGGGCAGGGACAGTTCCATTGTCTTAGTTTCCCCAGAACCAAGCACAGCTAGTGCTTAATGTATATTTGCTGACTGATTGATTAATGATAAAAATCTTTCCCAGGTCTAGCACTCTCTGATTGAACAGATTGAGGAAAATGAGCTACTGAGATAAAGTGACATGTCCAAAGTTATACAACTAGTGGAAGACCCAGGACTAGAATCTAAGGACTAGGACTCTTAACTTGTTGTTGTTTTTTAATACTTTAATAATTTATTTCAATATAATTTGTCTCCTTGTGTGTTTTATCTTACACATTTAAAAACAAGATCCTGGGGTTTCCATGGGCTTCTCTAGACAAAGGGTCCACAATACCAAAAAAAAAAAAAAAGATTAAGAATTCAAAATAAAAACCAAACAGTGTGAATAGCCAACTGAAGTCATTCAACCCAAGAAAACAAAGGCCTGAATCACCCAGTTTGCTATGCCTATGGCCAGGCCTCCCTGCAGAGATATGGGCAGATTCAAACTATGTCTTGGTGGTGAAACTGGAAAGCACAAATGTTCATGGTTCATGGTCCTGGGCCAAGTGAGGGATCAATAACTTTCCGTCCTCTTAAATTTACAATAAAACGAAAATATTCCATGCATCTTCCTGACTGGCATTTGGGGAATTTCAATGGCTGAAGGGCCCATTTCAAAATAATCTTGGATTTCACTGAAAACATCGTCAGAGAAGATCTTGCAAATAAACCACTTGTCTTTGAAATGGAAGCCAAAAATGCCTCCTTTCCCCTAACCCCAAAGGAAGATCTGAGCTGCCAGCTGTGTTGGCTTTCAATGCAAATATTCTCCTCAATTCTCAGTACTCCACAGGGTTGGACAACCCCAATGGGCCACCAGGCAGTCCCTACTCTCAGCCAAAGTCTGCTTATGTGTGAAATGAGGTGATTGGATTAGATAATCATGGGATTATAGATGTAAAGCTAGAATGGACCTGAGAGGTCAAGTCGAGAGAGTGACAGAGAGAGAGAGATGGATGGATGGGTGAGTGGATAGGTAGATAAAAGGAAACTGAGGCCCAGAAGGCTTATGTGACTTAGGATCAAAGATTCAGAACCAAAAGGGATCTTATAGGTCATCAAATCCAATCTACTCCTTTTACATATAAGGAAACTGAAGATCAGGGAGTATAAGTGATTTAGGATTATAATGTCATCTATTTATAGCTGGAGGAGACCTTAGGAGTCATCTAGTTGATGAGTGAAGTGAGCAGGAGCAGAAGAACATTGTACACAGTAACAGCAACATTGTGCAATGATTAGCTATGATAGACTTAGCTCTTCTCAACAATGATCCAAGAGAATTCCAACAGATTCCTGATGGAAAATGCTAGCCACATCCGGAGAAAGGACTGTGGAGTCTGAATGCAGATCGAAGCAGACTATTTGCACTTTTTTGTTGTTCTTTTGCTTTTTCTTTCTCTTGGTTTTTTCCCCTTTTGTTCTGATTCTTCTTTCACAGCATGACGAACGCAGCTTGTACATGTATAACCTGTATCAGATCGCTTGCTAGATTAGGGAGGGGAGAGGGGAGGGTGGGAGAAAAATATGGAACTCAAAATCTTATAAAAATGAATATTGAAAACTATGTTTACATGTAATTGTGAAAAAATTAAAATACTATTAAGTGGGAAAAAAAAGTCATCCAGTGCAATCCTCTCATTATACATTTGAGGAAACCCAGACCCAAAATTGCCAACATTCCTTCTATCTCTAATCTGCTGAGAGTTATTATTACGCAGTAACTTCTTGGGTAACTTGTATTTTTTAAATTAATTAATTACTTATTTTATTTAGGCAATTGGGGTTAAGTGACTTGCCCAGGATCACACAGCTAGTAAGTATCAAGTGTTTGGTCTGAGGCCAGATTTGAACTCAGGGTCCTCCTGATTTCAGGGCCTGTGCTCTATCCACTGTGCCACTTAGCTGCCCCTATTAATTTTTTAAAAAGCAAGGGAAATGAAACTATCCCTAGGCATTCTTCCTGGGGAAAACTTTCCCAGTCTGCTTTTTTTCAGACAATGCCCAACCTAGAATCCTAGAACCAGTATTTGGCTCTGCGCTATTTTACATTTTTATTAGAAACTTGGATAAAAGAATAGGTGACCTGCTCATTTCATCTAAGCTGCAGGCGACACCAAACTGGGAGGGATAGCTGACCCACTGGAAGTCAATTCAAGTCAACACCCAAAAGAACCTTGGTAGGCTGGGGCTGAACATAACAAGGTAGAATTCAATAGGGATAAATATAGTCTTACACTTAGGTACAAAAATTGAACTTCACAAGAATAATATGGGGGAGGCATGGAAAAATCAGCAGTTATTCTGAAAAAGATCTGGAGGTCTGAGTGAACTGCAAGTAATGGGATCTGGCAGCCAAAAAGTAGGGATGGATTAAGAGAGGCATGGCTTCCAGGGGAAGAGAGGTGATCGTCTCATTGTTTTCTGTCTCCATGAGAGCTCATGCGAAGGACTGTGTTCAGTTCTGGGTTTTAAGAAGGACATTGATGAGCTGAAGAGTGTCCACAGGAGGGCAGCCAGGATGTCAAAAGGCCTTGAGTCCATATCACATGAGGATTGGTGGAAGGAATGAGGGATATTAGCCTGGAGAAAAGAAGACTTAGGGAGGCTTAGGGACATAATAGCCATCTTCTGGCATTTGAAGGGCTGTCACATGGAAGGGGCATTCAATTTTGTTCTATTTGGCTTCAGAGAATAGAACTAGGGTCAGTGGTGGAAGTCTCGAAAAGGCTTTGGTGTTGGGAACAATTTGCTAATAATGGGAGCTGTCCAGAGCAGGATGCCTCAGAGGTGGTGGTGATTTCCCTCTCCTTGGAGGGCTTCTACCCAAGCTGAATGATCACTCAACAGATATGTAATACAGGCATTTGTTTCCTGGATGGGTTGGACTAGATGGATTCTGAAGTCTCTTCCAACTTTCAAATTCTGTGAATCATAAAGAACCAGAGTTGGAAGGGCCCTTGAAGACCATAGCACAGCACATACCTAACTGAATATGGAATCAAGAGACCAGGGTTTGAATCCCATCTTGTGGCCTCATAACCCTGAGCAAACCTCTCAAAGTCTTCATGTCCTCTATTAAATGAGGGAAATGGCATATGGTCCAAATATCCAGGACTGTGAAAGAAAGTACTTTTAAAATCTTAAGGTGTAATAGAAACATGAATTTTTCTATTAATCTAACGTCTGAATTTTACCAATGAAGAATCTGAGGTTCTGACTGATTGACCAATTCACTGGTTACTTTGTATGTATTCATATTGATTTATCTGGCTACATGCTATTTCCCTCAGTAGAATGTAAGCCCCTTGAGGGCAGGCAGTGTTTCTTTCTTTTTTTTTCCTACATATTCTCAGTGCCTAATATAGTCCCCTGAACCTAACAGGCACCAAAAAAATGCTTGTGGAATTGAATTCAATATGGAAAATGAATGATTTGGCTTAGGTAACTTCCATGCACTCTTACTGTTCTAACTTTCTACGACAGGTAGGCAGTGCAAATATGAGTCACAATTTGCTCCACCAGCACTTTCAGGATATCAAAGAGAAGTTAAGGAAGCCCCCTAGCATGTTAGGAAGATGTCCTGTGGAGAAGCTGGGGGAGGGTTTGGACAGGAGTTGCATGAGTGGGGCAGCCAGCCATGCATGGGCAGCAATATGTATTCCTGGAGGGAACTTTCACATGGGTGTGACTCCCAGCTTGCCTCTCTATCCAGATTTCTCCACCTCCTTGCCAGCATCTTGCCACCCTAGAGAAATCTCTGTCCATGGACTTGGTGACCCCCTAGCCTGGGCCATAATCTGGTGAGGCACTGAAGTCGTGTTCCCTTCACTGCCAACTTGACACTCTTTCCAGACTTTTCTATCTCCTCACCTAGGTACCTCATCCCATTTCTAGTTGTCTTTGCCTGTTAGAATATAAGCTTCTTGAGGGCAGAGACAGTCTTCTTTGCTTGTGTTTGTATCCTAAGTGCTTAGCACAAAGCTTGGCACATAGTAAGACTTGATAAATGATGTCTCTGTGTGTGTGTTTCTGCCTCTACTCTCTCTCTCTCTCTCTCTCTCTCTCTCTCTCTCTCTCTCTCTCTCTCTCTCTCCACCCCCTTCCCCCTGCCTCCTTCTCTCTCATCACAGATTCACTGGAACATTATTTACCAATAAAGAAACTGAGGACCAAAGAGGTGACAGAACTTGGCCAAGGTCACGTCTTAAGTCGGTGTCAAAGCTAGGACTCGTACCCAAGCTGATGTACTTCCCCCTACAACACAATGCTTTGTCCCAGTTCCCACAATGAATGGGGCCCAGGCACCCCAATTTTTCCAGTTGTCTGTCCAGCATGCTTTCCGTCACTCCCATGCTACACCCAACAGAATGGGGGCAAAAACAAATGGACCCCATCTCAGCAGAATGACAATTTCAAGCCCTCTCTGTTCCAGATGGGCCAGCTGCTGCTCGTCTGAAGACCTCTTAGTGTGGATGATAAATGGGGTAGTGCGAATCCCCAAGATTCTTGGGTTCCCAGCTCAAAAGAAGGGAGATCATCAAGATGTGGGGTGACTATGGTTGGCCAAAGCAGCAAAGAAAGTCACTGGCCCCCAGCTGCTACACATGCTTGCTTGGGAGTGGGCTTTGGGGCTTGGGGGAGATGTGGGGGAAGTAGCATTTGCTTGGAAAACAACCACTATTCTCTTCCTCAGGGGGCATGAGGGAGAGACTGAAAACGTGAAAGCCTAAGTAGTTGTTTCTGCAGTATGCCTGGCCGAGACCCAAGGTACAAAGTTGTCTACAAACTCTCAAATCAGTGTGAGACTTAAAAGACAGAAATATGTGCTGGCAATGGGGCGGGTTGGCTGCTGTTGCCAGGGCTGAATTGAAACCATACTTCTACCTCATGTAGATATCACCCACTGGTCTCTGGCTGGGGGAAGGATGCTCTTATGAATCCCCATGGCTGAGGCCAGATCGTCTCCTCTCCCTGCATCTCTCTCCCAAAGCCAAAGGCACTTATCGATCCAGAATATACACAGCTCTCTGGAGCTTTCTAGGATCCAGAGGGCAGGAAAAGAGAATCAAAAACAGAGAGGAGGAAGGGCAGAGTCACTCTAATAGGAGATCCAGCGATGTGTAGACCCAACCGATCTTGAGTGGGCTAATGACGGCTCTGCTTTAGGGTTTCTGCCTATTGGCAAAAGCCTCCTGGGTGTTGATGGAAGAAGGAGACCCCTCCTCTAATTTGCCCCAATTGTTCTTGTCACACTGACTGGCAAAAGGAGTCAGTCTAATTTCAGTCAATCAACAAACATTTATTAAGCGCTTACTATGTGTTAAGTGCTAGAAATATAAAGACAGTCAAAAGACAGTCCCCAATCTCTAGCAGCTCACTAGGTGATGGGGAAGACAATTTCTAAATGAGAGGTAAAAATTGACTTCTATCCAGTCTTAACTTTGGGTTCATGAATTTGAGAAGTGGAAGGACATGGTCAGCCCTGTGTCGAGAATCTGAATGTGGCAGAAGGTAGTGGGCAGATTGGAGGGAGGAGAAACTGGAAGCCAGGACAACAATGAGGGGGCTTCTGCTGTGGTCTAAAACAGAAATTTAAAAAGGTATGAACTAGAATCAGGGCTTTAAAGGTAGAGAAAGGTTCTCATTATAGTACCTTGCATACACTAGGCATTTAATAATTTAATATTGGTGCTTGACTTATTGAAAAAAGAAGTATATTTAGCATCTTGGACTTGACTTCTAAATGCCCTTGGACCTGTCAATGTTATGTCTACGTCTTTCTGGCCACTGGGTGGCATTGTGGATATAACCTTGGACCTGGAATCGTGAAGACCTGAGTTCAAATGTGACCTTGGACACTTACTAGCTGTCCCTGGGCAAGTCACTTAACCTTGATCAGTCTCAGTTTCTTCACCTGTAAAATGGAAATAATAACTGCACCTGCCTCCAGGGTTATCATTAGGATCAAATGAGATAATATTTTACATATGAAAAAGCTCTATATAAATGCTACTATTATTATAGTTGTTATTATTTTGTTACTGTATAAATGACAATTGGGGTTAGAAGAAGAATTATCTATTTTTCACCATTTTATTTTCTCGCCTAGTCTATAGGAATGTATTTCAGGGAAAATTCAGGCTGCTAGTAATAAGCGCTTTGGCTGAGCTGTGAAAAACAGATCTCACTAGTGTCTGGCAAAAGGAAACAATGTGGAGAAGGAGAATTTTGACACAGGAAATGACCAGCCAACAGATAGGACTTAGATTAGCCAATATGGAGAAAGAGCTTCATTTGAAGTATTAAAATTCTTTTTCTTTCCTCTAAAAAATAGCACTTGTCCCACTGAAAACCTTCTCTGCTGAGGCTTCCGTGGCTGGAATATATTTGTTTTCTTTGCTATGCTATCTACCTTGACTTTTCTTTAAGTGATATCAATATGCAACATACAATAGCTTGGAAAGAGGGATTTTCGGGCAGCAACAATCATTCACATTATTTTAACCCTTCTATGGGCTGTAATATATAATAATGTTGAGAGGGTACCTTTCCCACAACAACTGTATGAGATTCACCCAAGGATTATTATTCTCTTTTTACAGGTGAGGAAGCTGAGGTTTAGAGAGTTTAAGTTGCTAAACCCAGGCATGCTACTGCCAAGTGTTAGAATGTGATTAGAACTCAGTTCTCCTTACTCCAAGTCCACAGCTCTGACCGATCAACCCCACCACTTCTAAGGTGACATTGGTTATCATTCTGGTTTGAACTCTTGTTCACTTCACTTGGAGGTCTGTTTCCTTAATTGATGAACTAACAGATTTGTTTTAAGTTATACTAGTTTGAAAAGTAATACTTTCATCTGGGAGCTAATTTTTTTTTTATTTGAATTGCCTGTCAAGAATTTTTTTTTCAAAGAAAAATAGATCAACTGAATATGCATGTGTTATGGTTAAATTCTAAACACTGTCTAAGGAAAGTGTTAACCAGAAACTTCTAGTGAATGCTCAATCTTGGAAAGTCTAAAAGAAAAGTAGGACATTATCGCGAAATTAGCACCATTAATAATAGCTGGCATTTGTGTAGGATTTTTATGTAAATTGCCTCATTCTGATCTGCATGATAACCTTGTAACATCAGGACCGCAAGTATTATTTCAACAAGCATTATATTTATATTATTATAGCTGTCCTACAGATAACCAAGACTCAGAGTGGAGAAGCAATAAGGAAATGTTGGAAGTAGGATTCAGACCCAGATATCTCCTGACTATAAGGTTGGGTCACTTTTCACTATAGCACTCTGCCTCCAAAAGAATTATATAATAACAACAACAACTTTATGTAGCTTGTTAAGGTTTTCAAAGTGTTCTGAAAATATTATATAATGATCCTTGCAACAACCCTGGGAAGTAGATGCTATTATTATTCTCATGTTATGGAGAAGGAAACTGAGGCAAAGATGGGTTAAGTGACTTGCCCAGGACCTTCAAGCATTTGCGTATCATCTCTCTAGGTAGTGGGGCATTGTGGATAAAATGTTAGCCTTGGAGTAAAGAAGTCCCTAGTTTAAATCTCACCTTAGATTAATTACTTAGTTGTGGGCAAGCCACTTAACCTCGGTTTTCCCATATGTAAAATGGGGCTAATAATACCCCTAGCCCCTACCTCCTAGGTTGTTGTGACGCTCAAATGAGATAATATATGTAAAGCATTTTGCAAATTTTAAATGACTATTTAACTGTCAGCTATTATTTGTATTGGGTCCCATAAATGAGCTGATCCTCTCCACTGAGATATAGTATGGTACAGTGGACAGAGAACTGGACTTGGGAGGTTAGAAGACCTGGGTTTCAAACCCAGGTTTGAAGACACAAGCTGTGTTCCAGGGAAATTCACTTCCCAAAGGGCTTCAGTTTCCCCATCTGTAAAGTGGGGGTGTTTGGTCAGATGGCCTCTGAGCTTCCTTCCAGCTTCACATCAATGGTCCTGTGATCTTAGATGCATGACAAATAAGTCCCTTCGCCTCTCTGGCCTTCGGATTCCTTCTCGATAAAATGAGGTAGCTGGATCACAAAGATTCTTTCCAGCTCTAAATCTGTGAGTCTATGATTCTTCATACTATTTAGCACCTTAGCCACTCCAGCTAATGTTCATATTATCCAGGGTTAACTTTACCGAACAAGCTGCAGACGCAAGCTTACTCCTTAGACTAGTCTACCTGCCACATTTTTAATGTGGGTTCTGGAACACAGAACTATGGCACTCATCAAGTGTGGTCTGGTTTTGCCAAACAATCCCAAATAATTACCTGATGGGGAATTTTCTCATGAGCAAGACAGCCACAAATTGACTCAGCACCAACGAATAGGACAGCTCAGCTCATCTCGGTATCCAGTGGACATTCAATAAATGCTGCTGTCTGATGGATTGGCAAAGTGCTTTGAAGCCAAGGAGGCCCCAGGTAAGTACACGCCAATGCTCAGCCTCACAGCACAGGCCTATGCTGTCCAATGTGGGAAAGTAATGACCCTGCTCTGCAAGACCTGGTTCAAGAGAAGCCTGCCTCCTGAAACCCCCAGAGTGACAGTGTCGGGGTTCCGAGGGCACACCAATTAGAGAGCTATACTAATATCTGCAAATCTTCCAGGAGCTTGCATGGTTAAGTTAATTGGGTCTAAATTTCAAACCCCGTCGGAGACCAATTCACATTTTACTAGAGTTAGAATACACACAGCTACCCTGTTTCCATTGTAACACCAAATTAGTCCCCATTAATTAGGCCCTATTAATACTGGCTCCCTTGATGCTGTGAGCACATTTGTGCCAGCAACTTAGTCAGGGAGAAGTTTATCAGGCCTAATTGCTGAGCCTGTCTTTCAAAAAGCAGCCTTTGTTGCAGGAGAGCTTTGCATAAAACACAAAAGCAGCTTAAAAACATCGCTTTGGAAATGTTAGGGCTGTATTCAAATGTATATGACATACATATGTAGTACACACACACATGACTATACATAAAGAGGTAGTGGGATGGAGTGGAAAGAGGGCAGAAACACTAAGCCTCTGTTGGTGGAGCTGTGTGTTGGTCCAGCGATTTGGAAAATAATTTGGAATTGGGTGAGTGGTTATTACATTGTTCATCATCTTTGACCCACTGACCCCACTACAATGCATTTCCCCCCAAAGAAGTGCAAAGAAGAGAGGGAAGGATAGAGGACAAGAGAAGAAAGGGCAGAGGAGAAAGGAGAGGAGAAGGGAGGGAAGATCCCATATGTAGTAAAATGTTTAGAACAGCACTCTTTACAAAAGTAAAAAACTGGAAACAAAGTGGGCGCCTGCTGGCTGGGAAAGAGCTGAGCAAACTGTAGTAAGTTAATGGAATATAATATTACTGTGCCATAAGAAATTTTGGATATGAGGAATTCAGAGAAACATGGCAAAATTTATAACAACTTATGTGAAGAGAAACAACTGGAATTAGGAAGACGTGAGTTTAAATCCAGTCTTAGCTGTGTGACCCCGGGTAAG
The DNA here is from genome assembly GCF_003287225.1 of Phascolarctos cinereus. NCBI lineage: Eukaryota > Metazoa > Chordata > Mammalia > Diprotodontia > Phascolarctidae > Phascolarctos > Phascolarctos cinereus. Next base: position 274,505,093 of record NW_027555514.1, on the reverse strand, counting down.
TCACTTAACCTCTGTTTGCCTCAGTTTCTTCATCTGTAAAATGGGAATAATAATAGCACCTCCCTCCCAGGATTGTTGTAAGGATCAAATGAAATATTTGCAAAGTGTTTTGTAAACCTAAAGCACTGCATAAACGTTAGCAGATATTATTAGCTATCCTGAGAATATTAAGATTATCATATTATTCTCACATATTATTACATGCTAATAATATTATTGGCTGGCTCCTAAGTGAATCAGGAGAATAGTATAGCCAAAAAAATAGAAGATAAATGAAAACCGTGCAAAAAAAGGCAGCTGGATGTAGATACATTGTGGTTGAACAATCCTGATTCTTGCTATCAGAGGAGGTCACACTCATCCGTCCTTGGGTGAAGGGGAGGATTGTAAGTGCATCATCATCACCATCATTTGGGTACTTTGTAATAGGTTAGTTTTGCTTTGCTATTTTTTTTTCTTTGATATAATGGAGGATTAAGAATGAGAGAAGCAGGGAAAATATCCGAAAAGACTATAAAAATGTACCAAAGGCATAATAAAAATAAGTAACTAAATAAACAAGTTGTACTGTACTTGAAATCAAGAGAGACCTTGGTTAATATCTCACCCCAGAGCAGAGAAAAAAGGCAGAGGAAATAACTGAACTAAGTGGGGAATACAAACATGGGATATGGACGTTTCTGGCAGATGAGCCTTACCTGGCGTGCCCGAGGCAGCGCAGCAAGTGATTCTCAAAGAAGCCCATAGGCTCTAGATCTTTTGGACTGTCACAGTACTACAACGGAAACCCCCTAGTGAGGATATCCCAGTAGGGAACCAAACCTTCTTCTATTTCCCCACTTAACTGGGGGCCAGAAACCATGCAGAGCCCTCTGCCTCCAGCAACTAGACAGCCGGGGTCCCGTGAAGAACGGGGATGGTTGCTCTCTGGCCCCGTCCCCATTTCACACGTGAACAACTCCGATGCCCTTTTCATAAAAAGACAAGGTCCTTCTTGGGATTCGGGATTTCAAAGACAGCAGCCTGGTTTTCTCAACAAGAAGAATCGTTCTAAAACCTAGACACCGGCCAAGGAATTTTCAAAAGCCAAACTCTTATTGTGTGGGGTTATTGAAATTCTGGGTGGTCTCCCTTTTTCCACCCCGCTCCTGGCTTTCTGGCCCAAAGCCGTCTTTACTTAAGATATCTTGAAGATCACCAGAAACCCCCTTGCTGGAGATCATGCATGGACTCTTATCTTTCTCCCGTTCCGCTGTTCTTTTCAAGGTCACCTATCTGCAACTATCAAGCGGCTTAGAGGCATTAATGACGCCTGGGCAGAAATTACAGTAGCTTCCGGCAGGGCCACTTCAGCGAAGGCAGAGATCATGTTTCCTTCATAAACCAAAGCTTCTCCAGCTCAGTCTGGAGATCTGTGCTCTTTGTGAGTTGTAACTGGGCTGGTAGGGTCTAGGGGTAAGAGGGTTCAGGTGAAAATAAAAAGGACTTCAAACTTTTTTCACATTTCTAAAAGATGTGCTTTTTTGTTATTGTTGTTCAGTCATGTTTGACACTTCATGACCTTATTTGGGGTTTTCTTGGCAAAGGTACTGGAGTGGTTTGCCATTTCCTTCTCCAGCTCATTTTACAGATGAGGAAACTGAGGCAAACATGGTTAAGTGACTTGTTCAGGGTCACACAGCTAGCAAGTGCCTGAGGCTGGATTTGAACTCAGGTCTTCCTGACTCTAGTCTAGGCCCCGACACTCTATCCACTGTGCCACCTAGATGCCCCAAAAAGATATACTTAGCTTCTTTCAAAATTCACTTTCATTCTGCACCCTCCTACCTTTCTCCCCACACCCCTGAATTTAAAAAATGTCTGTATTTGGTTCAAATGAAGGATAGAGCGTATGATTTCATTGATATGGGAAGTCACAGAACAAGACACTCCTAAAAATGCAGATCGGCATCCCCTCTAAAACTAGAGATAATAACAATAATAATGGTAATGGTGATTAGAATTTATGTATCACTTCAAAGTTCCAAAGGACTTTATCTCACTGGACTCAAAACAATTACCCTGTGATATAAGAACTACTACCATCCCCATCTTACAGATACAGAAACTGAAGCTGAGAGCATTTAGGTGGCTTACTCAGGCTGACACAGCCACTAAGTGTGTGCAGTGCCAGGTCAGACTCACCTTCCCAACTCCAGACTTAGTGCTTCATCCACCGATGCCATCTGTCTGCCAAGCACTGAGGGGTTAAGGGACTTCTTCAGGGCCACACAGCTACCGAGTGTCAGAGACAAAACAGGTGAAAAGTAAGTAAGTAAATACTAGGAAATTTAAAAATAAATGGGTTTTACTTGCTGGCTTGTTGAAATTTATTTCAACTGATGTAGTGGGCAAAGTAATGGTCCTGAATCCGTGAGGGATCTGGATTTGTAGCCTAGCTCCAGAGCTTACTAAATGTGTCTAAACATGAGTAAGCAGCTCTCTGAGACTCACTTTCCTCATCTCTAGAATTCAAGTCAACAAACTTCACTAGTTGTCTGCTGGGTGCCAGCTACCAGACATACAAAACCAAAGCAATCCGTGGTCTCAATGAATGCACAGTGTATTCAGTTTCCTCATTGTACAGACCATCTAATCCAACCACCTCACCTTAGAGATGAAGAAAATGGGACCCAAAGAGATTGTAAGTGACATGCCCAAGGGCTCACAGCAAGTCAGAGATGGGAAATGACCCAAGGTCCTTTCACTCCAAAGCCATTATTTTTGCCATTGCACCGAGCAGTACCTATCAAATGAGAGATTGGACTAGACCAGGGCTTCTTAAACTTTTTCCATTCATGACCCTTTTTTGCCCAAGAAATTTTTACCCAAGCCTGGATGTATAGGTATATAAAATAGGTATACAAATCAAACATTTACTGATAATAAGTCATAAAGAAATTTATTTTAAAATGATTCTTTGGTATACATATAATTTTACCATCTATTAAAGACAAAGCAAATTTGCATCCTAATGAGATGGATGTGCTTGTTTATTTTTACATAAAGAATTGAGTCATAGGGGCAACTAGGTGGCGCAGTGGATAGAGCACCAGCCCTGGATTCAGGAGGACCTGAGTTCTAATCCGGCCTCAGACACATAACACTTACTAGCTGTGTGACCCTGGGCAAGTCACTTAACCCCATTGCCTAACCAAAAAAAAATAAAATAAAAAAGAATTGAGTCATAGCAGGATGTCTGATTCTGCAGGATGCAGAGCATCTTCAATGTTTTTCAGAGTTGATCGATATTTTGACTTTATAATCAGCAATGCTGAGAACGCCACTTTGCATAAATACATAGTACAAAATGGCAGAAGTACATTCAGGACCATTTCAGAAATTGCTGGAAATTCTGTCCTAATCCCAAGCCAACACTTACGTAACAATTTTTTGTGTACAATAAAAACACTGTGATTTATAACTTACAATAGTCTTGAATCCGAGCTGAGGTTTTTCTGACAGCGTTTGCTGGCTTGGGTGGCGTGATGGCATGCGCAGTGCGAAGTGCACATGTTGTGTGTTCAGAACCAAGGCTGCAGTGAAGTTGTGCGATGCAACATGGACAAGTGCTGCCAGAAACATGTTGGGTTCATTATGCGTTTGATTTTGAATTAATTTGTGGTTGTTGCACATTCAAAAACCATTTACTGTTGCTGAATTTTTCACAGCTCCCACATTTCAGCCCCCTTATGGTATCATGACCCACAGTTTAAGAAGTGCTGGACTAGATGACCCCTAAGGTCCCTTTCACAGCTAAATGCATAATCCTAGGCACCATGATTCTATGCACAAGTGCACAGATTAAACAGCACTCCAATCCACCCTTTTAGAAACACCATTATCCACACTGGTCCAGGGACTTTCAGTGACTGTAGGATACAGTCTACCACCCCTATCCTAGCATTCAAGGCTCTCTACAACCATACCTCTGCCTGCATACCTCTTCAAAGGTATTTCCTGCTATTATCCTACATGAACTCTCTTCTCCAGCCAACCTGACCCACATAGCATCCTCTCAACATGTTCTCCCCTCTTTGTCTTTCCTCAGGTTCTTGATGAGTTACTCAGTAAGCATTTATAAACACCTGCAACACAGAGTCCAAAATTAAACAATTTGCCTTCAAGGGACATACATTTGACCAATCAATAAGCATTTATTAAGCATCTAAAATGTGCCAGGAACATGCTAGACAAAAGTGAAGCAATACCTGCCCTCAAGGTGTTTACATTCTATCAAGTTCCCTTCACCTGGAACATCCTTCCTTCTCCAAAGCTGAGTCCAACCTTTCCTTCAAGGTCCAGCTTAAATCCAACCTTCAGGAAACTACCCCAACCTTCAACAATCCCTTTTCCTTCTGAATTTCTAGAGTCCTCATTGTCTACACTTCTCGTTTGGCTCTCAACACATATCATGTCATGTGGACAGTGCTTAAAGGTTTGCAAAGTGCCTTTCACACACAATTCATCACAACAGCCCTGGGAGGCAAGTACTCTAGGTATTAGCGTCCCCATTTATCAGCAAGGAAACTGAAGCCTGGAAAAGTGATGTGACCTGCCCATGAAGTGTCCAAGGCAAGAGTCAAAACAAGACCTTACCGAACTTCAAGTCCACCTGGCTATCTATGATGCTGTTCTGTCTCTTTGGACTGTCTTTTCTCTTTATGTGGGTGTCCTGTCTCCCCAAATAGATTATACATCTATAAAATGCCTTCAAAAAAAGAAAAAATCTTGATAAAATGAGTCAGAAGAGACTTCACTATCCTGTGCTCTTGGGAGTAGAGTCTGGCAAATCGTAGGTGAAGATAATGGCATGTCTAACCTTTGAACAGAGCCCTAAGTAACAATTATGGCAATTGAGACAAAAATAAACAAACCCATATCTTGGGGCAAGCCACCAGAACGCCTTCCCAAATTAGGTCAATATTTAAAGAAAAATTCATCTGAAACAAGGGAAACTTTGGGGAGATTCTTCCAACCTCGTACCTATGTGACTTTTGAAAAGTCACTTAACCTCCCCACCTCTTCCAGCCTCAGTTTCCTCATCTATAAATTTGGATTCGATCAGGGATTCTTAGCCTTCTTTGTGTCGTGGACCCCTTAGGCAATGTGGTGATGGAGAAAGGACCCCTCCTCAGAATCACGTTTCTAAATACATAAAATAAAATACATAGTATTACAAAGGAAACAAATTATATTAAAATGCAGTTATTAGAATATTTTTTAAGTTCATTGACCCCAGGTTAAGAACCCTGGACTACGTGGCCACTGAAATCTCTTCCACCTCTAGACCCATGAGCCAATGAGATTAGGAATACAAGCCTATGAACCTTAAGACACAAGGCTCCATGAGGAGAGACACCCTAGGACACTTTGAGGCCATTACTGGGAAGGCTTCCCATGGAAAGGCAGAACCATGGGGTCAGATTAGAGAGGGGAGGACCTCACTTAATAAATGTTTATTTATTGATTGTGGTTTTCTCTGGTAGAACAAAAGCTCCATTTGACTTGCATTTTATATTCTCAATATTGAGCAAGGTGCTAAGCACATAGTAGGTGCTTAATAAATGTTGATTTGCCCATTAGAATGTAAGCTCCTTTTTGATTTGTATTTTATATTCTCAATGCCTAGCACAGTGCCTGGCATACAGTAAGCACTTAATAAATGTTTGGTGAATGTTGTTGACTGATAAAATCACAGATTTAGGGCTAGGAAGAACCTAGTCCAAACACCTCATTTTAAAACTGAGGAAACTGAGGCTGAAGGCCATAAAGGAACTTGCCCAATGTGACACAAGTAGTATCAGAGCTGGAATTCAGACTCTGGTCCCCAGACCAAGATTCCAGTATCTCCACGATTAGGACAATAGGATCAGAGGTCTGATGTCATACTATGGATAGCGTACCGCACCTAAAATCAATTCAAATCTTGCCTCGGATACTTAGTAACTGAGGGAGTCACCTAACCTCTGTGCCTCAGTTTCCTTATCCATAAAATTAAAATAATAATAGCACCTCATACAGTCATTGTGAAGCTCAAATAGTGTCAAACATGTAAAATACTTTTCAAACTATAAGGTGTTACACAGATCTTAGCTATAATTATTATTATCTAGAGCTAGAAGGGCCCTCAGGGGCCATCTATCCAACTCCCTCATTTGACAGATATGGAAATCGAGGCCCAGAGATTGTTAATGACTTACCCAAGATCAAACAGTTAGTAAATGACAGAGCTGGGATTTGAACCCAGACCCTCCTACTCCAAATATAACGCTCTTTTCACTGGGCCACAATTAATTACTGCCAATACTCATTTAGTTATACTAATTGGGGGAGAGGGAGAAAAATTCCTGAGAAAAGACCAAGGTTACAAAAATAATCCCCCAAATCCTTTACACTGGGGCTTTGAAAGGCATTAAAGGGCTTCTCTCTTCTTTTAAATGTTTTGTTTTACCTTTTTTCTTAAGCCCGTGTTAAAATCATTTTGCTTTCCCATGGCGTATACTGGTTAATGAGCTGGGAAAGGTGAACTAGAAGTCTGCCAGGTAGATCCAGATGAGGATTCAAAATTGGCCTAAATTAAGCCTCACTAAAAAGGAATCTGTCCATGAATAATCAAGATTATTCACAAGATAAATACCATCAGGATGCTGTCCCCCACATCTTTGCAGAGATGGGGTACTATGGGTATGGAATACCTCATATATGTCAGATACATTGGTTAGTTTCACTGAACTATTACTTTTCTTCATTTTTAGTCTGCTAGAAAGAATGGTTCTCTGGGAGGGACTGGGGGGGAGCAGGGATCTAGGTGAGGTACAAACAAAATATATCAATAAAAATCTATTTTTTAAAGAGGAATGACCCTTCCTTAAGGCATAAGATTACTCAGAGTTAGAATGGACCTCTGAAGCTGCCTGGTCCAGCCCTTACCTAAGCAGGAATCCCCTCTATAGCATTCCTAAAAGAGTAAGCATCCAGAATTTGCCTGAAGAATTCCCCTGGCAGGTCACTCACTATCCCTCAGAGGGAGCCCACTCCACTTTCAGACTGTTCTAATTGTTAGGAGGTTTTTCTTTATGTTGAGCCAAAATCAGCCTCCTGTCAGCCTCACGTGGGGTCCAATGCGTCAATGATGCTGCCAATAGCACGGGTGGATTATTTACATCTGTGTACGCATCCATGACATCAGACAAAGTAGACTTGAGTAGTCCCAGAAGGAAGGCCACCATCATGACCTCAGGGAGACTCACAGCGGTGGGACAGGAATGATTGTGCGCTAGCCCGGCTCCTTCTTCTCTGGGCCAAGACCTCCACCTTGCAGGTACAACCCACTGTGGGGTCAATGGAAGGTGAGGAGGAAACAGGCAGACAATCTCATGGTGAGGCCACAGAAGGCAGGACTGAGAGAAGGCAGATAAAATTACATATTCCCAAGCCCCCGGGATTGCAGGCCTGAGAGAAGGGAATACCATCATGCAATGTGATATTCCACAGGTGTGAAAGCAACCTTTCTGCAGGGCTGAGGAGCCCGCCTTAAATCAATAACAATGACATTGAAAATGAGAAACAAACAAAAAACAAGATGTGTAAGTAATGGGAATTGGGAAATGGAGCAAAACAGGACGAGAAACATCAAAGAGGATTGCAAACACAGACAGCCACACCTCCAAACACAAACAGAGGTATGCTGAAGTCTGGATCCTTTGCCAAACATGCAGCCAATTGCACCCAAACAAATATTTGAAACTAGTAGGAAATGACTTAGAACCATAAAATCATAGATCTGGAGTTGGCAGGGGCCTTGAAAGTACTGTATTCCAAACACCTTATTTTACAAAGAAGGAAACTGAAACCCAGAAAAGAGGAAGTGATTTGTTCAACATCACACAGTTAGTAGGAGACAGTCAGGATTTGAACCCAGCTCCTGTGACTCCAAATGCCATGTCCTTCCAGTTTACTATGAGTTCAAAAACTTTTAAAATCTGTGAGGTCAGGGCCCTAGTCTGACTCATCTTCTACTCCTTGAGACTCTCTTTCTAATACAATATACAGTAGGTATTCAAAACCAATGAACACATGAGTTAATTGATTAAAGATGCAAATGACTATTGAAATAAAGATTCAAATTTATTAATTATTATATGTAATGTGATATAATATAATATTTAATATTAAAAAATAATAGACAACATAATTTATATTATATATAAATCTGTATTTCAAAAAAATAGAAAGGATTATATTAAAAAAAAAAACAAAACGGGAGTTGCATTTGAACGTGTTAAATTTTATCAGTACTGAAGAGATTGGACACCATGCTCCTGCTCTCATAATAAGGGGCAGTGCCTTTCTTGTGTGTATCTTTTGTCTCTATATCTAGACTGTCAGCTCCTTGAAGGCGGGACCTTGCAATCTCTATAGCTGACAGCACAGTATCTTGCAAAATAATAACATTTTAAAGTGCTCACTGTAGACCGCTATTTCATGAGGCATTTAAGCCATATTTATTTTTCTCCTGACTCCACTCTTCATCTTTCCAGACTTCTCCATCTTCTGGTCATCAGCCTTTCCCCCATGCAGGTATCCTTCCCCACTCTTTATATGTGGTCTTCTTCCATTCGAATGGAAGATCCTTGAGGGTAGGGCATTGATTTTTTTTTTTTTTGCTTATATTTTTATCCTCAGAAGAAGCACAAGGACTGGTTCTTAATAAAGGTGTTCTCTGTAAGTTAGAAATGGGTCACTGCTTATGAGGAGGCCCTGATTTGAGTCATTAGAAACTATAATAAGAGGGGTTAACTGAATAGGGGAAGATCAAAGGAGAAGCTGAGAACCATGCTAATTAAAAGAGAGGCATTGTTTTGCTGAGAGCTGATTGGGTAGAGAAAGGCAGTATTGCTCTCTAGCACCATCTACAGCCCAAACAAGGGGAAATACCTCAATGTTTTTCCTGTATTACCCTTTACTAACACCAGTGGTTTGAGAGGGGAAAACAGGAAGAAAGACAAACTGCATCTGATTAGCTGTGAGCTACGCTGATTGGAGAAGGGCTGTGGCTGAGTAAATGCTGACTTGGAGAAAATAGAATTCTCTGATAGGAACAGGCAGCATGGCCCTATCATTATGTATAGATTCAGAGGGGAAAACTCCAAACCCACCCAGAGCAAATCTGAGGAGTTTGCTAGAAGGAAGCCGTAGCAAGATGGTGCAATGATTGACAGAGTGCCAGGACTGCAGTTAGAAAGACTTGAGTTAAAATCTGGCCTCAGAGAAATACTAGCTGTGTGACCCTGGGCAAGTCACTTAACCCTGTTTGTCTCAGTTGTTATCTGTGCTGAAGAAGGAAATGGCAAACCACTCCAACATCTTTGCCAAAAAAACACCCCAACAACATCAAAAATTGGATCACAAAGAGTCGGACATGACTAAAATGGCTGAGCAACAGAAACCCCCAGTACTTAGCACAATGCCTGGCACATCGTAAGTATTTAATAAATCATAGTTGGATTGAATTAAGTTGAATTGAATTAGGTCATTTTGTCTGCCTGAAAAACTTCAGTTTTCTCACCTGTAAAATGAGAGGGTTGGGTTAGACACAATTTCTGTAATGGTCTTTTCTAGTCCTAATAGTCTATAATTATATTGCCTGATTTCTTTCTTTCCCCAGACTAGAAATACAGAATTTTATCAACCCCAAGGACTACAATGAGAGCGGTTGAATACTATTGGAGCAATGCTGCCCTCTGCTGGCCACCTGAAAGTATACTTCTCTAAGACAATTTCAGAAGTCAAGGCAAAAAAAAACATTCATTCAAGCAAACATTCGTACCAATGTTGGTCTTCGAGAGGGTTCATAAATCGACAGCTGGAAGGGACGTTTAAAGCCAGCTAGGCCAGCCCCACTCCTCATTTTACATGGGAGGAAACTGAGGAGGAAAGAGGTTAAGTGACTGGCCCATAGCTAATGAGTGTCCAAAGTAGGATTTGAACCCAAGGTTTCCCTGACTTCAGGAACTAGCTCTTTCTCTGTCCCATGCTGCCTCTCCATTCACTCAAGTAACAAACATCATTCAGTCACACACACACACAAACACACCTGCTCAATGATCTTCCTAGCTCTCAACCTCAATGGTTACGTACTATTATATTGTTGTCAAGTTCTTTCATGTGCGGACATCTCATCTTCCCCAACAATACTGCAAATTCCTTGATCAAAGGCAGGAAATGTTACGAATTCCTCTCCTTTTCTAGCTCAAAGCTGAGAACATGGGGAGAGTTATATAATTATCCATAAAATTAAATCCGTCATTGCTGCTCCCTAACATGAACATTCTTTGTTCATGGGCTAGTCTCTTCACCAACCTGTATCTCCATTTACTCATCTATAAAATGAGACATTTGGACAAGATAGCCTTTTCAGCTATATAATCTTCTGGTGGATAATTAATTAAGATAAATTCAGTTGAAAGGGACATGAAATAAGTTGTTTTAATGGCCCCAAGGTTGATTGTTATTAACAATTATCATCAAGTAACTTCTCACTTTAAACAGTTAGTCTTACTAACTATGCTAATTATAAACCTAGGATGGATAAAAACCACTACACAGGGTCTATAAGATTCGGGGACCTCAGTTCCTCATCTCTAAAATGAAAAGATTAGACTAGATGTCTTCTGATGTTCCTTCCAGTTTCAGATCTCTGGTCTTCTGCTAATGCTAAGTGACCACGGGCGTTGGTAATTTTGTATAATTATAGAATAGTTGAACTAGAAAAAATCTTGAAGGTCATTTAATCCAATGCTTTCATTTTGTAAATGAGGAAACTGAGAACCAAAGAAGTCAAATACCTTAACTGAACTCTCATAGTAAGTGGTAAAGCTGAAGCTATAACTCTGGTCTCCTGACCAGAGCTGAAACTAGCAACTGTAGCACTTGGGGCAAGCAGTCCAAAAGGGCCTTCCAGCTAGCTTTATAATTCACATGAAAATAATATAAGCAATTAAGATAAATTCAGTTGAAAGAGATATGAAATAAGATGCTGTAATGGCCCCAGGTTGGGTGTTATTAACAATTAGCATCAGGTAACTTCTTATTTTAACCAGTCTTACTAGCTATGTTAAGTTTGTGTTCAGCTCAGCTGTTTCTACCTACTAAAGGTGTGTGTATGTGTGTGTTATGTTTTTACATTCTAAGCTCTGGGACAAAGCCCTGGTTTCTCCCACTTGTCCTAACTTTGCTTAATTCTAGTCCCTTCCCTCTGTTCATGAATTGTTTTCTCCCCCATTAGATTGTGGGCTCCTTGAGCGCAGAGACTGTCTTTTGTCTCTTTTTGTATTTCCAGTGCTTAGCGTAGTGCCTGGCACACAAAAAGTGCTGAATAAACATCGACTGATTTATAGTAGTATTTCTGATCCTACATCCCCTTGGTGCTCTTCCCAGTATATAACTTAGATCCAACAAGATCTAGAGCCAGAACGGAATGATGAGGGATGGAAAGAAAAGCTTGGACTTCTGAAGAGTACTTGTCTTCCTCAAAGCTCAGGAAGCATTTATATATTCACATACAGAGCTCGAAGAGATCCTAAAGATCCTCTAGTCCCTCTTAGGGTTATTGTAAGGACCATATTTTAGAGTACTAAATAAAACGTCAACCACTGTTGTTGTTGTTGTTTTATAGATGTGGAAACCAAGATCCGAAGAGGAGAACAACTTCCACAAGGCTACACAGCTAGTCAATTAAAGAGTTAGAACTGAACCCCAGTTCTCTTGACTTGCTTCTCAAATCTCTTTCTATCACATCCCCTGCTCTCTCAGAATAAAGGAGAAGATGGATTACCAAGAGGAATCAAAAGACAATGAGCTTAGAGTCAAAAGATCTGAGTTCAAGTCTCATCTCTGATAGTTAACCAGATGTATGAGCATGAGCAGGCAAATCAATCAACCATTTAACATTTATTAAGTGTCTATGGTATGCCAAGCAAAGCACTGATTCCTCCAAACCTCAGTTTCCCTTCTATAAAACAGGGATAATCACAAGTTAATACCATTTTAACATATTTCTGAGAAACAATCTCTGCTACATTATCCCTGATAAATATTCAGTTGGCCTCTGCTAGATAGGAGGAGGTAGCCCAGAAGTATAGAAAGAATATTGAATTTAGAGTCAAAGGACCTGGATTCAAATCCCAGATCTGTCACTTACTAGCTGTGTGACCTAGGGAAAGTCACTGAACTTCTGGGCCTCAGTTTCCTCATCCATAAAATGACCTCTGAGGTCCCTTCCAGCTCTAATGCTAGGATTTCCAGTGAAGGAGAACTCATTGATCTCCAGGATGGCCCATTCTACTTCGAGATGGGCCTCATCATTAGGAAGTTTTTCCTACTACTCCCATGAAATCTCTTTACAATTATGTTGGGTAGACAAGACACATACACAGGATAAAGAACAGTGCATGCCTAAATGTGTTAGAGGAGATATAATGGAAAGAGCACTGACTTTAAAAAGTCAGAGTCCCTGAGTTCAAATTCTGGTTCTGTCACTTTCTCCATCTGTAACAACCTTTATCCAATTCATCTACATCCCTGAAGAAATAGTGCAGAAGATGTGAGGCCTAGCATTGGCAATGAAGGAGTGGTCAAAAGTTTGGATAGATTTTCTCTTTTCCCTTCTGCCTTCTGGATGTCAACAAATGTGACATTTCCTAAACTTTTCTGCTCCAAAGAGTATCACATCCAGTGATTAGGAAAGTCTTAATCAATGTTAAGAGGCAGCAACCTCTAATAACAATAGCTCGCATTTATTTAGCACTTGTAGGTTTGGAAAACACTTTACCTACTCATTTAAGCCTCTTGACAACCCTGTGGGGTAGGGGCCCTCATAGTCATCATCAGTCATCATCATCCTCATTTTACAGATGAGTAAACTGAGGCTCAGAAAGGGATAGCTACTTGCTCAGAGTCTCATAGCTAGCAAGCATAATAGGCAGGACTCAAACCCAGGTCCTTCTGCCTCAAAGCATAGTGCTCTATCTACTACCTAATGGAAAGAGAGCTGAAATTGAAGGCATAGAATCATAGATTTAATGCTAGAAAATATCTCAGAGGCCAGATTGTTGAATTCCCTAATTTACCTATCAGTCAACTGAGGCCTAGAAAAGATAAGTGACTTATCTCCTCACAGGGTCTGGTAAACCTTAGAACAGAGCCAATCTCTATTGTAAAGTCAGCCTCAATACCTCAGGGTTTCTATTCATCCATTCATCCATCCATCTACCCACTTATCTATTTTTCCATCATCTATTATCCACTTCTGTCTATCTATCTGTCTATCTATCTATCTATCTATCTATCTATCTATCTATCTATCTATCTATCTATCTATATCTATCTATATATATATCCATCCATCCATCCATCTATCCATCTACCTATCCATTTATCCATCCATCAATCCATCCATCCATCCATCCATCCATCCATCCATCCATCCATCCATCTACCCACTTATCTATTTTTCCATCATCTATTATCCATTTCTGTCTATCTATCTATCTATCTATCTATCTATCTATCTATCTATCTATCTATCTATCTCACTCTACCAGGAGCCCAGGGAAGTTTTGGCATTGCATTAGGGTTGGGTCTTAATTCTCTGGGATTTGAACCTACATATATGCAGTGTACATGACTTTTAAGGTTCCTGAACATGAAGAACAGAGGTGAAACTCCTCTCGTCTGCCAAGATCCCACAGGTCTGTGGGATCAGAGAGACTGGGCCAGCTCTAGGAGGATTCACATGTGTACTTAGCATGGGGATATTTTGGAGGTTTTTGGAAAGGAGGCTATGAGAAAAAAAGAGAATAGCATCTCATCCTTCCATGGTTCACCTACAATGAAGGTTTTTCCTCCTCTCCTATGATGCCAGGCTTGAGAACTGAAGTAACAACACTGCCCAGCATGAATTTTGTCCCCAGTCGTGGCTTGAGACCAGTTCTTCCAGTCCATGGAGATGGCTTTATTTGCAAAAGGAACAGCAGTGGCAGATTCCTATAAAACTAGCTATCTACCTGCTGGTTATTATTATTCTGAGCCAGCTAATGGCACAGTCGATAGAACATTGGACTTGGAATTAAGAAGACCCAGGTTTGAATCCTATCTGAGACACTTACTGTGTAATCCAAGCAAGTTACCTAGACTTTTCCAGCCTTCAGCTCCTTCACTTGTAAAATGAAGATAATAACAATGGCTACCGCCCAGGGTTTATGAGAATGAAATGAATTAGGGCTTTGGAAACTATAAAGTGTCAGATTTTATTGTTTATTATTATAAATGCTAGATGTTTATTATTATAAATGTTAGATGTTATTGTTTGTTATGATTTCTGAACACTCATTGATCCACAAAGGAGAAAGCACAGGGACCCAGACGTTAAAAAGCCTTATCTCTCTTGGCCAAGGGCAAGTAATTAACCCACCATGTTCTACTCTCCTAGAATCAGGGTCTGGCCAAGGAGCCAGGACTAGGCTAGACACATAACTTTCCATCCCTAAATTTTTTAAGGGGGTGTGGAGGGTTTAATTTGGGCCACAGGCATCGAGAGTGTTCGCTGCTAATGGATTTTCCTGATTTTTACCCTGCTTTTCTATTTTAAGTAAATTATCTATTTTCACCACTACCATATGGTGTCGCATAATTAATAACAAAATGACTTGGGTTTTTTAGGAAGAAATTCAGAGGGATCAGGGGCTTGTGAGCATTAATTTGAAAAGAATGAACCCAAACTGGGTCTTAGAAGATTGGAAGTAGCTAGGGGATGCCACATACATAGTGACTTCTCCAGCCAGTAGCCTGGGCTTTCTGGAAGAACTTGGTTGCTTCACAGTACAGAGAAGAGTGTTCCAAAGTCAAACATCCTATTTGAAGGAGACCCAATGGATGGCAGCTAATTTTCCCAGCTAGCCAAAGTTTCTCATTAGAAATAAATATCACACTAAAATGGTTTTGCTGGGACCAGATGACCTGTTCACACTTCTGGAATAATATGGCAGACAAGGAGAGAGGGTTGGAGAATGAAAAACTGGCTAACCATTTGTTTAAGAGTTCCTTCTGAGCAGCTAATACTTATTTTGAAGAAAGAAGAAAGATAATTAGATTTGGAGTCAGAGGACTCAAGTTTGCCTCCAAACTCTGTCACTTGTTAGCTATGTAACTCTGGGTAAGTCATTTCCCTTCTCTAGGGTAGCTACAGACCCAATGGATAGAGTGCTGGGCCTAGAGTCAGGAAGATCTGATGTCAAATCTTGCCTTGGGCACTTACTAGCTGTGTAACCCTGGACAAGTCACTTAACCCTGTTTGCCTCAGTTTCCTCATCTGTAAAATGAGCTGGAAAAGGAAATGTCAAACCACTCTAGTATCTTTGCCAGGAAAACCCAAAATGGGGTCATGAAGAGTTGGACACAACTGAAAAACAACTGAGCAATAATTACAACAGGTCTTAGTTTCCTCATCTGGAAAATAAAACAGTAGGATTCAAATTCCTCCCAGCTTTAAATAGTAGGCTCCAAACACTGGAAAACCAGATGCCTCCTGCTAGATCCAACAAGGGATAAGGAAGAGAAACCAAAGCCATTTCTGTTTTGTCAGCTAACTAGAAGCCATTAACTACCATCCCCAGCCTTGTCAACCCCTGATGTGACATAGAAATAATACTGTGGTGCAGAAGAAAAGTGCCCTGGAATCCAAAGACCTGGATTTAATTCCTAGACTAAGCATTGAAGGAGGAAGGGAAGGAGGGAAGGAAGAAAAGAAGGAAGGAAGGAAGAAAGGAAGGAAGGAAGGAAGGAAGGAAGGAAGGAAGGAAGGAAGGAAGGAAGGAAGGAAGGAAGGAAGGAAGGAGAAGGAAGGAAGGAAGGAAGGAAGGAAGGAAGGAAGGAAGGAAGGAAGGAAGGAAAAGGGAAGGAAGGAAGGAGGAAGGAAGGAAGGAAGAAGGAAGGAAGGAAGGAAGGAAGGAAGGAAGGAAGGAAGGAAGGAAGGAAGGAAGGAAGGAAAGAGGGAAGGAAGGAAGGAAGGAAGGAAGGAA
The DNA here is from genome assembly GCF_003287225.1 of Phascolarctos cinereus. NCBI lineage: Eukaryota > Metazoa > Chordata > Mammalia > Diprotodontia > Phascolarctidae > Phascolarctos > Phascolarctos cinereus. Next base: position 274,488,972 of record NW_027555514.1, on the reverse strand, counting down.
GGAAGGAAGGAAGGAAGGAAGGAAGGAAGGAAGGAAGGAAGGAAGGAAGGAGGAAGGAAGGAGGGAAGGAAGGAGGGAAGGAAGGAGGGAAGGAAGGAGGAAGGAAGGAAGGAAGGAAGGAGGGAAGGAAGGAAGGAAGGAAGGAAAGAGGGAAGGAAAGAGGGAAGGAAGGAAAGAGGGAAGGAAGGAGGGAAGGAAGGAGGGAAGGAAGGAAGGAAGGAAGGAAGGAAGGAAGGAAGGAAGGAAGGAGGAAGGAAGGAAAGAAGGAAGGAAGGAAGGAAGGAAGGAAGGAAGGGAAGGAAGGAAGGAGGGAAGGAAGGAAAGAGGGAAGGAAGGAAGGAAGGAAGGAAGGAAGGAAGGAAGGAAGGAAGGAAGGAAGGAAAGAAGGAAGGAAGGAAGGAGGGAAGGAAGGAAAGAGGGAAGGAAGGAAGGAAGGAAGGAAGGAAAGAGGAAAGGAAGGAAGGAAGGAAGGAAGGAAGGAAGGAAGGAAGGAAGGAAGGAAGGAAGGAAGGAAGGAAGGAAGGAAGGAAGGAAGGAAAGAGGGAAGGAAGGAAGGAAGGAAGGAAGGAAGGAAGGAAGGAAGGAAGGAAGGAAGGAAGGAAGGAGAGGAAGGAGAGGAAGGAAGGAAATAAGCATTTAAGTGCTTACTATATGCCAGGCACCGTGGTAAGTGCTGGGGATACAAATGCAAGCAAAAAGAAAGACATTTCTTGCCGTCAAAAAAGACAACACACCCAAAAAGAGCTGAAAAGCTGGGGGTGGGGGTGGGGAATGGTAAGCTGTTCAGGAGGGAGGAGACCCCAGGCCCTGTGGGAAGTTCCAGGATGAGCCAACAGTAGAGAGGACATTGTTTTGAAGTCCAGAGAAAGTGAAGAACAGGGCCCCAAGGGGGATGAAGGCAGGCTGGCCTGGGCCCCTCCACAAAATGGAGGCTCCAGGAGTAACTCATCAATGGCCTTGCAGAAGAATATACCAAGATGAGTAGGTCTCAAGTATGGCAGGCTATTTCAAGAGAGGAGGTCCCAGGCACTGAGGAAGTTGCGGGAAGAACATGCAGGAGAAGAGGTGTGGTTTTAAAGTCCAGTGAAAGTCAGAAGCAGGGCAAGGAAAAAAAAATCACTTCTGAGCCTTCACTTCCTCATTTGTAAAATGAGTATAATAACATCTACCCTATCCAGCTGGGAGAGTAGGTGAATGAAGGCGATGACTGGTGAAATGGATGTGAAATCATAGACCATCAGGTTAGAGCTGGGAGGACCTTATTGTTCAGTCATTTCAGTTGTGTCCACCTCTCCGTGACCCCATTGGGAATTTTCTTGGCAGAGATACTGGAGTGGTTTGCCATTTCCTACTGCAGCTCATTTTACAGATGAGGAAACTGAGGCAAACAAGGTTAAGTGACTTGCCCAGGGTCACACAGTTATTAAGTGTCTGAAGCTGGATTTGAACTCAGGAAGATGAGTCTTCCTGATTCTAGGCCTGGTGCTTTATCTACTGTACCACCATAGAGTTCAACCATTTCATTTTACAGATGTGGAAACTGAGGCCCAGAGACATGATGTGACTTGCCTGGGATCATACGGGTAGAAACTTTGATATTAAGCTGGAAGAGATCTTAGAGACCACCTAGTCCAAAAACCTCATTTTACAGAGGAAGAAACTGAGGCCAGAAGGGGTGAGGTGACTTGCCCAAGTTCACTCAGGTAATTTCCAAGCTGAGATTTGAACCTAGAACCTCTGATGCTTTCTAATGTCTCACTGTCTCCCAAAGGATGACTGTTACTATCTCACATTATTAAGAAGAATGCAAGGTCAGTTAATCTGAGCAATAACCATGACTATAAAGAGTAAAACTATTCCAACAATGACTGATTTTGGTATTTTAGATACATACATATATACATGGGGGGAAGGGGGGAGGGAGGGAGGGAGAGGGAGAGGAAGAAGGAAAGAGAAAGAGAGAGAGAGAGAGAGAGAGAGAGAGAGAGAGAGAGAGAGAGAGAGAGAGGAGAGATTGATTCTAAAATTATTTTAGAAAATCTCTTTATACAATGCAACATCTATATCCAAAGGATTTTTTTTTAGTGTAGTTATCTAGCTCAGTAATATAAAAATTATTCAGTATTGCAAAGGGGCAGGGAGTTGTCTCATTTTTCTTCCCAGAAATAGCTTTTTTTTTAACCTAAGTGGCTGAAAGTTTAATAAGAAACCTGATGCTGAAGGTAAAGTAAACTGCATTCATTTCAACAAATATAGCAGAGTTTCACACTATTCAGTGGTTTTTAGCTCATGTGTTAGGAGGTTTTGGAATTGTATAAAGAGAGCTGGTCCAGTAACCCAGCACTTCCATGTAATTGGGGGAAAATAAAATATTATTTCTTTTAAAAAGATGTCAGTTAAAATCCTACCTCAGACACTTATTAGTTAGATGACCCTGGGCAAGTCACTTGACCCCAATGAGCCTCAGTTTATTTATCTACAGAACAGGGATAATAAGAGCACTTATACTCAGAGTTGTTATGAGGCTCAAATGAAATAACATATGTAAAATATATTATACAATGATATGTAAATGCTAGTTATCATTAGAATTGTTATTAATTATATAATTGTAATTATTAACATAATAATTGCATCCTAACTCTCTCTGAGTATGTGAAGAGCTGTCCTGTAGAAGAGAGGGATTAGACTGGCTCTGCTTGGCCCCAAAAGGCAGAACTGGAAGCAAAGGGGGGAAGTTAACAGATATTGCCTTGATTTTGTGATTTTGAAATCATCATTGACCCTGTGACTGAAACTCATGTGACCAATGGGTCACCTCTTCCAGATGTGTACATGTTTAAATAGCTGAGGTAAAGGAGGAAGAGTCCAGGACTTGAAATCAAAAGATTTGAATTCAGATCTCAATTCTCACACATTTTCTTAGCTACATAATCCTAGCTCATATTATTACTATTATTATTACTGCCCTCCCCCATTATAACTTTCTCCTTCCTCCTAAAGTTTTCACATATCTCATTCTTGGCTTACATGTTGCATCCTTTCAGTAGAATTTAAGCTTCTTTGAGGGAAGGGGCTAGGGTTTGTTTTGGTTTATTTTGGGTTTTTGTACCTCCAGTGCTTAGTGCAGTGCCTAACACACAGTAGGTGCTTAACAGAGTGTTAATTGACAAACAGAGCTCTGAGTGGCATTTATGCAGCACTTTATGGTTTGCAAAGCTCATTACAGAAAGGCTTCCTATAGAAAGCAGTATGTGAGCTGAGCCTTGAAAGAAACTGCAAAATCCAAGAGGTGGAGGGCAGTAAGGAGAGCATTTCAAGTATGGGGGATGGTTAATGCAAAGACAAGAAAGTAGAAAATAAAATGTTGACTTTGGGGGATCGATAAATGGTCCAGTTTGGCCAGAATGTAAAGTGCATGCAAGGGAATCAGACACTAAACAACTAGTTGTTTTTTTATTTTTCTCATCACAGTGGCAGCAAGGGGCCAGACTCAGAAATTCTCTTGCCCCATCCTCATTGCTAGCCCTCATTTTGGCCTGGGTACATCACACACTGTTCTCTCATTCCCCATTCCCCTACCTCCCTTGTATGTAACCTCCCATGTTGTATTATAGTCCTACAAAAAAACACTGACTCACCTACGGGCAGGGTATCATCAGGGTCTGTCCACAGTACTTCAGGCTCACTTTGTCACTGTGCCCTCCAGGACTTCCACCTTCACCCTCGCCTCCTTCTGCTCATTTACAAAGAATTCTCTCACTGGTCTCTCTTGTGTCACTCTGTTGCTGTCTTTGGTTGCTGCATTTATTCACTCTTGCATTTCTATTGTCTGGGTTGTTCAGGAAGCAAATAATCTCTTCAGTTGTGGTTCTCTTTCTAAAAATGGTTTAAATACCTCTTTATTATTGAACATCCATCTTTTTTCATTTATGGTTGAGCTCAGATATTTGTAGAGTAGGTTACCCTGGGCTACATTCTGGCATCAATTCCTCTTCTGAACACACTGTTCCATCCCCTCCTGCATTTTCTGGTGGGTGCAGAATAGTCTTGTGTTATTCTCATTTCTTTTCCTTTGTATTTAAAAGTCTTTCCTGTTCACTTACATATTTTATTATTTCTGAAATGAACTGTTAAATTCAACTACCATGCTGTTCTTGGAGTTTGAAGCTTTGGCTTTTTTGTTTGTTTGTTTTCTAAAGTCCACCTATGAATTTTTTTTAATTGATATTTCATTTCTTTAATCTGAGGACAAAAATAATCCTTTTTGTCGCAGACATATCATATCCACACTCTTAAATTGGGCCAAACTAATTCATGGATTCATCTTCAAGAGCAAAATCAGGTCTAGGAGTTGTGGGGGGGAGGTTTAAAGCCTTTCTGTTATGAGTACCTATGTGACCTTGGGAGGTCACTTTGCCTCCTTCTGAGTTAATTTCCCAATCTATAAAAATAAGTCAAACTACATGGCTTCTGAGCTCTCTTTCAGCTTTGTATGTATTTATTATTTCACCTGTTTGACTCCAGGGAAATTATATTCTGTATCTCACATTCTTCCTTTGTAGAATGAGGGGCTTGGACTTGGTGGCCTCTGAAGGTCCCTCCCAGCTTGAAGTTTATGATCTCTGATACCCAGATCTGTATGTTCATCGAGGCTACTTAGAGATCTTCCAGTCTAATTATGGTTTCTAATTTTGTTAGAATCTAGGGCTTAATTACTATTTTAAGGAACTGCCCTATGTACTTTGGGAGCCACAGCTCTCGTGCTTGAGACTTGGTGGAGAAGGCATATAGTAATCATCCAAAGAAATATAAATCTGCTGTCAAAACCCAAATGCCTCTCATCTCACTATCTAGGGCTTTCTTCTTCCTGATCCTTGCCAGGGCTGCTTTCTGATGCTCTGTTAGCCTTCAATTACCACTATAGATGAGGAGGAGCAGGGGAGAGTGGAGGGAAGAAAGAAGGGAGCAAATGAGAGGAAGCATAGATCATAGGTCTAGATCTGAAAGGGACCACAGAGGCCATCTAGCCCAGCCCCCTCATTTTGTGGCTAAGAAAACTAAGACCCAGGGAGGTAAAGGGTTTTTTTTCTTTTTTTCTTTTTAGGCAATTGGGGTTAAGTGACTTGCTCAGGGTCACACAGCTAGTATGTGTCAAGTGTTTGGTTTGAGGCCAGATTTGAACTCAGGTCCTCCTGACTTCAGGGCCAGTGCTCTATCCACTGCGCCACCTAGCTGCCCCCAGGGAGGTAAAGTCTTGCCTGAGGTCATACAGATGGGCACTACCAGAACCAGGGTTGAATCTAGATCATAGGATCATAAATTTAGAGCTAGGAGGGACTTGAGAGGTCATTTAGTCCAAACTCTTAATTTAACAGATGAATAAACTGAGGTACAAAAAAGGTTATGTGTCAAAGGTCACTCAGGTAGTAAGCAGGGAGGTAGGGATTTGATCCTCAGACTCCAAAGCCGAAGTTCTCTACTTATGATACTGAATATTCCTGCCTAAATAATCAGTGCTAGGAATTAGAATCAGGGCAACCTCTCCCACATGATAGCACTGAAAGAAGGCTGACAGACTCTGACTCTCCCTTTTGTTACTCCAAAGTCACTCTTTCCCACAGTACTGAAGGAAGACAGAAACTGAGAGACAGAAGCAAAGACAGACAGAGACAAGGAGAGACAGAGATAGAAAGAGAGAGGAAGGGGGTGGAGAGACAGACAGACAGAGAGACAAAGAGAGAGACAGAGAAAGACAGAAACAGAGAGACAGAGAGAGAGATAGAGACAGAGAGATAGACAGAGGCAGGGAGAGACAGAGACAGAAAAAGAGAGGAAGGGGGTAGAGAGAGAGAGAGAGAGACAGAGACAGAGACAAAGAGAGTCAGGGAGAGAGAGACAGAAAGAGAGAGGAAGGGGGAGAGAGATTGAGACAGAGAGACAGAGAGAGATAGAGACAAAGAGAGAGACAGAGGGAGGAGAGAGACAGAGAGAAAAACAGAGACAAGGAAGAAGAGACTTATCTTAGGAACTGATTACCTCAATGCTCATGTTTCCTCCTATGTGATCTCACTTGGCAAGACTGACAGTCAAAATTGGGAAATCTTTAACCACCTCCTGACTCCTCTTATTGTATGTTAGCCAACTTCCAACGCCTCTGTGTCTACTCCCAGTTGTCTAGTGCCCTCGTGCATCATCCTGGGTGCCCAGGACCCTTCCCTCCCCTCTCCCACAGTCAGATCGAGTCTCTAGTTCAGTCTGATGCTCCAGACTTGATATCTTCCCTCCTTTCCCTATCAAAACTTACCTGCACCTTGTCTTCTTCCAACAGAGACTCCCTGGATGAGTGTCTTCTTAACTCTTCTATCAGAAACACCAGCAGGGGCTCACTATAAACGACTTATTCAATTGAGTCCATAAATATTTATTAAGCACCTACTATGTGCTAGCTGCTGGGGATATAGGCACAAAACCAAAAGAGTTATGGTAAACTAAATTCATATTCTTTCAGGCTAAAGCCACCAGCCTGGTTGATCAGAGACTCAGAAATTGAAATGAATGTCTCATGATAGCTGTGTTGACAAGATGGAGAAATGTGAAATCGATGACAGACAGCATAGTGAAATGGAGTCATATAGTTGCAGCAGTTCTCCAAGAGTCTGCCATGGTACATTAATTAAAAACAATAATAATTTTAAAAAGCATTGATGTAGTGCTTTAAGATTTTCGATGTGCTGTGCATATGTTATATCACTTGATCCTATGAACAACCTTAGGAGAGAGGTGCCATTATTATCCCTGTTTTACAGATGAGGATGCTGAGGCAGACAGAAGTTGAGTGACTTGACAGGATCATCCTGCTAAGTAACTGTCTAAGGAAGAATTTGTACTAAGGTCTTCCTATCTCCAAATCCAGAGGTCTTACCTACTTTACCACCTGAGTGCCTCTTGTAGACACCTTCTTTTACTAGGTATACCACAAAATTTGTGGTAGATTAAAAAATGTGTAATTTTTTTAAATATAAATTTTAGTTACCCAAGATACAAAGCATAGTATGTAGAGTATTTGCAAAATAAACAAAGCTTGCCTGTTACGTACACACTTATCTAATTTGTGGGTGATATAAAATCAAAAGGAATATAACAGTTTGGATGGTGGAAATGTGTAATCATGCAAAAAAATGGCAAAAATGTTTATACCCTTTGACCCAGAGACATACTGGCATACACCCCCAGGCAAGTCACTGATTTTTTTTTAAAAAGGCCTAATATACACCAAAATGTTTACAGCAGACCTTTTTGTGGTGGCAAAGAATTGGAAACAAAGTAGACACCCATCAATTGGGGGACAATGAAACATACTGCGGCACATGAATGTATCGAAATCTTACCATACTGTAAGAAATACTGAGAAGCATGAGAAGACTTACAGGAACTGATGCAGAATGATGTAAGTGAGGCCAAGAAAGCAGCATACAAAATGACTACAACAATGTAAATGAAAAGAACAATAACCACAAATCAATTTAAAATGTAAGTTGCCAAATTACAAAGACTGAGCTTGGCCCCAAAGAAGATCTATGAAAAGATTCTTCCCTTTCTCTTTCTTATTCTTTTGCAGAGGTAGGAAGCCCACCTTGGGCATGGAACATTTCACATAGTATCAGATATATTATATAGATATAGATATAGATATAGATTATAGATATAGATATAGATATAGATATGTGTGTATGTATGTATGTATATAGGTCAGTTTTACTGATTTGTTTCCTATGAATCTTTTTTTCTTTTTGAAATTTTATTTTTTTCCTCAATTACATGTCTTTTTAAAAAAATTCTTATTATAAGGGATGGCCCTGGGAAGGGGAGAATGGGAAATGTAGGCAACATAAAAGCAAAGTATATCAATAAAAATGTATTTTTTAAAAAATTATGCTGATTTCTATTGCAGAAATGTAGAATATTAGAGATGGAAAAGATCCTAGTGATTATTTAGTTCAATTTCCTCATTTCATAGACAAGGAAACTGAGACGAAGAGAAGGGAGGTGACTTTATAGAAGTCATAAGGATTGTAAGCTTCAGGGCCAGGATACAAACCCATATTTTTAAAGCCCATATTCAGTGCTCTTCTCAGGAAAGCAAGACTGATAATCACTGGAGCCTTGACAGGAAGGTCTTGGGAGAATCTGCTTGCACTTACTGACACCAGAGCTGAATAAACAGCTATCAGAGTGCCCCTCCACTACTCTTGACCTGGCTCTGAACTAACAGTCTATGATTTACAAAGAATAATCACAGTGTGGGCCGAAAGGTGCACCATCTTGCCCTTTTCTCATCATTATGGTTGTTAAAACTGGAGCTGCTGAACCCAACCATTTGTCTCAGAGGAGGAAGGAACCCAGGGGTTACCTGCCCAACGCCTAGGCATGTCCTTGTATCAAATGTATTTTCCATGAATGGAAACAGCCCCTTCCTCATGTGAGGAGAGGCAGGGTTTCATATGAATGTGTGATGACTGGCTCCAGTCCAAGAATAAGAGTAGGAAATGGAACTCCAGCAAGATAATGGCCCCTGAAACCCTGAGTGGAGGAGTTTGTATAAACAGAAGAATTTCAATTTTGCAAGGCATTAGAGACTTTGCTGGATTAAGGATAGTCCTTTGGGAAAGCTGGGAATATGAGGGAAAAGAGGAGGCTTCCCTGGCAAGCAGCACAAACCCAGCCCTGGTAGAGCAATTAGCAATTGGAGAAAATGGGTAGGAAACCACATGAAAAACCATAGCCAGGAGCAGGCATTAAAAATGTGCACGTAAGAAAAAAATAAAAAGCAAACCCAAGCAAGATGGTGTCACACTTTGTCTCTGAAAAGATCAAAAATAACACGTTGGAGTGCAGCGCATATGGCATCCAATATGGTAGCTGTCATTCAACTGGATCCCCTAGACTAGAGAGATGGGACTTGTCCCAGTGGGATAGGGAGGAGTGAAGAGTCAGAATGTAAAATTACAGATATAAATGAAGAAAGAGCCAAAATTCAAAGAGAATGGGGAGATTTATTAATGTTGGAAAATATGGAGACAATCAGGAAAATTCGTTATTGTGAGAGCCATTCAAAAGCGATGGGAATTGTCTCTCCTCTCTCTTCTCCCTGTCCCTCCTCCCCCAGATCCACATATACCTGCCAAACACCCTCCATGTTTCAGCTGAAATTCCTCTTTCTTTTTGGTCTTCTCCTCTACTGACCCTTATTGGTACATTTTAATGCCAAGTATTATCCTACAAACATAGTGACTAGTCACTGGAGAATGTTGGCAATTTATTCCCTTGTGCTGGACTTATTTTTCCTGTTTCTGGGATGAACTTCCTAGAAGCCCCATCAAATCCCCAAATGTCTTCCAGGAACTCACGGATGGTCCCAGTGGGAACAGTCTATAAATACCAGTCTACTGTCTAAGTAAAGCTCCACAAAAGTTACTGTGACCTTGAGGAGAGGCTTTGTAGTTCCTTTTGTTTTTCTGTGCATTTTTTTTTTGCATTCACATGTCTATGCATGTGCCATTTATACCCAGTAGAACGTAAGCACCTTGAGGGCCTGGATCGCTTTGCTTTTTAATCTTTGTATCCAGACCAGTAAGCATAGAGCCTTGCACACAGCAGGCACTTAATAAGTGCTCACTGAGTTGAATTTTAATTTTTCACAGGCTCATAGCCTAGATGGATGGGCCTTCAGAGATCACCTACACCAGTGACATCAAACTCATAAGGAAACACATCCCTGCAAGCTGCATGTTTACTCAAACACCACAAATTAATATTATCTATGTTGTATTTTTATTTATTTGGTTAAGCATTTCCCAATTACATTTTTATCTAGTCGGGACACACTGGATTCCTCTAATAGTTAAACCCCTTTATTTTACAAAGAAGCAAACTGAGGCCCAGGGGGCTAATAGGATCAGAGACTTAGAGCTGAAAGGGACCTTGCAGACCATGTAGCCCAGCAATATCCTCACTTACAGAAGAGGAAAATGAGGTCCACAGAGGGTAAGTGACTTGCCCAAACTCACACTAATGTTAAGCATCAGAGGCAGGTTTGAACCCCAGAGCCACTCAAACACAAGTCTTTCGATTACAGATTTAAGATTCTCCACTGCCCCAGCACAGGGCTTTCTTTGGTTTTTCATTGGTTTGTTTGCCTTTCAACTTAATGTTAAGCATCAGAGGCAGGTTTGAACCCCAGAGCCACTCAAACACAAGTCTTTCGATTACAGATTTAAGATTCTCCACTGCCCCAGCACAGGGCTTTCTTTGGTTTTTCATTGGTTTGTTTGCCTTTCAACTTAACACACTGCTCCTATTCCAATCATGAATGGGCTTTTCAAGACCTTCAATGGTCCTTCACCAATTTTGCTCACAGAACAACCAGGCCCACAGCTGTCTTTGGAATAACTACAGTCAAAGGCAGTCCTGAATTGGACTTTCTCTTCAGAGCTTGTATTTATACAATGTGTCCTGAAAGTCTTAGTGCAGTTTTAAGCTATTCTATTTTTTCAGCCATTAACACTTAAGGCCAAAACGTAACTGAGACTTTGGGGACGCCCTAAGTAGTTAAAAATTGATTTCCTGTCCAGTGCCCCATTTTAGCCTCCCATCTCCACGTAGCAGTTATTATTGTTCCCATTTTACAGAAGCTGAAACCTAAAGAGGCTTAATGAATCACCCAGGTGCTCATCCAGGTCTTCTGACTCCAGGCCTAGGTTTCTTTCCACTGCCTAGAATATGGCAGAATCTCAGCCTTTGAACTCCATGCTCCGAATGACCTCCTTTCCTTCCTACCTTCCCTTAAAATTCCTAGCTTCTTCCAAGTCTCAGCTCATTCTGCTACATGAAGCCTTTCCTGATGACCAGCATCTCCTAGTGCCTCCCATTACATGCACAACTCACCTTATTTTTATTGTGCATCTATACTTTTGTATAGATGTACCTGGGTGGCTCCCCAAATAGAACATAAACTCCTAAAGGTCAGGATCTGTTTAAAGACCTTTGTCTTTATGCTGATGAAAACCAGTGCCTAGCAAAATGCCTGGCATACAGTAAGAATTTAATAGGTGCTCGTTGATTGATTGACTTCTGTCGTCGTATTTCCAGAACCTAGTAGTATACCTGTCAAACAGTTTCTTCAGTCATTTCAGTCATGTCTGACTCTTCATGGTCCCTTTGAGGTTTTCTTGGCAAAGGCACTGGAGTGGTTTGCCATTTCCTTCTCCAGCTCATTTTACAGATGAAGAAACTGAGGCAGACAGGGTTCTCTGTGTACTATGGCACCACCTAAATGCCCTTTCAGTCAAATAGTAGGTACTTAATAGATACTTGTGACCAATTGCATATAAGCAGGTTTGCATTTCATAGGATTTAAGGATTTCAGAGCTGGAAAGGAACTTTGATATCATCTAATTCAATCTTTTTTTGTTTTATAGATGAAGGCCCAGTGAAGGAAAGTGACTTGTCCAAAGTCACATAGTTAGTCAGTGGCAGAGCCTCAAACCCAGGTTCTCTGACCTCCTCAAAAAAAAAAAAGAATCCAGCACCCTTCCCACTAAGCCACACAAAGGACTCCTACTATTCCACAGTCTAACATAAAGAACAGACATGTAAATAGGGCAGAGCACATAGTTTTTCCCCAGGATACAGAAGATAGCTAACACTGTGGGAAGGGCATGCTTGGCTGTCATCTTATCATGTAGTTTTCTCTCACCTGTACCATGACCATCCCTAGAGTACCTTTCTCCCAGAACCTGCCATCCCCGTTGGCCACGGGAGGTGAATCACCCTTTGTTCTCAGCATGTGTCCCCAGTCAGAGCATACTGCCTCTCCCACAATTAAGTTCACCCTGAGTACCAGAATTCCTACTAACATCTCTGCTTGAGAGACAAAAAAGAAAAGAGACAATGTGATATCCAAGCTTGAGAGCCACTCAGAGTCAGGATGACCCAGACTCCAGTTCTGCATCTAACACACGGAAGCTATGGGACCCTGGACAGCTTGTTACCTTCTCAGCACTCTAGGAAACTCCCTAAGAATGTAAGTTACAGAGAAAGGAGGTGAACTGGCCTGGGAGAGGAAGTCCCTCACTAGGACCTCCAGATACCAATAATATAAGAAATTCCGCCTTTGTAAAAGAGTCAAAGGGCACTTTCTGAAGGTTTGAGATCACTTACTTATTATAGCCTTTGACTAGGGCTTGTCTAGAAATCTAGGGCCCTAAAGGGAAAAATGAAACATGAAGGTTGCCTAGATCCCCAAAATCCTTTTGCCATTTGACTGGCCCCAACATTAATCTGGTTCTTTCACCTACTGGTCTTTTAAATCCTCCAGCAGACAAAGGCACAATTGAAGAGATTAGGTGTCCTCAAGTCATACAGGTAGCAGACATTAGAGGAATCTCAGAAAATGGAGCTGTAAATGGAATTTTTTTAAAATTTCATTTTTTAATTTTTATTATATTTTCATTTCCAAGCTACTTCTCTCCCTTTCTCCTTTCCTCCCTCCCAACCCCACACCAGAGAAGGTCAACATTTGACGCATACATATGTGAAACCATACTTTCAAATGCCAGTTTCTCTGGGGGTGGATAGCAACTTCTTTCATAGGTCATTTGTTGATTTGAATATTCATCTTGCTCAGAATAGCTTAGTCATTCACACTTACTCTTCAAACATTATTACTATTACTGTATACAGTGTTCTCTTGGTTCTACATGTTTCACTCTTCATTATTCCATGTAAGCTTTTCCATTTTTTTCCAAAATCAATCTGCTCATCCTTTCTTATTGTACAGTAGTATTCCATCACAATTATATACCACAAATTTTTCAGCCATTCCCCAATTGATGGACATCCTCTCAGTTTCCAGTTCTTTGCTACACTAAGAAAACTGCTATAAGTATTTTAGAACATGTAGGTTCTTTTCTTTTTTTCTTCTTAGGGAAACAAATCTAATAGTAGTATTGCTGGGTCAAAGGGTATACACAATTTTATAACTCCTTGGGCATAATTTCAGTTTTCTCTTCAAAATGGTTGGATCAGTTCACAGTTCCACCAACAGTATATTGGTATCCCAACTTTTCCACATCCCTTCCAAAATTTGTCATTTTCCTCTTCTATCATCTTAGCCAATTTGATAGGTGTGAAATGGTATCTCAAAGTTGTTTTAATTTGCATTTCTTTAATCAATAATGATTTAGAGCATTTTGTCATATGACCGAATATAGCTTTGATTTCTTCTTCCAGAAACATCGTGTTCATATCCTTTGACCATTTATCAATTGGGGAATGACTCATATTCTATAAATTTTGACAAAGTTCACTATATATATGAGATATGAAGCCTTTATCTGAGAAATTATCTACATAAATGCTTTCCCAATTGTCTGCTTTCCTTCTAATCTTGGCTGCATATGTTTTATTTGTACAAAAATATTTTAATTTAATTAATTGTAATCAAAATTATCCATTTCATAACTCAACATGTTCTCTATCTCTTGTTTATTCATAAATTCTTCCCCCAACCATAAATCTGATAGGTAATATGTTCCATGTTCTTCTAATTTATTTATGATATTTCCCTTTTTGTCTAGGTGAGCTGTCCATTTTTACCTTATCTTGATAAATAATGTAAGATTTGGTCTATCATTAATCCTGCCAGACTGCTTTCCAGATTTCTCAACAATTTATACCAAATAGTGAATATCCCAAAAGCTTAAATTTTTACATTTATCAAACACAAGTTTACTATAATCATTCACTATTTTGTATTATGTATCTGCTTTATTCCACTGACCTACCACTCTATTTCTTATACAGTATCAGATAGTTTTGACAATTAACACCTTATAATGCAGTTTAAAATCTGGTAGTGCTGGACTTTTACTTTTTTTTCATGAATCCCTTTGGTATTCTTGACCTTTTTTTCTTCCAAATGAAATCTGTCATTATTTTTTCTACCTCTAGAAAATAGTTTTTGGTCATTCTATTGGGATGGCACTAAACAAGTAAATTAGTTTAGGAAGCATTGTTATTTTTATCCTATTGAACAATTAATATTTCTCTAATTTTTGAACTCTAACTTTATTTTAATAAAAATTGCTTTATAATTATGTTCATGTAGTTCCTGGGTCTTGGCAGGTATATTGTCTATGCTTATTTTAAATGAAGCATTTCTTACTATCTCTTTCTATAGGGCTTTGTGGGTGATATGTAGAAATGCTGATGATTTATGTGGGTCTATTTTGTATCCTTCCATTTGCTAAAATTATTAATGGTTTCAATTAACTGTTTAGCTGAATCTCTAGGATTTTCCAAGTATACATAATATCATCTGTTAGTTTCATTACCTCATTGCCCATTGCGATTCTTTCCATTTCTTTTCTTTTCTTACTGCTCTTGCTAGCCTTTTTAGTACAAATATTGAATAGTATTGGTGATAATGGGCATCTTTATTTCCCTTTTGATCTTACAGGGAAGGCTTCTAGTTTATTCCTGTTACAGATAATGTTTGTCGATGGTTTTAGGTAGATGCTTCTTATCATTTAAAGGAAAAATACATTTACACATATGCTTTTAAGTGTTTTTAATAGGAATGAGTGTTGCATTTTGTCAAAAAGCTTTTTCTGCATCTATTGATATAATCACATGATTTTTGTTATTGATAAAATCAACTATATTAATAGTTTTCCTTATATGGAACCAACCCTGCACTCCCAATATAAATCTCCTTTTGTTGTTGTTGTTGTTGTTCAGTCATCCAACTCTTTGTGACCCTATGGACCATTGCACACCAATACTGCCCATGGGATTGATTTTCTTGGCAAAGGTACTGGAGTGATTGCCATTTCCTTCTCCAGTGTATTAAGGCAAATAGAAAGTAAGTGACTTGCCCAGGGTCACACAGCTATTACGTGTCTGAGGGCAGATTTGAACTGAGGTCTTCCTAACTCCAGGACCAGCACTCTATCAGCTGTACCACCTAGCTTCCTTTGGCATAAACCCCACTTGGTCACAATGTACAGTCTTTGTGAGCTACTGTTGTAGTCTCCTAGCTAGTATTTTATTTAAGATTTTTGCATCAATATTCATTAGGGAAATTGGTCTATAATTTTCTTTCTCTGTTTTCGCTCTTTCTGGTTTAAGTGTCAGCACTGTATTTCTTTCATTAAAGGA
The DNA here is from genome assembly GCF_003287225.1 of Phascolarctos cinereus. NCBI lineage: Eukaryota > Metazoa > Chordata > Mammalia > Diprotodontia > Phascolarctidae > Phascolarctos > Phascolarctos cinereus. The sequence goes on along the minus strand of NW_027555514.1, from coordinate 274,473,750 downwards.
ATTTGGTAGGACTCCTTCTTTGCCTACTATTCCAAATAGTTTATTTAATATTGGAATTAAGTGATCTTTAAATATTTGGTAGAATCCACTTATAAATCCATATGATCCTGATGCTTTTTCCTTCGGAAGCTCATTTACGGCCTGTTTGATTTCTTTTTCTAAAATAGGTTCATTTAGATATTCTATTTCCACTTTTGTTAATCTGGGTAGCTCATATTTTTCCAAGTATTCTTCCATTTCACTTAAAATATTAAATTTGTTATCAAATAATTGATCAAATCATTCCTAATAATTGCTTTAATTTCTTCTTCATTAGTGGTATGTTCACCCTTTTCATTTTTGATACTAGTGATTTGGTTTTCTCCTCTTTTAAAAAAAATCATATTAACCAATGGATTATCTATTTTACTGGGTTTTTCCCCCATAAAACCAACTCCTAGTTTTATTTATTATTTCAATGGTTTTCTTACATTCAATCTAAATAATCTCACCTTTAATTTTTAGGATTTTCTATGTGGTGTTCAGTTGGGGATTTTTTAATTGTTTTTTTCCTAATTTTTTTAAATTGCATACTCAATTCACTGCTCTACTCTTTCTTGTTTTATTGATGTAAACATTTAGTGGTATAAATTTTCCTCTGATTACTGCTTTGCTGCATCCTATAAGTTTTGGTATGCTGTCTTATTGTCATTCTCTTTAATAAAATTATTCATTGTTTCTGTGACTTGATCACTAACTTACTCATTCTTTAAAATTAAGTTATTTAGTCTCCAATTTTTAATCTGTGTTTCCATGGTCCTTTGGTAAATGTGATTTTATCACATTTCAATCAGAAAATGATACATCTAATATTTCTGCTTTTCTGTAGTTAACTATAAAGTTTTTGCACCCTAATATGTGGTCAATTTTTGTAAAGGTTCCACATACTACTGATTCTTTTCTATTCCCATTCAATTCTCTCCAGCTGTCTATCATATCTAGTTTATCTAGTTCTGAGAGGTAAGGGTTGAAGTCCCCCACTATTCCAGTTTTACTACCCATTTCCACCTATAGTTCACTTACCTTTTCCTTTTAAAATGTGGATGCTATAGGACTTGGTACATACATGTTTAGTATTTACATTATTTCATTATCAGTGGTACCTTTTAACACAATATAGTTTTCCTGTTTATCTTTTTAATTAAATATTTTAGCTTTAACTTTGTCTGAGATCATGATTGCTCCCCTTGCTTTTTTGTTTTACATTAGCTGAAGCCTGATAAATCCTATTCCAGTTCTTCATTTTTACTCTATGTGTGTCTTTCATTTTTAAATGTGTTTCTTGTAAACAACATATTAACAGATTGTGGTTTTTAATCCATTTTGCTATGCACTTCTCTTTTATGGGAGAGTTCATCCTTTTTGTATTCAGAGATAATTGCTAATTGTGTTTTTCCCTCTATCCTATTTTTCTCAATGTTTATCCTCTTTCTTTCTTTCTCTATTTCTCTCTGTGTCGGTCTGTCTGTCTGTCTGTCTCCTTCCCTCCCTCTCCTTGCCTCTCCTTAAAAATCTAATTTACTTCTGATTATTGCCTCCCTAATCCATACATCCTTCTAAAAGTCCCTCCCTTATCCTATTCCCCCTCACCCTCATATTTATTTATAAGTTAAGGAGACTTTTATAACTTACTATGTATGTAGATAGATAGATAGATAGATAGATAGATAGATAGATAGATAGATAGATAGATAGACATAGACATAGACATAGACATAGACATAGACATAGACATAGACATAGACATAGACATAGACATAGACATAGACAGATATAGATATAGATATAGATATAGATGTAGATATAGATGTAGATATAGATGATATAGATATAGATATAGATATAGATATAGATATAGATATAGATATAGATATAGATATAGATATAGATATAGATATAGATATAGATATAGATATAGATATATAGATATAGATATAGATATAGATATAGATATAGATATAGATATAGATATAGATATAGATATAGATATAGATATATGGATATGTTATTTCCTATTTAACCCAGTTCTGATGAGAGTAAGGTCCTCATGCTGCCCACCTTCCACCCCAAATTCCCCTCCACAGTAAAGTTCTTTGCTCCATTTTACCCCTCTCAGTCCAATTTTGTTTTCTAGGATTATCCCATCATTATCAACTCAACCCCAAGCCTCCTATCTATGTGTACTCTTTTACTCTTTCAAACTACTCTAGTAATGATAACATTCTCCCGTATAAGAAGTAAACAGTTTAACCTTATCAATTCTCTTCTAATTAATCTTTCATGTTTACCTTCTTATGTTTTTCCTGATTCTTGTAGGTCAAATTTTCTGTCCTTTTTTCCCCTTGCAAAATTACACTTAGCTTTACTGGGTAAGTTATTTTTTGTTTTGAAACCAGCTTCTTTGCTCTTTGGAATATCATATTCCAAGCCTTCCAGCCTTTTAATGTAGAAGGCACTAAATCTTATATTAGCCTGACTGTAGCTCCACAGTATTTAAGTCATTTCTTTCTAGCTGCTTGTGATATTTTCTGCTTGACCTGGGAACTTTGAAACCTAGCTATAGTATTCTTTTGAGTTTTCATTTTAGGCATTGATCAATGGATTTTTTTCAATTTCCATTTTACCCTCTAGTTCTAGAACTTCAGGGCAATTTTCCTTACTAATTTCTCAAATTTTTATGTCTAGAGGCTTTTTTAATCAAAATTTTCAGGTAGTCCAACAATTTTTATATTATCTCTCCTCAAGCTGTTTTCCAGGTCATTTATTTTTCTAATGAGATAGTGAGATGTTCTCTTCTATTTTTTCATTCTTTTGATTTTCTTTTATTATTTCTTGATGTCTCATGAAGTCATTAGCTTCCCCTTGTCCAATTCTAAGTTTTAAGAAATTATTTTCTTCTGTTAAGTTTTTGAATCTCTTTTTCCAATAGGTTGACTTTCTTTTCATAATTTCCTTGATTTTCCTGCATTATTTATTTCTTTTCTCAGTTTTTCCTCAGTCCCTCTTATTTGATTTTTAAAGGCCTTTTTTCATTGAAATTTTGCAAGCAGTTGTTTTGACTTATGTGTCTTCTGAGTTTGAACCCAAATCTTCCCTATCACCATAGAAGCTATCTTTTTTCTCTCTTGTTTACTCATTTTTTTAAGTGGTCTGTTTCCTAATCTTAAGTTAGGGTCGGGTTCTACTGCCAGGGTGAGGACAACAATGCCTCTGGCTTCACGTTTTTCATGCTCTTGTTCTCTGGGGGCCTTTGACCTCTTGGTGTTTCCAGGCTCTATCATCCAAGGCCAGATGTGGTCCCTGCTCCTCCAGCTCATGGGTTGGTCTGTGGGTGCCCTCAGGTACCCCTCTCCACTCTTAGCCATGACCAGGGCTCCCCAACACCGCTGCCACTGAAAACCCTCTAGCTCTGGGTGTTCCCCGCCACCTCAGGCATCGACTCGCCCCTCTGGCCTGGAACTGAAACCAGGGACTCCATTCTCCTGGGAGTGACCACAGCCAGCAGGCCCCGCCCCTCTAGGACCACACTCAGGGCGCATGCCAGCTCCTCTCCTCTAGGGCCTGTGGGTCAGAGCCTGGGCCTCAGACCAGCACCAGCCAAGCACGACACAATCTTCCCCTATCAGCCGCCCCCCCCCCCCCCCCCGACACCGTCTGTGAGGGATAACCCTAAATTCAGAAGCTGAGGCCTACCCAGCTGCCCCCGGGGCTTGCTGTTTGTCCACTGGGCTAATCTGCCCTCAGGGATGTGCACTTCAGTCAGGCCGCACCTCCACCTCCTCCCGGGTCTGAGCCTCCTATAGTCCTCCTAAACTGTCTCAGGCGGGTGACTTTTAATTATTTCTGCAGCCGTAAAGTGCAGTTTAAATTATTTGGGAAAGCCAGGCAGCTGCCTGTCTCATTCCATCTTCTTCCCAAAATTCTCTCCCCCAAATGGAAAAATTTTAAAAGAACACTGTCAACCTTGGAGGAAGCTTCCTGCAGTGAGAAAAGCGGGGCACTGGGGCCGGAGACCTGGGTTCAAATCCCTCCTGTGATGCTAATCACTTTCTACTAATGGAAAGGGTCTCTTCCTCTAGTGAGGAGAAGAGAGTTTCAGATAAGTGTGTGATGACTGGCCCTAGACCAAGAGTAAGAGGAGGTGATGGCTTGCTCAGGGTTGCTGCCTGGGCTCTCCGGCCCTCAGTCAGCTCCTCTGTAAAATGAGGGGACTGGATAAGATGACCGTGTAGACCCTGTCTAGAGCTAGAATCCTGTGGTTTGGGTCTACGTCCCAGCTCCCCCATGTGATATCTGTGGGCCAAATCTCCATGCCTCAGTCTCCTCATCTGCAGAATGGGAGCAGCAGTGGCACCATCTACCACAAAAGGCTGCTTGGGAAGAGAGCTCTTCGTAAATACGAAGGTGCTATTGAAAGGAGGCTGCATGGGGGAGAGGACGGAGTTCCAGACTTGGAGAGACCTGGGTTTGAATCTCGCCTCGGACACTTACCTGTGGGAACATGAACAAGTAAGTCACGGAACTTCTATTAACTTAAACCTCAACTTCTCCACCTATACAAGAAGAGGGGACTAAATGTCTCTAAGATTGCTTTTAGCTCTGTATCTATTATCCTATGGACACTCTGTGCCTCAGTTTCCTCATCTGTAAAATAAAGTGGTAGGTGTGGATATCCTCTAGGGTACCCTCTACCTCTTCGTCTACAGTCCTATGACTGGGGCATCACAGGGGCTGTAAGACCATTCTACAGCCTCCCAAAGTTCTCTCCAATCTACACACTTGACTCTCTCAGACTTTCTCTAAAACGCCACAGAAACCTCTTTACCCTGGCAGCTCACTCCACCCCTGGACTTCTCATACCGGAAGCCTGCTGGCGCTCTGACATCTCCCTCTGATTCCTACCATTTTGAGGAGAATGACCAGGCCAGCCATGTTTTCACTGCTCTCCAAGATGTACTTGTGATTCTCCAGACTTTAAGACCATGGGGAATCTTCACACCCTCCCTCCCCAGCCTCTTCCTCTCTTCAGCCATATTCCAACTGTCCAAGGAACACCAATTTCTGTGGATTTTTGGGGGTGTTTCTCAGAAGTCAATGGAAAGAATTTCTACTGGTCTCCCTAGGGAAGAACAAGAAACAATGAGTCGCATCAGTTCAACAAGCAATTACTAAACTCGTACTATGTGCCAGGCACTGTGCTAAGTGCTGGGTGAAAGTTACCGGGATGGAGGTGAGAGGGCTGGAGACATCAGCTCCATGTCAGGAAAAGCTCCCTGACAATCCAGGTTGTCCCAGGGTGGGATGGGCTGTTTTGGGGAGTCAGTGCCCATCACCAGAGACCTGCTAGAGGAGACTGGCTAATGCCTTGTCATAATGTTGCTAAAGGAGATTCCTGTACAGGTACAGGATGGACCCATTAGGCCCTCGATATCCTTTTCAGCTCAGAAATTCTGTAATTAATGAAAAAGGACACAAGTTGTGAACAGCAGTGAGCCTGCCAAGAGCCCTTTCATCCGGCAGACTGGGCCTGAGCCACACTTCCGTAGCTGAACCCACAGTGCTTATAAAGCTATTTGAGAAGGCAGTCGCCAAGAGAGGAAAAGTCACTTTCCATGGATCAGCAAAGAATTATCCACTCCCTTGGACCAACTCCTTTCCTGCCAGCCCTTCATCAATTAGTGAAAATACACCCTTCAACATAGTGCCAAGATAAACTGTTTCCACCCGATGCTCGTCCTCCCACGTGTTTAATGGAGATGTTGCACCTGGATTCCTCCAGGAATGCCATACCTAGAAAACAGACCTAGCCACACGTTTAATGCTGTAAAGGGAACAGGCTGTGCTTAACCTCAGGGAAAGAACAAACAGGCATTGGAGAGGGAACTTCCCAACCTAGAATCCTTTATTGAAAGGCAGTGGCAAAGGGAGAGAGCTCAATAAATACATGGAAATCGAAGGCCAGGAAAGGTCTGGATCAAATGCTCACTCGTGGGGGCTGTAAATATAAAATAATGGGGGCCAACTTGAGAATTCAAAGGAAAAAAAAATCAGAAATCAAGACAGAAGAGGCCCTTCCCTGAAAGGGAGTTTAATTAACAGATAGTATTTAGCTGCAGAAAAGGTGCCAACCTGCATTGAGAGAGGGAGTTTCCTCCCCAGTAGTCTCTATCCCTGTTGTGTTCACATTACTCCTGACTTGCAAATGAGCCCAAGACAATTAATAATATATTTTATTCAATAATTATTTATCATTCATTCAAAATCATTTATTTAATGATTATAGAGTAATGACCACAAGTCATATCTCTGTAGTGCTTTCAGAAGGCAGTCTGGTGCAGAAGAAAGAATGATGAATTTGAAGTCACAAGACCTGAGTTCAAATCTTTGATGGGCCACTTAGTACCTGCCTGACCTCAGCCAAGTAATTTAATTTCTCTGAGCCTTGGCCTTTCCATCTGTACCATAAAGGGTTCGGGCTAGATTCCCCTCCCAGACCAGATGTCTTTCAGCCCTGGACCTGTGACCCTATAAGTGAGACTTACAATGGAATTATTGTATTGCTCATTTATAGATAAGGAAACTGTAGCTCAGAAAGGTTCTCTGATTCTTACAAAGTCAGGCAATATGTTGGAGGTGGGACTTAATCCTAGCTCTCTCCTGAATTAAAATCTAGAACCCTCACTTTTTTTTGTAAATTTTTTTTTGTTTTAAACTTAAATACAAAATGAGAAGAGAAAAAAATGAGAAGAGGAAAAAAACACATTGCCACATACACAGCAGACCACAAGAAAGGATCGAACATAAAACAATAATTTCCATTTCAAGAAAACCTAGATAATAAATACTAAAGATTGTTTTCAATGCTGCCCTTCCTTCCTTCCCTGTTGGGTTTCTTTTGTTCTCTGCTATTCACTTTTTACTTTATTTTCCCCTCCCCCCAACCCTAAACAAGGCTACAATTAAGCATGGACATTTATACATATATATAGATATCTACAAACATACATATATATATATATATGTATATATATGCACACATATATACTCATACACAAATATGCAAGACCATAATGTGCTTATTTCCACTTGTCATCTGGTTCTCTGAAGGTGGATGGCTTCTTCCTTCGTAAGTCCAAGTCTTCCCATGTTTTTCTAAATCAACCAGCTTATTATTTCCTATACTACAGCAATATTTCAACCCACTCACATCCTATCTGAAAGACTGTCTGTCAAAGTTTTTCCCCCTTGGCAGCTAGGTGGCGCAGTGGATAGAACACCGGCCCTGAAGTCAGGAGGACCTGAGTTCAAATCCAGCCTCAAACCAAACACTTGACACTAGCTGTGTGACCCAGGGCAAGTCACTTAACCCCAATTGCCTAAAAGTTTAAAAAAAAAGTTTCCCCCCCAATTTTCTGCCTTCCTTCTATTCTTGACTACATAGGTTTTATTTATACAAGAATATTTTAATTTAAAATAATCAAAATTATTCTTTTTACATTTCAATAATGCTCTCACCTCATAATATAGCTTAAGGTCTGATACTGCTGAATCTACTTCTTTTATGCCTTTTTTCCTCTGGTTTCTTTGAAGTTCATGACCTTTTGTTCTTCCAAATGAACTTTGTTATCATTTTTCCTAAATAAAACAATTTTTTTAGTAATTTAATTGGGATGACAGTGAATAGATTAGTTAGGTAAAATTGTCATTTTAAAAATTACATTGGCTTTACCTACCCATGAATAATAAATACTACTTCAATTGTTTAGATATGAGTTTATTTGTATAAAAAACGGTTTTATGTTTATGTTCATATAGTTCCTACTGTCTACTTATTTTAAATGGTCTAAAACAATATTGAATAATATTGTTGACACAGTATAGTTTCTCAATTTCAACTTTTGATTAAATCTATTTTAATTTGAACTTTGAGATCATTACTATCCCTGCTTTTCTTTTACATAATAAATTTTACTCCTGACCTTTGTTTTATCTTTGTGTGCATCTCTCATTTTTATAATGTTTCCCGGTTGGATTCAAAATTCAAATTATTCATTTCTGTTTTATGGGTAAATTTGTCCCATTCTAAGCTACAATTACTTGTTGTGTGTTTCCCTCCATCCTATTTTTCCTCACTATCCTTCTCACCCTATCCCTCCTCACTCCTCTGCTTTATTTCTACTTGCTATCTTGCCCTCCTATTCCTTAAACTACCTACCCCTCCAAGAGTCCCTCCCTTATCCTGTCTCCCCCACCCTATCCCCTTGCCCTCTTATTTCTTTCTGAATTTAGAAGACTTTTATACCCTTCTAGATATATATGCTGTTCCCTCTTTAACCCATTCCTGCTGAGAGTAAGATTCCATCACTACTCCCCTACTAGTGTCTTCTGTAACAATTTTTCCTTTCGTGCCTCATTTGTATGAGATAGTTACTCCTTTCTATCTCTCCTTACAGTTTTATTTTGTAGACTCACCCCATCATACTCAGCTCAGCCCAAGTCTTTCTTTCAAACTGCCCAAATAATGATGGCAATCATAAGAGTACTGTTAATACTAACTTGTAAGTCACTCAATCTCTGTCTGCATCAGTTTCCTGGGAACAATAAGAGCACCTGCCTCTGCAGGGTTGTTGTAAGGCTCAAAGGAGGTAATGTTTGTAAAGTACTCATCACAGACCTTGGCACATGGCAAGTGCTATAATTCTACCATTGCAATAATTGACCATTGCATAACGTTTGCCATCCATGATCTCACTTGATCGTCTCCACTATCCCTGCGCGGAAGGTCACATAAGTGTTTGGATCCCCGTTTTACAGATGAGCAAACTGAATCCTGGAGAACTAAAGTGATTGGTCTGGAGGTCCAAGAGCTGGTAGCTAGAAGCAGACATTGGACAAGGACCCAGATCGCCTGACTCCCATTCCACTCTACAACACTGCCCCCTAGTGGAAAGAGCTCTGAACTGTGACGATGAGGACCTAGATTTTAGTCATTGACTTACAGGGGAAGGGAGTCCAGAGACCATCTATTCCTGGGGTGGGGAACCTGCAGCCTTGAGGCCGCATGAAGCCTTCTAGGTCCTCAAGTGTGGCCCTTTGACTGAATCCAAACTTCACAGAACAAATCCCCAACTTGGACTCAGTTAAAAGGCCACACCCAAGGACCTAGAAGGTCTCAAGGCCGCGGGTTCTCTAGTCTGATCCCCTTATTTTAAAAATGAAACTGAGGTCCATAGAAAAGTGACTTTCCAAAGGGCACACAGGCAGTAAGAAGAAAATGCAGTATTCAAATCCCAAGTTCCCTGAATCTAGAACCAGCTTTCTTTCCACGGTATCACTAGGGCTTCATTGAATCAGGATAGTGTAATGGGAAGGACACTAAATTTGGAGTCATAGAGTCTGGGTTCAAACCCAGCTTCTGCCACTCACTTCCTGTGTGATCTTGAAAAAGTCACTTTAAGTCTATGAGCCTCAGTTTCCTCTTCTGTAACATGAGGAGGTTGCACTAGATGACCCCTGAAGCCCCTTCTGCCTCTAAATTTATGACCATTCTGGGCCTTGATGCCCCCATCTGTAAAACAGTGACCCTAAAGTCTGTCTTAATAATAGCCTTCCTGGGGCAGTTAGGTGGCACAGTGGATAGAGCACCAGCCATGGAGTCAGCAAGCCTGAGTTCAAGTGTGGTTTTAGACACTTACTAGCTATGTGACCCTAGACAAGTCACTTCACCACAGTTGCCATCCCCCCCAAAAAAAAAATAATAGGAAAAAATAAAAATGCTAAGAGGTAGGAAGCAGGTCAAGGCCAGGCTGGGAAGGAACTTACCTAGACACACTAATAATAGCACCAGCAAATAATAGTAATAGCATCTATTAATAGCATCAGTAACAGCATATTATGTATTCCATATTACAATCAATAGCAGCAGCAGTAAATCATTAGATTTATAGTTTGCAGAGCCCTTGATGTGCATTATCTTATCTGGTCCTCAAAAGAGCCCAGAGAGGGAAGCGCCTTTGACGCTATTACCTTCGTTTTGTAGATGGACAAAAACTGATGCAGACGGAGATGTTAAATGTCTTACTCATAGTCACATACCTTGGAAGCGTCAGACATGGGATTCAAATCCAGATCTTCTTGACTCCAATTCCAGTGTTCTGTCTCTTCCACCAAGCTGCCTGCTGCTTCACTAACAGTATGGCGAGGATTAACATAGCACTTTAAGGTCTGCAAAGAGCTTTACACATATTATTTCATTTGATCCTTACAACCACCACGGAAGATAGGTGTTATTATTATCCCCATTTTACAGGTGGAGAAACTGAGGCAGATGGAGGGTAAGTGGCTTGCCTGGGGTCACACAGCTAGGAAGTGTCTGAAGTCTGATTTGAATTCAGGTCTTCCTGACTCCGTGCCTTAACACTCTATCCAAAACACCAAATCTCTTCCTATTTTCCAGCCTCTACCTAAAAGGGTAGATTTAAAGTCAGTCTTTTACCCTGGAACTATGGCCTCATTCCAAAACCCCAAAGAGTTGTGACCTGTCCATACAGAAGCAGTCCTTTGTGGGCAATGATGTAGTTTTGCTAGAACTCTGGAATATTTCAGCTACTGAAAAAATAGACACCAGTGTCTGGACCACATCCAGAAGGTTCTGCCTCCCTGCCTCCTCCTGCCGGAGCAGGACGAAATGGCAGGCGCAGGAAACGCAGTCATTGGACCGCCAGCTCTCCAGGGAGTCACTGGGCTCCTTCCTGTAGGGATAGATCCCGTGCCTGCTTCTTCCCGAAGTTACGTCAGAATTACTGGCATGGATGACATAATGACCGCCAGGCAAACTGACCCAGGGCTGATGCCTGGGGAAGCATTTCAAGGGAGGCTGAGGCAGCTGAGTTTCTAGTTAGCTCTTCTTTGCTTTTTCCTTCTCCTCTTCTTCCTCCATGGCTGGACCCACCACAGACTGGCCATGTACCCATTGGGCCTTGAGTGAGTCCTTAACATCTGTACTGTAAAGAGAGGTCATCGGACTAGATGAGTTCAAGGTCCCTCCCAGCTCTAACTAGAATGTTTATGACTGTCTGCTCCCTCCTTCTCTTCCCTCATCCTACCACACCTTCCCTCTTCTCCCCCTTGTCTTCCTCTCCTTCTACTCTTCCTCTCCCTTCTTTATTCCCCTCCCTATCCTCTTCTGGACCTCCCATCTCCCCTTCCTCTTCTCCTTCTCTTCTCTTTTTCTTTTTCCATTCCCAGGTCTCCCATCCCCCTCTCCATAGCTCTTCCCCTTGGATATCCTCCACCTCCCTCCTTCAATTCTCTCCTTCCTTCTTTCCTTCCCCTTCTATTTCCCTCCTTCCCCCTTCCCCCTTTATGTCCCTTTTTTCTTTCCCTTTTCTCCCTTCTCCTTTCCTTAGCTTCTTTTTCCTCCTCTCCCTTAACATTCTCTTCCCTTCTTTACTTTATATATTTTAAACTACCTTCTTTATTTGGAATTTCTAGCTAATCTCCCTGAAATTTCTAAAAACTCAATGTTTAATCCAAAGCCTTCTAGTGTATTTGAAAACAGCCCCATCCCAATGGAAGGAAGGAGACAGAACTGCTCTTTGAAGGACTGGCAGGGGGTTAGCCATCTCTAGAGGATCTTGAGCTGTATTGAGGTGACACAGAGATTAGAGTATTGGGTCTGGAGTCAAGAAGTCCCGAATTCAAATCTGGCCGCAGACACTTACTAGCTGGGTGATCCTGGGCAAGTCACATCACCCTGGTGCCTCAGTTTCCTCATCTGTAAAATGAGCTGGAGAAGGAAATGGCAAACCCTTCCAGTATCTCTGCCAAGAAAATCCCAAATGGGGTCACAAAGAGTTAGACACAACTGAACAATAACAACAACAACAACACACAAACACATATTAATTTGAGGAAAAGGAAGTAGGCAGTTACCACCACTGGCATCAGAAAGAATTCCCTTAAGAGGTACAAGCACTGAGCCTGAAAGACAGCTGAGAATCTTAAGCAATGGAGGTAAGGAAAAAGTGCCTTCCGGGAATAGCGCGCAGTCTATACAAAGACGGGAGATGGCATTACAAGTATTTTGTTGTTCAGTCATTTCTCAGGGGCTCTCCATGATCCCATCTGGGGTTTTCTTGGCCGAGATACTGTAATGGTTTGCCATTTCCTTCTCCTGCTCATTTTACAGATGAGGAAACTGAGGTAAACAGGGTGAAGTGACTTGCCCAAGGTCACACAGCTAGTGTCTGAGGGCACATTTGAATTTAGGAAGAGTCTTCCTGACTCCACGCACAGCACTATATGCACTATGGCTCCCCCCAGTTGTCCCATGTTCCAAGTATAAGTAACAGCAAATGGGCCAATTTTGCTAGAACAAAATGTGAGTGAGGCAGAAGACCAGGCTTTAAGATTGCAGATTAAGGCTGAAGCTGGACTGTGATCAGCTTTTAAAGGCCAAACCAAGGAGTGTGCGTTTTATCCTTGAGGCAACAAGGAGTCACTCAAGTGCCCTGAGGAAGGGATCAAACAGTCAGATTTTGTGCTCCAGGATAATCTGGCAGCTGGCAGAGCCCAGAGAGAAGAGAGAGAGGGACAGAGAAAGATAGAGTAGGAGAGTGGGGGGGGGAGAGAGAGAGCGAGAGAGAGAGAGAGAGAGGGAGAGGGGGAGAGAGAGGGAGAGGGGGAGAGAGAGAGAGAGGGGGGGAGAGAGAGAGAGAGAAAGAGAGAGAGAGAGAGAGAGAGAGAGAGAGAGAGAGAGAGAGAGAGAGAGAGAGAGAGAGAGAGAGAGAGAGGAGACAGAGACAGGGGAGAGAAGAAGAGAAAGAGACATAGACACAGAGACAGAGAAGAGAAACAAAGAGAGGGAGAGAGAGCAGGAGAAAGAGACAGAATAGGAGAGAAAAGGAGACACAAAGAGACAGAGACACAGAGAGATGACAAGAGACCAAGGCGGAAAGAACAGCCCTTTCATTTTACATACAGCTCAGGAAACTGAGCTGCCCAGAGAAGGGAAATGAATCACCTAAGGCAATAAGTAGCAGTGTCCAGATTTGAACCCACAGCCTCAGATTACAAATCCAAAACTTTTTCAATGATACCAAGCTGTTGATGAAAACAACTCTCATTCTTCTTGGAAACCCCACTCATCATTTCTGAACTGGATTCAGACTCTCATCAGAAATCAAAAACTAGTCCAAATGACTCTCTGTGTGGGATCCTGGGTGATGATGGCCCTCCATGGTGGTAATGAAGCCCATTCTAGCCCTGCTGGGGCATGTTCAGGGAATCGACAAGAGAGAGGCCCAGTGCTGAAATAGGGAGCATGGGGGCACTACCAATCTCCCCTGATACAAGAATTGTCAAAATTAATCCACAAAACTTCAATTATGAAGGTTAGCTCTTCAAGGGACAAAATCTATCGCCCATAGATAAGGAAATATGTTACTTGTACCAAAGCAAAGAGTTCAGATAAACTGCCTTGACTAAAGGTGTCTATGGCTCTCTCCTGTGCACCTAAGAGAACGGTGATCCCACTGTGGGGAGGCAAGAGGGAGCATCGGGTGCTGGCGAGAGAGCTGAATGTGGCATCCACAGGCCTGGCCTCCAATCCTGGCTTATTATTGGCACGAGCCTCAAGAAATCACCTATCTCTCTGAGCTTTAGTTTCCTCAAATTCGTGAGGATAAAAATCTACCAACAAAGGTTGTGGTGAGGATCAGATACACACACACATTGTTGTTAAATCATTTTTCAATTGTGTCTGACACTTAGTGACCCTATTTGGGGTTTTCTTGGCAAAGATACTAGAGTGGCTTGCCATTTCCTTCTCCAGCACTTTTTACAGATGAGGAAACTGAGGCAAACAGAGTGAAGTGACTCACCCAGGGTCACACAGCTAGGAAGTATCTGAGGCCAGATTTGAACTCAGAAGAATGAGTCTTCCTGACTCCAGGCCCATCCACTGAGTCACTGAGCTGCACATGCTCATACACACACACACACACACTGAAATGCATGCATGCATGAATGAATAAAAATCAAGCACACTTATTAAGCACATGTCAGATGCTGTGCTAAGCACCTGGGAGACAAATACAGAAAAAGAAACAGGAGGGTGCAGTAGAAAAAGAGCCAGCTTCATAATCAGAAGACTCAATGCACATGTAACCCCTGAGGAAGTGATCAAGAGGTTTCTTCTTGGTGCCCCCCAAACAACACAAGTGGCCAACCTGCCTCAGTGAAGGGAGTTTCCATAGTGGGAGTTCCCTATAACTAATGAAACGCTGGTCCAGAGGAAGATGCACAGACTTGGGAGTCAAATTCTGCTTTTCTGACTCTGACAACCTGTGTGGACTCAGGTAAATCACTTTCCCTCTCTGGGCCATGGTTTCCTCTGTAAAATGGGCTGGATGAGGTGGTCCCTAAGATCACTTCCATTTCTAAATCTGATTCTGAGATATTGAGTCTCTAACGGTGACTAATGCTATTTTTAACAATATGACTAATAGTCACATTAATAATAACTACGATCCTGGGCACCCAGCAAGCCAAAGATACAGACAGCAGCGTGCTGTCTAGTACCCCTACCAGCTCTGAAGCAAACAGCAGAATCAAAAATAAAACACACATGCACACATCAAGATGCTATTAGAAAAGAAAGCCACCAGAGGGCAGCAGGCCCGTGCGTTAACATTGTACAAAGAGTCCCACAGAAATGTCTTGAGGGAGCTGTCCTTCTGGCTTCAAGCAAGATACCATTAAACACCCTAGACAGATTGGATAACTTTTTTTTAAACAATTTTCTGGGAAGATTCCACATTCCCTCTAGATCACCACCTTCAATGTAGACTCAAAGAATCAAGGGCCGGCAGACACTAACACCACTCCAACCCATCCCTCCAGACCTGAGTCCCTTCCCCTACTAGAATGGGGGCTCCTCAAGGGCTAGGACAGTGCTTCCATTTCTTTGCATCCCCAGTGCATGGTCCAGTGCCCAGCACATAGTATATTGGCCAGTAAAGTCCTCACTCTGCCACTTAGCTGTGTGACCAGAGTCAATCTCCAGGTATTCATCTAAGTCTTTCTTAAGTGGTAGGCACTTCAAGAACTGAGGCCACTAAGAAAAGCAAAAGCAGTGCCTGACCTTAGGGAGCTTACATTCTAATAGAGAGATTCTGTGTGCGCACCCACACGTGTGTGTGTGTGTGTGTGTGTATACATGCAGACATAAATACAGATATATACACACATACACATGTTTACACACAGAGTATCTTTGTGTGTATATGTATATATGTGTATGTATTAGCTCACTGAAGGCAAAGCCTAGCTTTCTTTGTATTAATTATCCCTAGAGCTTAGCACAGTGCCTGGAACATCATAGGTGCTTAGTAAATGTTCATTGGATTGGAGATAGATAGATAGATAGATAGATAGATAGATAGATAGATAGATAGATAGATAGATAGATAGATAGATAGATAGATGATAGATAGGTAGAGACAGACAGATAGATATACATACATATGTGTGCTTCAATATACAGCTATATGTGTTTGTATGTATGTGTGTATACACATATGTATACATGTATGTATTACATTTGTTTATTATGAGTATATATTATATCTGTGTATATGTGTGTGTATACACACACAGACATACATATGTGACTGATACCAATAAGTATATAGGTAGATAGAGAGAGAGATAGACAGACAGATAGATAGATATACATAAATATGTGTGCTTCAATATATAGATATGTGTTTATGTGTATATGTGTGTGTGTGTATATATATATGTATACATACACTATATATAACATTCATTTATTATATGGATATATATTATATCTGTGTATGTAGATGTCTATATCTATACACAGACATACATATGTAACCAATACCAGGGTAAGTGCTAATACAAAGAATGAAACAATATCTCCTCACGAGGAGTTTATATTTAATGAGAGAGACAACAATTAAATATGAAATAAATAATATAAGGTGAATAAATAGAAATACATGCCAAGTAATTGAATACAAACTTCAACCTTAAGATGGCTATGTCCAGGTTTGGAGGTGACCTGGGGAGTCCAAGTAGCCTGGTGGTCCCAGGTCCCTTGGTGAGAGCTAACCGGTTCCAGGGACAGTTTCTGCCTCAGAGAAGATGACACTAGCAAGACAAGGGGGCCAAGCGCTAGTCTGTCTGACCAGCACTTCAAGACTTTGAGGGACAGTGCAGAGCCAAGGTGAAATATATGTTCATTTTTCCCACAAACCGCTTTGTTCTGATGGAGTTTGCCTCACCTCCCAAAAGGGTATAACAATAGTTATGTTAAGCTACTAAATCCTGTTTTAAGTCTGTATGCTTCTGAGTGGTTAGCATTTCTTTTGTACTTAGGAGATAAATACCAACCTCTCATACCTGATTCACATTGTACCTCTCTACTTTGGAAAAAACAGAGACAGGAGCCAAAACATAGTAAAACCCCTATGAAGGAGGATTTGTGGCTGACAAATGACTAGGGACATGAAGAGTGTAGATGCAATGCTGACCCTGCTTTCAAGCAGTATGCAATCTAGTAAGAGAGGACAAATAAATAAAAGACAAGCAGGGGCATGCCAGAGTCAGCTGGTGTATTAAATTTTTAGCATGAGTATTTACCCCTCAGAAATCAGCAAACGCTACAAATCAAGGTTTGATTTATTGTTTTGTGAATTGTCTAGACTTCGAAAAGTGATGCAGAAAATTTTAAAAATGCAGATTAAATCTAAAAGCACATCATGCTTACAATCTCCTCCACCCCTACTCGTGCCAAAGCCAGTTGTTGAATATTTATTCACACATCCCTGACCAAAAAAAAAAGGGAGAGACAAGGGCAAAGATAAGGTCCACAAACATTTTGAGGAGGTGTTGACCACTGGCAAGAAGGGGCAGAGGGGAGGTAGAAGGGAAGCATTGCATCATTTCACTGTCCTTTCTAAAATATGTCACCTGGAGCTAACCACAATTCTGCAGCCCTATCCACATTGGAAATGTCACCTTTTCCCCTCCTGACCACCACGTTTCTTGTTACTGCTTCCCATGTCATTGTCTCTTATCCCTAAGCTCATTCCTCTGCACTAATTCTAATTGTAATTCTTTTTAACTTGCACAGATTTTCAATTTTTAGTCCCTTTCATTTTCTCATCTAGAGCAGAAGTTCTTAACCTGGGATCCACAGACAGATTCCAAGAGGCCCATGAACTTGGAAGGGGGAAAATGACATCTTTATTTCGATATAATTGGTTTCCTTTGTGATCCTATGCATTTTGTTTTATGCTTTTAAAGACACAATTCCAAGAAAGGGTTCATAGGCTTCATCAGACTGCCAAAGAGGTCCATCACAGACACACACACACACACACACAAAGGATCCAGAGTCACTTTACCTCTTAGTCTCAGTTTCCTCATCTGCAAAATGGGCACAATCAAATTCATCATGATTTACTTTGCAGGGTTATTGTGAAGAAAGTGCTTTGTCAACCTTACAGTGAGTTGCATTGGTAAGGATGGGTGATCAAAAGAGAACCAGATATAATGAAACATTGCTCCTTGATTCCTAAGGATAAACAAGGGTCAATTCATTCATTCCACCATGATCCTTGCTTTACAAACAGCCAAGGCTACATGGCTGACTCACCTTCCATTTGTGGTCCACCATGCCCTTCAAATCCCATCCTTCCTTATCCGTGCACTACTAACCATTGTCTACTTTAGAGGCTGTACATTTGGCCATTCTATTTAACAACCCTTCCCAATCAGCATTGAGGATCAATCCTTCCCAAAGTGACTAAGACAATCTATCTCCCTACAGTGAAGAGGTTGCATAATTTCCCCACTTCTCCAGATCTCCTCAGCATCAGGAGCACACAACGATGCACATTTCTCATTTGCAACACTTAACCTTTACACACTATTCAGCTTGATCTTTCCCTTCGAGTTCTTTTAATAAAAAGGAAAAAAAAATACAGAGAAACAGCTTTTTCATCATGCCTTTGGCATTTTTCCCTTTGTCCCCTCAAACCCATTACAGTGAGTTGCCCATTCGGCTCTCTTATACGGATCATCTTTTCTATTTATCTTTTCAGCACTGGTGAATCAAAAAGAATCAGTCTTTCTTATGCATTAATCTGGAAGAGCTAGGGAGAGTATCTGGCTTATGAAGATTTTAACCTTTAAATTCAAAGGCTTTTGGACAGCTACCAACTTTCAATTTTTCTTTTGCAATTCTCTAATAGTGATCATCAATTATCCTCTCACTCATGTTGGTTTTGTTTTGTTCTGGTTTTTTAGCATGTCACAAGCATCATCCTTATAAGAACTGGAAACATTAACTTCAAGATACCCAAGTGAGATAAGCAGGTGGCAAGTGTTATTAACTTATAAGAAACACAAGATAGTTGATTAAAATGGTGATGAGCTGAATGATAACATCGAGATTTGACACGATAGCTAATATAGTGTGCCAGGCACTGTGCTAAGTGCTTTACAGTTATGTAAACATAAATATGAAAAAAAGCATTTTATATTCAAGTCTTGGGAATCTGCAAATTCAGACTCAATTGTGGGTTTTATGAGCTTCTTTGCTACCAAACTTTCCAAACTGTTATCTCTTATTCTGAACATGAAAAGTTCCAAGTGTTCTTCTCCTTAAGGACTGTTTGTGCCCTTGTAATTGCATTTGACCTAGCTATGCATAATTGTTCCAAATTGGTTTTCTTTCCTTGGATTTTTTTTTTTACTTGATGGACCTGCGGTTCCATTTATGGACTGAATATATAATGCACCTTAATGGTTTTCTCACTTTTGAGTATTTTTGCTTCTTAGAAATATTACATTTACCCTTGAAAGCATTACATTTATCCACCCACATAACACTCTCAAATTAAGGAAACTGATGCATCATTCTGGTGACATCACTCCTGCTCAAAAGCCAGTAGCTCTCGCCACTCCTACCCCCTCACAAAGTCCTACAAAACAAAATCCAAGCATCTTAGCTTGGGATTCAAGGCCCTACAAAATCAGGTTCTAAACCACTCTTCCAGCCTCATATCAAATGGTATCAATCATGTAATCTATGGCTGATTCTCTATCTCCTATTCTCCCTTCTTCACATGTTTTCTTGCCCAGTTCCCTACAATCAGAATCAATCAACCCATAAACATTTATTAAGTGCCACTAGGCAGCAGACACTGTGCTAAACACATAGGATACAAAAGAGGCAAAAGATAGCCCTGTCCTCAAGGAGCTTACAATTTAATGGGAGCAAACAAAGCAAGCTATATACCAGATCAGGGGTGGGGAGCCTGAGGCCTCGAGGCCACCTGTGGCCTTCTAGGTCTTCTGGTGCAGCCTTTTCACTGTGTCCCAGTTTTACACAACAAATCTTTTTATGAAGGGAATTTGTTTTGTGAAGTTTGGATTCGGTCAAAGGTCCACACTTAAGGACCTAGAGGGCCACATGTCACCCAAAAGCCATAGGTTCCCCGCCCCTGCACCAGATAAATGAGAAATGATTAATGGAGGGAAAGCACTGGAGTTAAGAGGGGTTGGCAAAGGCTTCCTAAAGAAGGTGGGACTTTAGTTGGGACTTAAAGGAAGCCAGGGAGGTCAGTAGTGGGAGTGGAGGAAGGAAAGCATTCCTATCCCGCCATCTTGGAAGAATTTGAAGTTTTCCTGTCAACATCCTCCTACCCATTCTCAAGGCCCAGGTTCAATGTGACCATGTGACTGCCCTACTCAACCATCTCCCAGAGCTCTCTAATGCGTCTAATATATAAACTGCTCTGCCAGCCTTCAAAGCCCTACACAACCTGCCCCCAACCTACTGAACTCTGGGATGCAGTCAAACTCTCTGCTCCTCACACACCACATCCTATCTCTGCATCCATACCCTTGCATTGCCCCCATGTACTGCCTTCTTCTTTCCCGCTCAGAGTCCTCACCTTCTAAAACACAGCTCAAAGCCCTCCTTCTCTATGGAGACTTTCCTGATCCCCCTAGCCACTAGTGCCCTCCCTCCCAAACTCCCTATTTTGTTCATATATGCATTTATTCACTTCATGTTACATATATGTATGTATATACATATGTGTGTGCATGTATGTGTATATCCATGTGTATATGTGTGTACATGTGTATATATGCACATACATGTGTCATTATTGTTTCCTTCATTAGAATGCAAACTTCTTATGAGTAGAAATTGTCTCATTCTTTATTGTATCTCCAGCATTTTACAAAATGACTGGCACATAGTAGGAGTTTTTTGACTGATTGATTGACGGTGCTTAAAAGTTTGCCATATGAATGAATGAACAAATCTCACTAATGTAATTACTATATGTGATGTTTCTGACTATGTCCTGTTGTAGAACAGAATTAAGAATCCATTCTAAAGAGGAATATAAATGTTTTAATTGTCTAATTACACTGGTAAATAGCATAGCAAATTACAGCATAGTATTAAGTAGAGAAACTTACAGTTATTAGCAAATAAAGTATTTTCCAAATAGCCCGTTAGCCATTCACCATAATGATCCTTACTGATTTTGAATAATTAAATAATATCATGGTGACCTTTTCTGGGAAGGTCATATTGGAGGTGGGATGGGAGAGAAGACACCAATGACACTAGTTACATGAGCCTTTATACAAAGAAAAGAGAAGGTGAACCAAAATTTTACAGGACATATAAAACCAGTATTTTGTTTTTAAAAAAATGTTGCAATGAAATACATCCTTCTTAAAAAAGAAAGTTCCTTTGAGCAGCTGAATGCTTTAATAAAGCTGAAAACCAGTAGTATAAAAGGGAAAGAAATAGCTGTGAGAACTTCATAGCTTTATGCCTACTTGATCAATTTAAGATTTTAACAACCAAAAACAAAATGGATTCAATTTGTGCAGAGAGTACTAAAAGATTACAGATGTCAAATATATGGTTTTTCATTAATTCCCTTACAGTGTCTCATTATTAGACATTATAAATAGAATGAAGATTTTTATCATATAAAAGCCATCCAAAAACGTATTGGTGAACTGTATAATTCATGAGATTTCCCATCCGGCCCCAGTGAGGAGGAGCACACTACCTACTGGTCTCAGGGCAGATTTCTGTCTAAAGTGGCAGGCCCCAGGACAGTTGATGAGCTTGATTATTACAAGATGACCACAGTGCGGTTCCATACTTTGAGCACAGTGTCCAAGTGATTTCCTTCTCCCTCGGTAGCGTTCAAGATTTGCCTGTAACTTTGCCTGACAACACTTGGGATCTGGGGTGTCCAGAACCTTCTCAAAAGTGTCTGCAACACATGAAAGTCTCCTGTGGAACTAAGTTCTTCCCAAATGTTGATGAGCAAGCTACAAAAGGCCAAGGGAAAAAGAGGAAAGGAGAAAGAAAGGTTAGCAAGCTGGAGCCTGAGACTCTTTAAACCACGAGGCATCAGCCTAAACCGGATAAATATTTCCTGTTTTATAAATGCAATTTTTAAAAAATCAAGGCAGCATTATGTACAAAGAGAGCTGGCCTCTGAGTAGGGAAGGTTTAAGAGTCCTACCTTGGACCATACGTGATATGTGACCCTGAGCAGATTTTAACCTTTCAGTACCCCTACGCAACTCTCTGAGCCTCTACGTGGAAGGACAAGTGCCAGCAGAAGGAGTTCCTCCCCAAAAACTCCCAACACAAATGAAGTTCAGATTTTTTTTAAGGGTAAAAAATGAGACTGCAGTACTCTCACAAATAAAATAAATGGAGCTTTTTCTGCTAGAGAGAAAGCAATTGCAATAGGAAAAAGTGCCATTAATATTCTCAGGGCCAAATAAACCACAGCTTTTAAAATGCAAATAAAATAAGCAAAAATTGGTTGTCTCCTTGAAGTACCCATTTCATTTTCTGAAAGGCTTTTTTAACATGGAGAGCTTAACATCATCGAGTTAAAAGAGCTTAATGTTGCTACTCAGACTCACTTCTGAGAAGCCATTTAAATCAGGACACGTCTCTTTAACACATTTTAAAATCTTTTCATAATTCAGCAAATAAATAATGGTACAGATTGGTGATAGCTAGTCTTTCTTTCTTGTGTGGCCTGAAAAGGAATGGGCATTAATAATAAAAATGATAACATTTATACAGGACCTACTATGTGCTAAACATTTATATAGCGCTGACTATGTGTCAGGTACTGTGCTAAGCATAATAATAACTTTTATATAGTGCCTACTGTGTGCTTGGCATTGTACTGAGCACTTTATAATTATTATTTCATTTGATCTCCACAACAACCCTTGGAGGTAGATGTTATTATTATCTCCATTTTACAGAAGAGGAAACTGAGACAAACAGAGGTGAGATAACTTGCCTAGGGTTTATGGGACATAGGTTTCATTCTTCCTTCTTCATGGTTTTCTAGGAAGCTTTTACTTCCTTGGGGCAGAGTGGTGGTACAGTGGGGAAAAAGACTGCACTTGGAGTCCAGGGTTCTGAATTCAAGTCCTGCTTGTGGCATTTGCTAATCGTATTACCTTGGAAAAGTTCCCTTGTCAGCCCCAGTTTCCTCCTCCATAAAATGGGATGATAATATGTATACCACCCACCCCAAAGGGGGTTCCTGTGAGGAAAGCACTTTGTAAAGTGTAAAACACTATACAAATGTGAGCTATTATTTAGTTACAGAAAGTTAGCTTGCTATTTATTTGTCCCCAAAACTTTCTCCATTGGGGCTTCTTTCCATCATTGGGTCACTCTTTAAAAGTTGTATGTCAAGTTCCACCATATTAAAGGACCCCAAAGCAAAAGTTTGGCAATTCATTTAAGGTGAGATGTGGTAAGTCCATGAGGGGTTATCCCCCTTTTATAGATAAGGAAACTGAGGCCGAGAGTTGTTTAGAGATGTTTTGGAAGGAGAAACCAAAAAAAAAGGGCAAAATCAAATCATTTTGTAAGAGAGAGAAGAAGAATGGGGAAAAATCAGGCAGGAGAGGGTTAAAAAAAGGAGCACATCAGCATCATCATTATTATTATTGTTATTACTATCATCATCATCAGAACAGTCACTAAGGCCATACTGCCTCCAGCTGCCAACAATCACATAGGACAGGATTCGAGCTGGTAGTCATGTGGAGGACACCACGTTGATACAGAGTGTATCAATGCTGCTATTCTTACTTTCAGCTGGATTACCTTCATTATTGGGTAAACAAGGAACAGCTCTGTCCTGGAGAAGGTGGCAACAGATTCCATCATCCTCTCTCCTCTATAAAAGAAGGGGGTTGGACTAAGTGACCTCTATAAGTCCTTCTGGCTCCAGCTCTGAGATCCATTGGTCTGATGTGGAGTCATGGCCTTATTAAAAGTGTAGATAAATTAAATTTTAAGATTCCTGCCAGGTGGACAATGTGAAATCCCACAAGCAGTCTGAGCACTGGGTTCTTAGAGACTTCACCCAAGCCCTCTTGGAATGGAGATGAAGGAACCTTTGCCTGTATCTGGCAGTAATTTCTCACCTCCTTCTTTGTTATGGCAAAATCTGAATAGAAATGGGAAGGCCTTTGACCACAGAGGAAGCAGCTACTACCCCCAGTGCTTCTTGTCAAAAACCGTCATGCACCCAGAAGCTCTCTACCTATCAGGCATCCTTACTCACTCCTACCTAAGGGCTCCCACTCCAGCCAGTCTAGACCTTGTTTCTATACAAGCAGACAAAGCATACTACCTGCCTTTTAATAAAACAGACAGCAATTATTTCAAGTATTTACCTAGATCTGCCATCTTTCTTTATGGCATGTATTAGGAATTTGCCCAAGAAGCAAACATATGAGGAGCCCCTGTTTTGGATGAGGCTGATACACTATTAAGGTCAATGTTACTGCTGGCTTCCTTTCTTCCGGTCCCTCTGAGTCTGGCTTCCTATCCCTGTGGACCTTGGCTTCTGTCCTCCTTTCTTGGTCCCTACTCCTTGAACTTTTAGATTAGGGGCTCTTAAATTAGAGGAGAGGATCTGTAGATAGATTTCAAGAGGTCTGTGAACTTGCATGGGAGGGGAAGATGCTGTTTTAATCTTCATTATTTACTTACATACTGTATATTTATACACTACATATTTTCGCTTCTAAGTGAAATTTAGCATCTCTTCCAATTTTTGAAAAACATTATTCAGAGAAGGGGTCCTTAGGCTACACAAAAATGTTAAGGACACCTCTTTCAGATGCCCATCTAGAAATCATTTCCCACATTCTCCAACTTTAATTCTGTTTTTGTCATCCTATTTGGCTCTGAGTCTAAATTTGGCTCCTAATCTAGATTCTGACCCTCATCTATTCTCTCCATTTGGTTGAACATCTAAGCCTACAAAATATGCTTTGCCCCCTGAACTACCTGTGATCACAAATGCCCTCAGCTGTAGCCCCTCTACGTTTGCCAGGCAGACCTTGCCAACTGTCTGAGTCTCAGCCTGTGACAACGTCCACACCAAGAACAATAGTGCCCTCTATGGACCAATTCTACCTTAATAATAACTCTCATTGATAAGCCACAATTCAACCTTAATAATGATAACTCCCATTGATGAGCCATAATTCAACCTTAATAATGATAACTCCCATTGATGAGCCATTATTCAACCTTAATAATGATAACTCCCACTGATAAGCCATAATTCAACCTTAATAATGATAACTCCCATTGATAAGCCATGCTATGAACACACATACAAACCACTTTGAGGTGTTCAGAGGGCTTTTATCACAAGGACTGTGTATTACCTCCATTTTACAGATGAGGGAACTGAGCTTCATAAAGATTATGTGGTTTCCTCAAGGTCACACAGCTAGTAAGTATCAAAAACACAAGTTCTGGATACAGGTGCTCCTGGCTCCAAGTCCACCACTTTATCTGAGGTACAGTGTTACTTCTGCTATATACCCACTGATCCCCAATGAAAAGCATGTTTATGTGGTGAATATCAGAACTTAGGTCATCATAAATGTGAGACATGCACAAATATTTCACAAAGATGTCATACCTCTTGTTTATTACATCAGGATATAATTTTCTTCTAATCTGAAAGAAAAAAATTGAAGAGAATTAAACGTTATGATCTTTATAAATGTTACCTACAGGGTATACAGAGTGTTTTCTTATAAAACCATAACTATATACAGGTTTCATTTTGTATTTGGACCATAATGGGGCACAGTCCCACTATGGTCCCACAGAACAGATAGGACTTGTATAAGAGTGTGCCCAACACTGTTGAGAATAGTCCAGCCTCATATATATTCTGGTCCTCGTAACTTTGCAGATACTCTTTGGTGGAAGAAATCTCTCTACCCATTCAGATCACAGCACACGCTAGAATTCTTCTTCTATACGATATGTATCCATGTCCTTCTATAAATCCTCCCTTGCTTTACCCAACACCCTGGAGTTCCTCATTTGGGTATTTTCATAATTCATGACTATGATACAGCCCCCGGGTTATCTATTGTCATCCCTGGCTCTCAGTGCATGCGTGGCCCACTCCCTCTTCCAATCATACATACCATGGATGGTGTCTTTGACTTCACTTCTTGCCTACAAATTATGACTGGTGATATACCAACTTAAGTCATCACATTCCTTTCCCTTGATCTTTGGGTCACTTGCAATTTTGATTCTTTATGCTTAATGCTTACTATATGTGATGTAAACAGGGCTTGGCTTTGCGTATGTAAAAGTGCCTCCATGTTGGGTGATCTGGGTATGGGCAAAGCCCAGTTACAGGAGATTGATATAAGATTACTTCCACCTTCTAAAATTTCTAAAAATAATGATTGTAAAATGAGTGAGATAGCCATCTTCGTTACTGGATTTCACTTAAAACATCCCTGGCCTTGGTCAGAGTTCAAATGGTCAAACTGTACACAATATAAAAATCTAATCATACCTATGTTAAAACAGTTTAATGACATCCAACTTGTACCAACACCCCTCTCTGATGTGCACATTAAACAATTTTTAAAAAGGAAGAAATCTTTTTCACTTTCTCACCAAAACCCTTCATCTTTGTGTCATGTTATAAAAATTCAACTTGTAAATAATGCTAGAATTCTACCAATTTACATAATTAGGCCTCAATGCTGATTTTTTTATTCCCCAGATGATGGCACTGAAAGTACAAGGGGCTGCCATAGCAGATCACCATCAGTGAAAGCTAAATTTTATATCAGAATTTTGCCTCTAAGTGGGTTGACAATTTCAACAAATGGACATAATGAGCATAGTCATAAATAATTTTTTCCAGTTAAATAACTATAGCCTGAGTCAACTAAATTGAAATATGTTTCTTAAGAGAGAAACATAAATAGAAGCAGTGGGATAAACACAACATACCTTTTCGTGCACTCTTTGTTTGACTGGACACCATTGTGACAGCATCTGACGGCAGGCCAACATAGACCCCTCCATAGTTCCTTAAGGGAAAGAAGCAGGTACACAGAATTCAGGCTTGTCTCTACAGAAGCAGTGCTAGATGTCACCAAAATAAACTCATCTTTCCTTTTTTCAAAAACCAGAGATATGAGCTACCATTGTTCTGGGGAAACTGAATATTGTTCTGCATTAAAAAAGAATTAGTGGACATTTTAGCAAGCACTCACTGCATTATAAATACTGAACTAGGGAAAGGAAAGGAAATAGGCATTTACAGAGCATCTACTGTGTGCCAGGCACTGGGCTAAGCACTTTACAAATATTATCTCTTGTTGATCTTCACAACAAACCTGTGTTATTATCCACATTTTACCATTGAGGAAACCAAGGCAGACAGAGGTTAAGTGACTTGCCCAGGGTCACACAGTTAGCAACTATCTGAGACCAGATTTGAATTTACTAGGTCCAACATTTTATCCACTGCACCACCTAACTGCCCCTAGATTAGGTACTTTGGGGATGGAAATACACTTTTAAAATGCGTTATTGGGGGCAACTAGGTGGCACAGTGGATAGAGCAAAGGCCCTAGATTCAGGAGGACTTGAGTTCAAATCTGGCCTCAGACACGTAACACCTACTAGCTGTGTGACCCTGGGCAAGTCACTTAACCCCATTGCCTAGCCCAAAAAAATTTAAATAAAAAAAATAAAACGCATTATCTTCAAGGAGCTCACAGTCTTTCTCTGAGATTATGTAACAGGAGTAGAGAAAGAAAATTCAGAAATATTTACAAAGATACCTTCCATGCCTGCTCCTCATCTCTGCTTCCTAGTTTCTCTGGCCTCCTTCGGCTCTACCTTCTGTAAGAAGCCTGTCCCAATCCTCCTCAATCTTAGTGCCTTCTTTCTGAGTCTACCCCACATTATCATGATGATAGAGATAATAGACTCTCTCTCTCTCTCTCTCTCTCTCTCTCTCTCTCTCTCTCTCTCTCTCTCT
Source organism: Phascolarctos cinereus (assembly GCF_003287225.1). Lineage (NCBI taxonomy): Eukaryota > Metazoa > Chordata > Mammalia > Diprotodontia > Phascolarctidae > Phascolarctos > Phascolarctos cinereus. The sequence continues at coordinate 274,446,253 of NW_027555514.1, read as the reverse complement.
CTCTCTCTCTCTCTATTTATACACACACACACACACACACACACACACATCTATATATATGTATGTATATGTATAGACATATATGTGTGTGGAGAGGGAGAGAGAAGAGAGAGGAGAGAGAAGAGAGAGAGAGAGATCTTGTTTCTACATAATCATTTGCATACAGTCTTCTCTATTAGACTGTAAGCTCCTTGAGGGCAGGGACTGGTGGTTGTTGTTTTTGCCTTTCTTTGTATCGCCAGGGCTTAGCACAGTGCCTGGCATATAGTAGGTACTTAATAAATGCTAGCTGACTAAGTGAGTGCAAATAGAGTTGAGGCAAACAATGCGCTATTGTGAGGACACAGAGCAAAGAGATGGTCAGGGTAAGGTGGAGGTGATCAGGGAGGCCTTTCTGGAGGAGATGAGTTTCAAGGCAGCTTTTGAAGGAGAAAGACCAAAGAAGCAGAAAGAGGGAAGGGACTCAGGACCAGAGGATGCCAAGGACAAAGGTCCAGAGACAGAACTGAACAATATGAAAGGGATTCTTGTCCAAATACAGTAAAGAGGCTGGGCTGCCCAGTCCAGATGCTCCCCTAACTGCACACTCCCACTTCCATCTTCAGGGGTCTCAGAGAGGGAGGCCAAAGATTCCCTAATGGAAATGACAAGGTTGGTAATCTAGGCTCCTTCCCAGATGGCTTCCTCCATACACAATCACATGGGGCTGGATGTCATTACAACATCAAATGGGCAAAAGCGTCCCAACGAAAATCAGCCACAATCACAAACATACCTTCTCTTGTCATCATCTGTTATTGATTCTTCTGTCCTAAAAGGTAAAAATATTAGATGTGAGCCGCTGCTTAGATATTTTCAATTTACTGACTGTAGATTTAGTACTGGAAGAAAGGAGAACACAAGAGTTAAATCCTATATCAATCCTATACCTATACCATTAAATACCTATGCCAAACATGAGCTGGTTTTGTTGACTTGGAGAATTTGGTCCCCACCTCAGTCATTCATATATATTTTTTTAAAAACACAATCATTTTTCTACGTAATAAAATTTTATTCACATACAAATCTAGCAAGTGACAAAAAACTCAATTGTCAATGTAATTGAAAATATTTTTTAAAAATAGCATTCATGCATAGAAGCAATAAGTATAGGCTATTGAATAATAATGGATTTCTTACCTGCCTTGCTCTGGTAAAGAGGTGGGGGCCTATGGATGCAGAAAGCTGCATACCCTCTCAGACCTGACCACAATATTGCTTGTTTTGCTTAACTGGATTTCTTTGTTACAAGGAAACACACAATATGTAGGAGGTGAGGAAGGGAGATAATAAGTATTACATAAAAAGAAAAAAGAATTTAAAAACAGCTAAAGGATTTTTAAAAGAAAAACAGAATAACAAGTTTGTTTTCTTTTATTGAAACATTTTGTTTCAAATGAGTTACTTGATATGTAACCTAGGGCAAAAAAAAAAAGGAAAGAAGAGACTGCAGAGAGATCCCCTAAACTGAATTGTATAGACAGCATCCATTATTGAACTTCCATCATTCTGACTTCAGACCCAGTGACAAAAGTAGGCTCTTTGCAGATCAGAGTGTCACAAGGCAGAAATAAATCTATAGCGTGACATTATTAAACACCTGCTTTCTACTAGGCACTGGAAATATAAAGACGAAAAAATGTTCTCCTTGGGCCTGACTGTGGTATAAACATGAGCCTGGCTTCTTCAAGGCATTGCTAATAGAACACGAGCTTTGGCAGGTTCCATCAGGCTGGAAAAGCTTCAAGGACAGACCTGGGAGTGAACAGTGTGTGCTGCTCATGAGCCAGCCTGGTTAAGTCTGGTGTCTGGAGACTGCGGCACCAGCTACCTCTGGCTGCATTAGATAAAGCTCTAGACTTGGAGTCAGGAAGATCTGACTTTGAATCCTTCCTTACGTACTTACTACCTGTATGACCCTGGGTAAATCACTTACCTGCTGTCAGACTCGGTTTCCTCATCTGTAAAATGGGGATGATAATAATAATAATAGCATTTGCACCTCATAGAGCTATTATGAGAATCAATGAGATAGTTCCTTTAAAGTACTTTGCAAACCTTGAAGTACTATATCAATGCTAATTATTATTAGTAGTAGTAGTAACAATCCTAATAATATTCTCAGGATTTAACAAAATCCATGGCTTCTTGGCATGGTTCAAGAACAACAGAATGGGAAGAAAGGAAGAAAGGAAGGAAGAAAGGAAGGAAGGAAGAAAGAAAGAAGGAAGGAAGGAAGGAAGGAAGGAAGGAAGGAAGGAAGGAAGGAAGGAAGGAAGGAAGGAAGGAAGGAAGGAAGGAAGGAAGAAAGAGCAGTGAGACACAACTGAACTTTACTACCCATGTGATCTTACACAAATCATTTCAGCTCTCTGGGATTCGGTTTCCTCATCTGTAAAATGAATACAAAGTACTCACTGGCCTTGGAGGTTTCCTTCAGTTCTAGAGCTATCATCATCATCATAATAACTCATATTTAACTTACATAATAACTCATAATCATAACATCATAATAACTCACACTCATATAGTGCTTGAAGATTTGCAAAATGCTTCACATTTGTAACCCAGGGCCCTCCAAGACTTTGTTCTCATATGGACTGGACCTGATCTTGATCCCAAAGGGTTGTTTTCTCTCTTTGATTTATTGCCTTCACATAGCGTTGCTCCAGAACAATCTCCTAGTATATTAATGGCATAATTCGTGTTGGGTACCACAACTGCAGATAATAAGATGCCCAGTTCCTTTACAAGCATTCAGTGTACCAAGTGCATATCTAGTATAGGACAGCCTTTACTTCACTTCACTCAAAACTCATAGGATTCAAAGTACTCTCAGGAGCCCACGGATTCATAAAGCACTGAAATAGCCCATCAGCTTATCTCAGGAAGGAATGGAACTTGGGACTGCCATCAAAATGACCCTTTGATATTCTGATGAAACCCTATTTATTACTTGGTCCTAAATAAACCCAACATACTTATGTTACAATCCTAAGATTTAGACTCCCCCACAAAAGTTAACATGCTTTGGAGTCTACAAAATAAGTAATTTCTTCCCAACCGGACAGGCCCATGAAGATGATGTGCAATAAACCGGAGGTGTCAAGCACACCGTCCAAGGGCATTAGGTGCAATGAATGCAGCTCCAACCAGATTAAAATGTAGTTGGGAGCTATCTACCAAAAATCAGTAAAAATACAACAAAACACAGATAACATTGAATTTTGAAATCAAGTGGCCTGGCCCTTTTCCTGTCTGAGTTTGACATCATTGCAATAAAGTATTCTTTTTTTCTCCATGGAGCAGGCTGTACCAGGACATCCCCTTTTCTCTCTATAAGGCTGTGTCTGTGAACGTATAAAAGAGGGAATTTTTATACCCTTGGTTACCTTTGAAGCAAGTCCCAAAGCTGATGTTGTTCAGCAAATAAATCAATCTCTCTCTCTCTCTCTCTCTCTCTCTCTCTCTCTCTCTCTCTCTCTCTCTGTCTGTGTGTGTGTGTCTCTCTGTCTCTCTCTCTCTGTCTCTCTGTCTCTCTCTCTCTCTCTCTCTCTCTCTCTCTCTCTCTCTCTCTCTCTCTCCTCTCTCTCTTCCCTCTCTCTGTTTCTCTTTGTCAATTTCTGTTTCTGTCTGTCCCTGTCTCTCTGTCTCTGTGTTTGTGTGTGTGTGTGTGTGTGTGTGTGTGTGTGTGTGTGTCTGTCTGTCTGTCTGTCTCTCATAGAATGCTAGATCCCAGGCCCACACTTTAAGAACCCCTTCCCTAGTCTATTCTTCGTACCTTCTCTGGTAACTAGAAAGCAGAAGTCATTAGATAAAGGAACTTAATTATCTAAAACAAAGTATTTATCCAGTAGTATTGCTAGGTTTTCCTGAATACTGGGAAACATTTAACCTGCTATCCCTCTTAGTTAGCAGCTAGGTGGTGCCATAGTGATTAGAGTACCAGGCCTGGAGTCAGGAAGACTTATCTTTCTGAGTTCAAATATAGCCTCAGACACAGCTGTGTCACCCTGGGCAAGTCACTTCACTCTGTTTGCCTCAGTTCCTCACCTGTAAAATGAGCTGGAGAAGGAAATAGCAAATCACTGCAGTATTTTTGTCAAGAAAACCCCAGATGGGGTCATGAAGACTTTGACATGACTGAAATAACTAACAGCAACAGCCACAAATTCTCACCCTGAAATGAAAACAACTGAACATCAAATCCCTTTTAATTAGGCCCCCCCCAATTAGTCCCTGTCTCCAGATATATAGTTAAGCTTTAACAGCTTAAAACTGCACTGAGACTTTTGGGACACCCCATATATATAGTCTAATTTATGTAGACTGATTGTATAGACAGTCCAAACTCACCAGGTTGTTGTCAATGCCTACTGTATACATTTGACCATGAACAAGCATTTTTTTTTTCAAACAAAAAGTGTTCAAGTGTTATAAAATGGTGCTGTGCTGATCGATAAGGTCTAAAGGACTGTTGTTGACTACTCTTAATTAAAATTGATTTCAAAGTGGAGTTCTGAATCTGTGATGATGACATTGGCCACATCTATCAAGAGGAGTCACAACTCACTACTTGGCTGCTTCCTTGTATTCTGTCCCCAACGGCTGACTGAGGGATATAATGAGGTTCTTTTGGAAGCTCTAAATGACAGATGAGTTTTGGACAGAAAAAGCAGTGACCTATAGCATTTACAAGATAACCAAGCCTTCAAACCTCTATTTGACCAGCTTCAATGGGGCAGCCAATTCTTGGTTGGGACTATACTGTCCAGTAAAGGATCACAGCCTATCTCTGCCTTCTTACCCCGGGGGATTCTTGTCAAGGTCCACAGAAAATCTGCCTAACACATGAAAGGATTTCCTCTAAGACTTTTAATAATAATAGCTAGTCTTTACATAGCACTTTAAGGTTTACAAAATGTTTTCCAAATATTATCTCATTTGATCCTCATAACAACCCTGCTCGGAAGATGCTATCATTATGTCCATTTTACAGGTAGGGAACCTGAGACAGGTGGAGGTTAAGAGACTTGCTCAGGGTCACACAGCTAGTAAGTATCTGTGAAAGGATTTGAACACAGATTTTCCTGACTTCAAGTCTCATGCTCTATCTGCTATGCTAACTAGTTGCCTATTGGTTCCATAGATACTAATACAACCTTTGTACAGTGAATATGCTTATTCCAGGCCAGTCTGGTGATTCAAGCTCCAAGGGTTAGAATGCAATTCAGGACTATAAAATGCAATAAAACCAACTTTACCAACAGGGGTTAGAGTCTGACGGTTAGGGTTCGAGTCAGAATTGGCAGCAGAGTTGAAGGGTTGTGGCTAGGGTTGGGTTCAGGGATAATTAAGTGGCGCCTCATCTCCCTCAGTTCAGATCTGGTCTCAGACACTTACTAGCTGTGTGACCCTGGGCAAGTCACTGAACCCTGTTTGCTTCAGTTTCCTCATCCGTAAAATGAGCTCTAGAAGGAACTGGCAAACCACTCCAGGATCTCTGCCAAGAAAACCTCACAAGAGGTCACAAAGAGTCAGACACAACGGAAAAACGACTGAACAGCAATTTTGGCAGGGTACCATTAGAAGCTAGAGCCAGAGGGGGAAATCAGGAAAGGGTTCAAGTAGGGATTTCTTTTTGTTTGTTTACCCTTCTTGTATGCAAGTCATTGCTGGTAATGTTTGCCAGCTTACATAAGGCCACCATTTGTCTCTTCCTTGTGCTTGGTACAAAGGCAAATGAATGCTGCTATGAATGGACTGCCAAATCACTGATATTTTTTCACTTATGAATTAGTGTTGGGGGGAGGGGAATATATAACTTTGTCCTCAGTGATGTGTTTGAGGTGGCTTGGGCTAGACAGTGAAGAATTAAGGTTAGTCAGGACAGGTCTGGCAGCTCATTGTTTGGGTTTTTATAGCTCAGAGTCAGTGTAAATAGCAATTGTTTCTGTTCTGGCCAGAAACTCTGAGGGTCTTCCCCTCCCAGACTGATTCTTTTGGGAAGTCAAACTAGGCCACCTTTTGCCTCAGTCCTTACCTAGCCTTTAAGCATTGAATGGGTGTTGCCTCAAACTGAGACCTGGGAAAGACCTTAGCTTAAAAAAGGCCAGGGTCTCCCACTCCATCCGGGACCATTGTCCGGCATCCTGATCTGTATCTTGCTCCAATGACCCTAGAGGAAAGAGTGAGGCTGATGCCTTTGCACAGCCCTGCCTCACTTAAATCCAATTCACTTGCAAGTCAAGACTTCACCCTGCTGATGTCATTGGTCCTCCTCAAGAATGAAGGACAAACAACAAGAAGACGTCTGGCAGAAGCCCACTGGGTCAGAACTGTCCTCATACATTATTCTGGCAAGTGCATCAGAAATGATCGTAGTGAGCTAACGTTCATATAGTGCCTCCCCTGTGCCAAGTGCTGTGCTAGGTGCTTTACAATTATTATCTCATTTGATCCTCACAACAACCTGGGGAGTAGGTGTTATTATCCTCATTTTACAGATGAGGAAACTGAGGCAAGTAGAGATTAAGTGACCTGCCCAGGGTCACACAGCTGGTACGTGTCTGAAGCTGGATTTGAACTGGGGAAGTGAAGAAGCCCAAGTAACCTTAGGTTTGGGCATCTCCAAGCTTTGGAAATCTTTCCCCTCTATCTCCAAGTTTCTACCATGTACCTAGAGGAGCTCCTGAGAGCTGGTAGGTCAACAAGCTTTCCAACCCAGTCAGAGGGAATATCCTCATTCCCCAGGTTCACTCGTTACACAATCCCTACGTTCATATAAGATAGTTAAAGAATGCATGAGGGAAAACACTTCCATCTCACTGTAATTGCTTTTTACAACACTGCCCTAAATGTGGTATAAGACACAACTCTGAGCCCATCGATTCTCTGATCAAAGTGTTTAAAGACTGCCAAATATTTATAGGACAAGGTCCTCTATCTATCTTTCTATCCATCCATCTATCTATCTATCTATCTATCTATCTATCTATCTATCTTATACACATATACATATGTGTATATGTATATACGAATATACATATGTACATACAAACATAGAAACATACATGTATTTGTATATATGTACATGTATGTGTATACACATATATGTGTGTGTTTACATATACACACCCATGCATGCATGCATAGTGCCGGTATAGCATTCAAATAAGTACCTCTCCACAATCTGGCCAAAATCCACCTTTCCAGGTTCATCTCCCACTGATTGGTTATATTCACCCATAATACTGTGAAAGTAGGGTTTTACCAGTCATTTTCCTGCCTTTTTGCCTTGGCTTACAGCATTTCCTTCGGTTAAAATGCCCTCTTCTCCCCAGTCTCCACCTGTCACAACTCTGTCCATACACCAAAGTGACATTCTCCATGAATTAGCTTTACACCAAAGTGACATTCTCCGTGAATTAGCTTTCCTTCACTCCTTCCAGCCAAAAGTAATCTCCCCCTCCATACAACTTTATTTACCCTCTCATATGGAATTTTTCTTATCCATTGCATCCTAATTATTTGTGCTTCTAACTTACATTTCCTACTATGCCACGAGGACTTTGAAGGTTGGGATCACGTCTTATTCATCTTTGTGACTTCCACACTACCTAGGCCCACTGGCTCATACATGATAGATGCTAGAAAAAATTTGCAAAATCCAAAGGAAACTGAATTGCTTCCAACTCCAGTGATGATATGATAGGGAACAGAGATCCTTCAGCATAAAGCAACATAAGAATATCAAGCTGGCTTTGGTTTGAAAAAATAGAAGGAAAAATAAAAACAACTAGTCCAGTCTAGCCCAGACAATCTTACTAGAATTTACTAAAACATATTGATTAATTATGTGGGCTTAACAGAAGATTAAATATAATTGTAATAATGAAGAAAACGTCTACAATCTGGACTTACTGGACACATTGAGGTAAATTCTGTAAATTGTATTAGTTTCACTGCTATCTATATCATTTCCCATCCCTCAGTCTTTCATGAGCACCTACTATGCCCTGAATGTCAGCTGTTTCCCTATGCCGTTTCTCTGTTCATCCCCTGCAAACTACTGAATCCTCCATCTGGACCGTGAATATCTATAGTCGGCCCATTAATGGGGCTTACCTTCCTTTCCTAGAGCAACCGGTCAGGCTTATTCTGCCTTTGTTCTCAGTCTATTTAACGTCATGCTTATAAAACCCAGCTCTCCTAATTCCTGGGCCGGAGCCCTTCACTCTGGGAATCATTTCCCCTGCCCTGGGTTTTCACCTTATCAACAATTACATTTATCTTTAATCAGCTACAGGAGAAAGGAAACCTTACCCACAGTAATCAGCTGTCATGTAAGTCACCACGGCTTCCTTTTGGGTCCTAACCAAAGCAGATGCTTCCTCCACTGCTGTTTGGCCTCCCTTGCTGCATGATAAGAGGGGGCTTGGGCTTGGGGCCCTCCACAGCAGCACCTCCCAAGAGAATCCAAGAGGGGGTTGAAAGATAAAAAGCATTCAGACAAAGTGAAAAAACGGTAAAAACCGTCTTAAAATTAATCCCCGAGGGCGACTGTGCAATGTCCCAGCCTGCAAACATGTTTTCTCCCAGGCAACATAACTCTACCAGCCTCTGGTGAGTCTCTAGCTAGAAAGCTGATTTAATTGGGAGACTAAACTCAATTTATGTGATTTTGGACACCAGAGGGGGTAGTGGAGGAGAGTAAAGAGTAGGGAGGCGGGTGCTTTGGCCAAAATGCAGCTCAAGACAAGAAAAGCATCTCACCCCCATATTCAGGACCAAGCCTTAGGCCACCAGTCTTCTTCCCACCACAGTTACCGATGCCCCACACCCACACCCAACCACCAGGGCCTGGAGGAGATAAAACAGCTCACTGGGGCAGGTTCTTGGCACCAGAGCTCAAGGGCCATTATGACAATTATGACCACAAACCCGACTTGATATATTAGCTAAGGGTAATGGATGAATAATGTGGAAGTGGCTGAGGCCAGCCCTGCCTGCCCGGTCAGCTAGACAGGAGCAGTGACTATGGCTGCTACAAAGGATAAAACAAATCCTCCCGTCTCAATTTATAATATTCATCTGTCCATGGATACAAGCTTTCCTGGGGTCCTAGTATGGCCATATTTACTATATATCCATATGCATAGAAAGACAGACATACTACACATGTCTATAATATATGTGTCTATTTCTCAGAGCTCTACCAAGTGGCTAAACCTGGTATTTTCCCAATCAACACACAATCAGAAGCCATTTCAAATAGCTCAATGTAATTCAAGCTTTCCTATGTCATTTTTAAGCTGGAAAAGTTAAACTCATCAAAGGGTAGTGGGAGAGGATGATGGCAAGTGGATATCAATATTATCTACTCTAATGTTCATTTTCACATGCTATATTAATGAAATCACAGGTCCAGTGCTCAGCCCCCATCATAGAATCTTAGTGTTGGAAGGGATGTCAACAGAAGAGGGGGTAGGTACATGCATTAGTTTCCCAGGGCAGCTGTTTTAAATATAGGTCATATGGATGCATATTATTATGCATCTTATTAAGTACCTACTTATGCCAGATACTGTGCTATGTGCTAAAAACCTAAAAAAAAAAAAACTGGAAACAGCCCCTGTATACATACACAAGATACATAGGACCGATCAATTAATAAGTATTTGTTAAGTACTTACTGTGCTCTAGACACTGTACTAGGCTTTGGGTATTCAAAGACAAAAATCAAACAGTCCCTGCCCTCGAAGAGCTTACATTCTAACAAAGTAAGCTCACCACAGACTCATCTAAGTAAAAACAAAGTAACTTCATGGCATGGAGGGGGGAAAGGAGCGGAGAGCTCTGATCTATCCTTCCACCCACTACTGGACTGTCTCTGGAGATTCGATTTGCTCTGCTTGGTCCCAGAGGACAGAAAGTAGGGCTAATTAGGAAGTTACCGGGAGGAATAATTAGCTCATTTTAAGGATAGATAATGGAGCCATACAAAATTAGAACAGGGTACCTGGGGTTATGGTGAGATCCCCACACATGTAGGTCTACTACTTGGTGGGGATTATATGGGCAGGATTTTTACTATGGGTAAGGAATCAAATGATCTCTGACCTCCCTTGCAGCTCTGGAATGATATGATTCTATTGTCTTCTAATTCAATTTGCTAAGTCTACAATTATCCTTATATTTGTCTTTATTGACCTTTTTTTTTTATTCCAAGGCTGTTCTGCAGTAAGCCAATGACTTATTTTCTGCCCTTTAATTTACAGGGTTGTTCTGACAATTCAATGAGATGATATTTGTGAAGTACTAAGCTCAGTGCCTGGCACATAGTAGGCTTTTAATAGGTGCATGCCCCCCTCCCTTTTGCATCAGAGGCGTTGGCATAATCACAGATCTACTCTCACTAGTGATGCTTTAAGAGGCAGAAAGAACAGGCTGCAACAGTGAGGTTATTTCCATGTTTTCAATGCTGCCAAAGAGCATGATCTTATTTTTGATATATAAACAAACAAATTTAATAAAGTCCCTGAGATCCTAACCATAAAACTCAGACACCAGGCTTCTGGCCATCCAGCCTTCGGGATTGGTCCCAGACCATCAGGACTCCTGACCACCAGACAAAGGCCAGAGCATCTAATCCTGCCCAGCTCGGCTCTTCCCACCTCGCCACCAAGAAAACAAAATCAGCGTCCTCTCTGGAGTCTGGGGCACAGCTGCCCTGGTTATTGGGAAGAAGGTGACATCTTCAACCCTCTGATGACCAAACTTTCTCTCCTCCTTCTCCATTCAAAGTGCAGATTGTCTCTAGGCAGAAAGTCTTTTGTTCTACAGATTTTCCTTGATTCCTTACTCTTCAACCCTGTTCCTCTCATGTCACTCTTTCTCAGCCTTCCTTCCATTAGGCCTTCTGGAATCCCTTGTATCATTATCAAACTGCCCTTCATAGTAGACTATTTCCCCTCATAGTCCTTCCATCTTCTCACAATCATAGAAATCTGGCTCTTCCCCTCCTCTCAAGAAAAAAAAATTGCAGTCACCCTCTTCAGTCCCTGCTTGTCCACAAGTCCTTCTGGCCTTTGTTTTGTCTTCCTGTGCTCATTTTTAAAAAATACTTCAAATAACCTTCTTTTCTGATTTTTCTCTTTTCTTTCTTTCCTTTTCTTCATTCCTTCATGAGCTGATTAGAGGAGAGCTGTATCAGCAACGTTTGGCTCAGAGGGACATTCCCTAGAGTCCTAGAGGTAGGAGACCCAGAGCTCCGTCCCCACCTTCATTACCACCTAGCAAGCAGAGGTGACCTCCACTAGTGCATAGGTCCTCACCACCTGCCATGGAGGAATGGAGAACTGAAGCCAGACAACCCCTAAAGAACTCCCTGGAGAAGGGAGAAGATAGAAGCAGTTATGAAACTGAGCTCTGTCTACTAAGTGTTACATTATCTTCACCATTCAGCTGTGGCTTTATTTGAAGCTCCTTACTTTTAATGACCAATAAGAGATTTGTACTTTTCTCTATTTGGTGGCAGTCTGTTTAGCTATTAAAATGAGCATTAAAAGCTCTTTTTAATCTCTCAGATTGCCACCTTCCATGGCCTGACTCCCCCTCATGGCATCTGTTCAGTTGTAATACAGTTTTGCAAATCTTATTTTCAACAAAACTAAGAAAAGGGCTCTAGTAAGAATCCTTTAATGTATACTGTGAGTAGAAAAAACCAAAAACTGGATTTACTATATTTTACTTATGAAAGTACCACTTACGCTATATGTAGAGAAAGGCCTAAGATATGTGGAGGCCTGCCAAATTGAGATTAGGATGAGAAGTTATTTAATGATATCAAAAGTCCTGGGAAAAACTGATCCTGCTTACAAAACTTCCTCAAAAGGGACCAATGTCTTTGATTGGGAATCTCCTTCAGAGAAAGAGGAAATAGGAAATCACCTTCCCCCTTTTATATTGGGGTATGGTTAGGCTATAAATTTCATTCATCATTTGCCCTACTGAATTTCCATTTAAAATCACTGGGTTTTGCTCATTAGCAAGAAGTGGGAATTTGGCAGCAAGAGACTAGCTTTTTAAATGGTGCTCTATTGAAATGTGCTCTACCTAGGTTCACACATACCAATAACCTCCATGACGAGTTCAGTCAAGGCACATTATCCCAAGGTGTGGAGGGAACAGACAGAGGGGCCCTGTTCCTGCTTTTCAAGGAAGCATGTAGGACAGAAGAGGCAGCACACGGCTAGGGATGAGTAAATGCCGTTCCAGTTTTTGAAAAAGGTTAGAGGGATGAATTTTCTTTTTTTTTCTTTTTTTCTTTTTTCAGTTTACTTGCAGCACTTTTATTTTTCCTTACACAATGACGTGTTGGGCATTACAATTCTCAACTCTTAGGATGACTTACAAATTTTGGTATTCTACTGTCATGTGAGAACATTAAGGCAACGTACAAAAATCTTACATAAATTAACTAGATGCACAAATTTACAGGTTGTAAATGCAAACTTTTTTGCAACTCAAGGTTGAGTAACTTAGCCCCATGACATTGGGGGAAAACAGTGGGTTAAGGAAAAAAAAAACCTGGTTCCTAAGGCTTGAATATGTATTCCTGCTAGGATGGCAGCAAGACGCAGCACACATTTAATAAACTCTTGCCAGCCTTAGGAAAGAAATTCTGCAATAGAGGGCTGAATTTTCAAACTGAGCTTGACTTCATTCAGGGCAAAATTATAGATTTTGTTACAAAAATTATAAGATCATAATTTTCAAGCTAGAAGGGATTGTAGAGACAAGAAAGCCCATCCCTCTCATTTTACAACAGATAATAAAAATAGGTGACATTTATATTGTAGGCTTAAGGTTTGCAAAGCAGTTTATATAACAATATATATGTATATATACACATGTACATATTCAATGTGTGTATATACATATATGTATATATGCATAGATAGGCTGTGTATGTCTATATATTATATATATATATAATATATAGACATACACATGTATGCATAACCCCCTCTTGGATCACTTCCTTGTCATGGTGGAGGGGGCTTGCATAGCTCAGTGAAACTGTGAGCTATGACATGCAGGGTTACCCAAGACAGGTCATAGAGGAGAAATATGACAAAAGGTGATCTGCTGGAGAAGGAAATGGCAGACCACTCCAGTATCTTTGTCAAGAAAGCCCCGTGGGGCAGCTAGGTGGCGCAGTGGATAGATCACCAGCCCTGGAGTCAGGAGGACCTGAGTTCAAATCCGGCCCCAGACACATAACACTCACTAGCTATGTGGCTCTGGACAAGTCACTGAACCCCAGTTGCCCTCACCAAAAAAAAAAAAAAGAAGAAGAAAAAAAAGATAAAGAAAGAAAGCCCCATAGACAGTATTGGTATGCTATAGTCCACAGAATCATGAAGAGTCAGACACAACTGAACATCTAAACGACAACATGCATGCGTACCTACACATACATTTAAACTTTTTCATTTGATAAAAACCAGGCCCAAAAAATGTTAAATGAGGTAAGTCATAGGTAATAGAAACAGGATGTCCACCAAGGAGTTGATTTCAAATTCATTGCTCCCTCCATTATACCACACTGTCCCATTTTCCACATAAAAATCTGGATATTTATTATTTTGTCATGAAAATGCTATATTTTGAATTGAAAATTATTGTAATAGGGGAAGCAAATTCTGTTATTAAATAAATAGATTTTGAAATGTTATCTTGAAAGGTATCTAAAAAAAAGAGAACGCTTGTGAGCATTCACAAAAGAAAGCGAGGCTTTTTATCCTGCTCTAAATTCAGGTAAACTGCATTACATTATTGGACTCTTGCTCTAAATATAGCACAAGTGACCTATGTGCTCTTATTAATGTGTGACACTTCTATCATAAGAGATGCTGCTTATGTAGAATGGCACAGTGGACACAGAGCCAGCCTCGGGATCAGGAATATCTCAATTCAGGTCTCACTTCTAACATATTATGACTGTGAGACCTTAACAAAGCCACTTAACCTCTCAGTGCCCCCAGGCAACTCCCTAAGGCTAGGTGGCACCATAGTGGACAGAGCACTGAGTCTAGAATCATCTTCCTGAGTTCAAATCTAGCCTCAGACACTTACTCATTGTATGACCCTGCTTGCCTCAGTTTCCTCATCTGTAAAATGAGCTGGAGAAGGAAATGGCAAACCATTCCACTGTCTCTGCCAAGAAAACCACAAATGAGGTCCTGAAGAGTTGGACAGGACCGAAAATGACTGAACAACAAGATATACATCTGGTGAAGAAGTTTCCTCATGAGAAGTTCTTTATACCAATAAAATCATGGGATCATGGATCTGGCCTCTCTCATTCAAAAAAGTCAAATTCAGAAGTATAAGGTGCCATTCATAGGCTCTCATGAAAAAAAGGTGCACACAGGCTTTAGTAGTTCAAGCTCAATGAACCAACATGACAGGCAAAAAAAATAATCAACTGAAGCTGTATTGCTCGCTCCATAGTGTCACAGCATTGTTGTATTCTGCTTTGAGTAGACCACAGCTCAATGAGGGTGTCCAGTTCTGGCAGCCCCCTTTTAGGAAGAGCACCAACAGATTCAAGTGGGTCCAATGTGGGCCAACCAGAATGCTGAAGGAACTAGCAACTGAGCCATGTAAGGATGGACTGAAGGAGTTAGTTATGGTTTGGCTAGAGAACAGAAGCTTTAAGGAGAAGCCTTTACCTACTCGAAGCCTTATCATTTGGAAGAGAGATTCTTGTCCCCAGAGGACAAATTAAAAAAAAAAACAATGGTACATGGAGCAGAAGCAGCAGAAAGGTTCTGGGTCAAAAAAAGGAAAAACTTGTAAATGACTGAGAGCTTTCCCAAAGGGGAGTGGGCTACCCTGAGAAATAGGCACTTGGTGCCCTTTAACTTGATCCTGGAAATTTAGTATTTGAAGGATCCTCAGCAAACATCGAGTCTAAACCATAATTTGTCAAGAACATCATAGAAGGGTATTTCTGTTGATT
Source organism: Phascolarctos cinereus (assembly GCF_003287225.1). NCBI lineage: Eukaryota > Metazoa > Chordata > Mammalia > Diprotodontia > Phascolarctidae > Phascolarctos > Phascolarctos cinereus. The sequence goes on along the minus strand of NW_027555514.1, from coordinate 274,431,180 downwards.
TGTGGGTTAGACGAGCAGACCTCTGAGGTACCTTGGAATGCTAAAATTCTGTGAGTCCTACAAGTAGGAAGCATACTGTTGAGAATTTGGCCCAAAAATGATTCTACTTAAACTTTTATGAAAAAGTTCTTTAACTAAAAATCATTATTTCAACCCACCTTTGGTGAGCAGTTCATTCCATCATCACCCAGAGAGCTCACAACTAATGGGTGACAACAGGGTTAGACTTTCATACTTTATGAAATACAGTGGGGTTAGATGTGTTGTTATCCCTTGATGAATCATTTCTTTTTGCTAATGCAGGAGCTTCTACCCAAATCAAAGGAGAGCTTGACATGTTTGGCTTTCAGAAGAGAGATAGCCCTTTCTGATTAAATTTGAGATCAAGGCTGAGTCTAAAAATGTGAATCACAAACAATAACACACTGTTCTACAAAGAGTAAGTAAACTATAGCCATAAATCAGTGCAGTAATTTCCACACATGCCCAGTAGAGAAAGGAAGGTTGGTTGCATACTAGCCTTTCCACTTACACTGACATACACTCAACTTCTAATCAGTACGCTTTTCAAAAAACAAAGTGCATTAATATAAGATTTTAAGTACTTACGCATCTTTAGCAGCTCCAGCAGGACCTAAAATGTGGAAAAAGACAATAGCATTAGCATTAACCTGCTGCTCAGTTCAAAAAGTAAGCCCCAATCATGCACTAAAATTACATTACAGTAGACAATTTAATCTAATAGCCATTAATATTTGAGAAAAAGGGAGCAAAAAATGATTGATAAAATCCAAATCTGAATTTAGTTTTGACTGGTTTCTGATGACTGGTAGAGAATCACTGGATCCTACAAATGAAGTTCCTATAGATCAAGAAACTGGTGGATTTTCAGCAATAATGTTGTTATGTCTCAAGTCATGCTTCCTTCAGGCACTATGTGCTATAGAATTGCTTTATGTTATAATGAACAATTATAATTATTGTATTATATTATATTATATTATATTATATTATATTATATTATATTATATTATATTATATTATGTTATATTATGTTATATTATGTTATATTATGTTATATTATATTATATTATATTATATTATATTATATTATATTATATTATATTATATTATATTATATTATATTATATTATATTATATTATATTATATTATATTATATTATATTATATTATATTATATTATATTATATTATATTATATTATGTCATATTTATTAATCAGACTTGCCTGGTAGAAAACCTGGTTGAAGCCTATAATCACCGCTCTTTTTCTATATATACTGATCATTTCTTTTTCCTTTCAAAAAGATCTTGTTTAAGGATATAGTCTATATTCAAACTCACACAGTTTATATTTTCCACTTGTATTAGTACTAATATATAAAGCAGAAATAGAGGCATAGTAAGGAATCAAAGTAACAGAAAGTACATTTTGACCTGAAAGTGAGCGATTTCAGACAATTACATTGTTTAACATCACTGGGGCAGATAGTCTTACGGACAAATGTTTCTCTGTGACCTAATCAGTCTATATTACAATTTTATAAGAAGGGAATCACGGTGGCAAATTATCTTTCAAATATTTTTCATTTTCACAAAATTACAAATATGTGAGTTGTTACTAGCTAAATGATGAGATAGTTCTGAACCTCAATGTTAAGGACATATTTATTTTCCTTTAAAAGAATGAAGTAGTCAGATGCTGTTGTACTGAGTAATGCTGACTACAAAAGGCTTCTCTGATCATAGTACTTTGTCAAGAATATCCAACTCAAATAATATTTTACTGGAAGCCCTCATAGAAGAACTACCAAACCAGATTTTAAAAAAAAAAATATTTCTTCAATTTCTCCACATTAGCTCAATGGTGGCTTAACACTACATCTCAAAAATGTGAATATTTTATGCGCCATTAAGAGTTTCACGATATAATTATCAATTAATAACTTGGCACCTTTTAGACATTGGCATGGAGGATGTCATGAGTTCCCCTCTCTCCTCACTGCCAGTCAGAACAACAGTTATTAGAAAAAGGCAGAGTTGGGGCAGCTAAGTGGCACAGCAGATAGAGCACCGGCCCTGAAGTCAGAAGGACCTGAGTTCAAATCCAGTCTCAGACCAAACACTTGACACTTACTAGCTGTGTGACCCTGTGTAAGTCACTTAACCCTAATTGCCTAAAAAAAAAGGCTAAGTTATGGCCCAGTAGGACTTTGTGTTGCCACCAGGGAAGGACATTCATGATTCCAAAACAGTCTTTCCTTAAAAAGCTAAAGAACCCACCATAACTATCAAATGTAACTCAGAACTCATATTGTAGGAGATACACTTTTGCCTCCAATATCCAGGGGAAATTAAGGAGTAAACAATTGAGGGGAAGCAGCTTTTGTTGAGCTCTCTGACATATGCCTTCCTAAAACAAAAGCAAGGGAAAGGTATAGGAAATAATTCCATAGGGCTTCCACTCTCTTTTCTGGTGGAAGCCAAACCGCCACCTTTCTCTCTGGCAATATCTCTCCAGGGCTTTCTCTTTTTTTTGTAAGCAAAGCAGCATCCTGAGTCTCCCCAACTATCTGACTTGCTTTCAAGCAAGACCTTTACCTTATTGTCTCCCTCTCTGCTAAACCAGTAGCTCAGTCACTTATCTATTTACCTCTTTCTCTGCCTTCTTTTCCTATTTGTTTTTAGCATTTGGATCAGTCAAGCCATATGACCTTGTGTCAAGCAAGTCCAGTGGGGTTTTCATGCCACAGAATGGGGTGCCCATTCATACCACAGAAGAGGTATGAATGCGTAACTGAATCTCCTATTTGCAATTTTGCACCTTGAAGGTTATATTAAAAATTATATTCTCAACTTACATGATGTTTTCATTGAGATATATATTTATATTGAGCCAAGAATTTTCCCCAAAGTCAAAGTCCTCTCTGCATGAGAAAGGTATGTCTCTGTCACTGAGTGAAATTCAACCCACCATGATGCTTGGTCACTTTCTCAAAATTCAAAAAATTTACAACTAAGCTGAGAAGGGAATCTCTTTCTAGAACAACATTCATGAGAAGCCCATGAGACCCAAAGCTAAAAGCACTTTTTCTTTCCTAAAAAAGAAATATGGTAAACTCCAATCATACAAAATCTGAAAAAGGAGAAAGCTCAAATAACCAAATTACTTTCTGGGCGTTATGCAATTATTCACGTTCCTAATGATAACCTAAACAACCTAGAACCCAGAGATTCTTAACAGTTTTTGTGCCATGGAATGCATCAGTGGTGTAGTGAAACCTATGAAACCCTTCTCAGAAGAATGTTTTTAAATATTGATGGAAATACTAAATTTCAGTTAGAGGTTAATGAAAATAAAGATAAAAGATCCTCAAATTCAAGTATATGGACCCATCGAAATCTATCCTTGGACTCCTTGGAAGTACAGATTAAGAATCTCTGACCTAGGGGGATACTGAAGTGCTCCATAAATCATCAAAAGTTAAGCTGCATTCCATTTGATTCAGCATATATTTCTCCAGCATCTATTTTTCCCAACACTATACTAGACAGTACAATTTTAGTACTGAGATTGTTTTACTATATTCTAATTCTTTTAAAACCCATCAGCTCATCAGAATACCAGTTAACCCCAAATACCCCATTTCCCAACCACCATGGATAAACATTTGACAAATCAATTTTCCTCCTCCAAAAAGTTTCTTTCTAAAAAGCAATATGGGGCATAATTAGCATTTTTCAAAATCAAGCCTAATGGAATAGAGTCTACATTTCAGGATCCTAGATGTAAATCTCTTGGGAAACATTAAAACACACCAGCTGGAAAGCACCTAATTAGTTATGGCAGCATTTTTAACATTATAATAGATGCATGCTACATCTTATTTCTTATAGGCAGATGTTTCTTTGTGACCTAATCAGTCTATATTATAATTTTACAAGAGGAAGGGAATCATGGTGGCTAATTTTCTTTCAAATATTTTTTGTTTTCACAAAATTATCAAAGTATAATCTGTTCCTAGATGAATGATGAAATAGTACTAAATCACAATGTTAAGGAAACATCTCTTCTCTTTTAAAAGAATGAAGTAGTCAGACACTTTTTACACTGAGTAAGACTGACCATAAAAGGCTTCTTTTGATCACTGCACTTTGTCAGGAGTATCTAATTTAAATAATATTTTACTGAAAGCCCTCATGGAAAAATTAATTACCAAACCAGATTTTAAAAAATATATATTTCTTTTCTGAAACTGGCAGGTGACGCTATCTTCTCTCTACAAGATTACTATCTGGGATTGAAAAATGCTTGAGACTTATACCGAATATCCTTCTTCCAACATAAATGATTATACCTATAGTTATTAGTGTTTTATGGGAAATAATAAAAAGTGGCAGGAAACTTTCCCCCCTTTGTTTCATAAATATAAGAACTGTAAGAAGAAACTCTATGAACTATAAGAGGAAAGATGCTTCTGTGAGCCATATAAATATAGCTAGAAAAATGACAAAATCCTTTTGAACCTCAGGTTTGTTATCGCAGCTAGAAGCCCTATAATCAATCAGCTATGCTATTAAATCTCAGGTTAGTAAGTAAAAGGAAAAAACATACTCTAATCAGGCCAATGTTTGTTTTTCAACAAACCATTAGAAGATATAGATTTCCAAGTTATTTCTTCAAATACCTTAAAGGGAAAAAAGACCTATGTGCCTAAGATATACGTGTATAATAAGCTTAGAAAAAATAGCTTTGTTCAGAGTTGTCCTTGTTTACATGCTGTATTTTTACTATGCAAAAAAAAATTCAAATAAAGGTCAAACAGCTTGCAACCAAAGATAACACTAGCTTCATGTGTATATAGATATAAACCATGCAGAGAGATTACTCCTCCACAGTGAGATGAGGATGTCGAGCCCAAAATTGGGAACATATTCTATTAAAATGGCCTTTAACATGATTGAATTGTTCAGCCGTAACAACTGATGTACTGTGAATTCTACTAAAAGAGATGATAGAAATGGATGGCAATGAGC